>NC_079509.1:11227951-11540451 GCF_030052815.1 Hevea brasiliensis | reverse complement strand
AAAATGCAGAGGCTCGTCTCTCTCAAACACAAACTTGTCTCATCAAATTCCTCCAAGAAACTCGCCGTCAATACAAGTTCTTCACTTTCACTTTCTCATCCTTGCTACAATGCATTCACTTCTCTTGCCAAAACAACCCACCATGGCTACCAGCAACAAAATTACATCTTTGGCTTTTCTAAGTTAAACCCAACCCACCATTTCCATTCACGTCAAACCCATCATACTCTTTCACAGAAAGTTCATGGCTTTCTGTCAAACCCATTGATATCAAAGCAGCTTATGTCAAATTTATCAAATACCCATTTCAAGTTCTCAAGCAAAGGGCGAGCTGAATACAAATTTGGCATCTTTACTGCTCGGTTTGCAAGAGGATATTCAGAGTTCAATCAAGGTTCTGGTTCATATGGACGTAACCGGTAATTGGTGTTATATTTGGTTTACAACAGCATGCTATTTCGTATGAACACAGATTTCTTGATGCTTATAATTTTTCTTGAAGAATAGATTTCTTGATACTTTGCGTTTTCTGTGTTGAACAGTGCCGGCCCATTTTGTCATGACTCATGAGCTCCATTATGCTCCAAAAGCACAAATTTTTTTCTCAAAGTTCGCAATAAATTTCACAATTTTTTTAAATTTCATTATTTTTATTTTTTAAAAAATATTAATTTTAATTTCTTAAATTTAATTTTATAAATTTAAATAGAAGTAAATTTACTAAAATTTCAAATAAATTGCGTAAGCTTAAAGTATTTTTATATTTTTAAGAAAATTTTTATTAGATTCAATTTATTATAAATTTAAGATATAAATATATAAAATTTATTTATTTAATTAAAGAATTCTACTATATAATTTATATTTTAAGTTGATCATGAATTAAACGTAAAGGAAAAAAAAATCTATATTTTTATTATGTTTCCCTTACATATTTCTCTTTCTCTAGCTATCTTTCTCCATCCTTGCGTTTTTCCTTCTCACTCTCTTAACTATCTCATTTTGTTTTTCTCACATTTTTTTTATATTTTACATGCATAACATTTAAAATAAATATTTTAAAATTAAATATAATTAAATAAATTTATTCCTTAAAATATTTAAAAACAAAATTAATTTAATTTGAAATTATATAATAAAAATAAAGTTTACCCACTACGGTGTTTAATTAGATTAGGAAGCAAGAATTTTTTGTTATTAATATATTAGAAAATAAAAATAAATGAACATTATTTATAAAATTATTAAAAAAAAATTTTTGCATCTTAAATTGTATCATGCCAAATATAAAATTTATATCTAAATAAATTCTAACTCTTTAAATAACTTTTTCTGAGAAAATAACACTGATATATTAGTGGTTTGGATTTTTTTTTTTCTAGACCCGCCTAAGGCACAAGGTGTTGGTGGGACTCATCTATCTATTAAATATATGATTTCATTTGTATTTTATATCTATGGTAAAATAGTTCAAGATTTTTGTATCATAATCCATTCATTTTCTGTGATTTTTGCATCTTCATTCTTTAACAATCATGCTTGCTGGCACAAGATAGAGCAAGTGTTGGTTTGGTCTATCTGAAACATTTCTTGGCTTCAAAGTGAGTTTCATATCAAATGCATAGGAAGCAAATGGGTTTCATGAGAATAATATTTCACTGGAAGGCTTATCTTATAACTTAGAATCACACACACACACATATATATATTTATTTATTTATTTGTCAATAATGTGTTTCTATTGTTTGCAGGAGATTATGGTTCAATCGGGTATCAGCTGATAACATGGTTTTTGGCTTGGTCTGTGCCAATGTTGCTGTCTTTATGCTATGGCAGATTGTTGATAAAAACTTTATGGTGAATAACTTTATGGTGAGCCATCAGTTAATGAACTAATTTATACTTGGAGATTATTAGGTGGTATACATATATCATCTCTCACAATCATATGGGACTCACTTTGAGTATAAGAGGACCACCATTTCTATGAGAGATGAAGCATAATCTTCCATTTATACTGATGCCACAAAGAAACTTTATTCTCTGGTTCCCTTCGTTCTAGGATGCAGTCTTCGTTGCTTCATGCCCTTGGATTGGTTGTTTCATGCCCTTGGATTGGTTATCTGGTGGGTGCAGCAATGCAAGGACTCAACCTTTGAGAATCCTTAGTAGTACGATTATTGGATGAACATAGTTTTGTATTATGTTGACAAATGAGTACTTCTGTAGGAGAATTTTTATAGATGTACACAAACGCTGCAGGCATATTTCCTAGTTTTAGATTATGCTCGGATTAAAGAATAGAGGATCCACTATGCTGGTGAAGACTGGATACTTACATAATGACATTTTCTTTTAATCTGACACCGTAATTTATTTCAATCTCCATATCACCCTAACTATCTTGATGTGCCTCGGCAGGTTTCATTGGAAAATTTCATAAGTGGACGTGTTCACACGCTGATTACTTCTGCATTCAGTCATGTTGATGCTAGGCACATCGTATCCAACATGATTGTACTTTACTTCTTTGGGACGAAAGTATGATTGGAAAACTATAACCTTTTCTTCATTACAACCATTTGCTCTTATAAACTGCTTCTGTTCAATTGGTTATTGATTTTGTTATGGCTTTTGTTAAAAGATGCATTCTGATATGTACACTAAATGATGACTTGAAAAAGAACAATTTTTGCTTGGAAAGACTGATGTGTGTCTTTGCTGTTTCTTCTTCCTCCTTTTCTTTTCCCACTGTTCAGATTGGAAGAACTTTTGGATCAGAGTACTTGTTAAAGTTGTACCTTGCTGGGGCAGTTGGCGGTTCACTGTTTCACTTGGTATACCATGCCTTCATAGCCTTATCATCAACAAAGGTAAAACTTGTCATACCTTACCCCCTTCGTAAGGCACAACATGATTCCGTAGTACCTAATGAATTACTGAACTTCATCTACCGATAACTCATTAAATATACTACAATAGATTTTAAACAAATTCAATTCATTTTAAAATTATAAAGTAATGTTAAAGCATTATTTAAAAGCCTTTAGTTGGAGTTTATGTCATAGACAAATATTTTGGTAATTATGATTTTCCGCAAATTTTATAAAAATTTCGACAGAGTGCCGGCTGTAATTAGATAAAACAGTTATTCAAAACCTGAAAAGAAATCACTTTCAATATTCATTTCACAACCCCAACTCCAAAAAAATCCTCAATTTAACACAAATTCATTTCAATCAATACAACTTAATACGTTTTCAATACTCATCAATTCTTAATTCAACACATTTGGAATAAACATCAAATTGATTTCATTTAATTTAATTTACATACAAAAGTCTCAGTTCAAAGGAAAGAAAACTGGAAATAATATTATTACAAATTTTACTATACAACTGCTCAACTAATACAAAAGATACATATGAATAAAAATATTTACATCAAAATTGATTATAAGAGTATAAACAATATACTTGTACAAAAATTCTCAAAATGTCCTCCTACCACTAGAGCAGCTCACTCTGCTGCTTTATCCTTTCCTCTATCTGCGACAGCAAATAAAAACCATCGCTGAGTAATTTTTACTCAGTGGTGCACAATAAAAATTTAAAGTAACTGAACATAAAAGCATACATTGAGAAACACATCTTTAAATCCTTTTGTAATCACATTTCATGAAATTAGTATCAACTTTTACAATACCATTTCATTAAAATAATTTATAAATCATAGTATTGCCAATCAATACACAACTTAGGTCATGACACAAAATTTCCGATCAATGCCGTGTACACCACGACAAAGCAATCTCAACCCCACTAATCGAAATCAATGAGAGAGGTGGCTAACTAGCTATATGAGTACTCATCCGATCTCAACCTCAATTGGTAAACCAGAGAGAGAGGAAAATAGTCTATCTCAACCCCATAAATGGAGGAGGAATACAATGATACTGTCATGCTAAGTGTGAATCCAAAATCAATTCAAATCAAGTTATTCAAACATTTCATTCAAACATTAAGCAAATTTTCATTTTAAATTTCAATTCACAATTAGGCAACACAGCATTTCTTGAAACCCATAATTAATACAAATAGTTCACAATGCACATCTAAACAAGTTTTCAAGTAGAAAACAATAAATTAAAATTTATTGTGCACAAGCCTCGTATGAGTCGCCTCTAGGCCTTAACTCATTTTTTCCTTATCTTTTCTGGTCTCTTCTTCTACTGAAGCACAAAATTAGAAACGTCTCAATACTCATCTAAACCATTTCCCACAATTAATTCAACACGAATTATATGCATACTAAATTTCTCTTATAATTTTTCTCCTAAGTTTTGAACTCTTTGTATGTGGTATGTTGATGATTACTATTCATTTGACTAATTGGTCAAAATATTAATTTTTCCATACTAAATAGGTTTGTTAACTCTAATTGCACCCACATACTACATTTTGGGTCACAATTATGTGGGCATTGATTGCCAATTAAATTTCTAATCTCCCTAAGTGAAACTTTAAAAATTCAGTTTTGGGTCACTTACTTATACTATTCCATTGGTCTTTCTACAGTAGGAATTTGGCCAACTTTCCTTCATCAAAATTGTTTCTTAATATCTTAGCTTTAATTCCCTTTTTAAATCACTCAATTTGGAGTTTCGTAGCTCAAGTTATGCTATTTCTAAAGTGGCTGGTCAGATTAGTTTAAACCCAAAATTTTAGGTATCAATTTGGTTCTGGCAATTTTAAGCAACCAACTTTGGTTGACAATTTGACTTAGTTATAGGGAGAATTTGGGATTATGTTCTTCATGAAAGTTGTAGTATATTGTCATAGATTTTCAATGGTATAAAATTCAGGTCATTTGGACCTTCCTAGACCAAGTTATGACCATTTGAACAAGTACTGTTCATATGATCATTTTTGAACAGTAGCAGTGTGCATTACCCGGATTTGACCTAATTTTACACCAATTTGTGTTTAGTTTCAAGGTTGGGTTTCTACATAAAAATTGTAGCTTTGGGGTCTTAGTTTTTATCTGCAATTAGCCTCATACCAATTGGAGCAACAGAATTGCAATTATACTCATTTGAATGGGCAAGGGTCAAGCTGCCAGCATTGACCCTTACACATTCACCATCCCATTTCACTTCTAACTATTCAAACACACTCCATTTCATGCCAATTGACCATTTCAAGCCTCAATTAGGTCAAATTACATCAATTTACCATTTCCCCCAAATTTTTCTCCAATTTCCCATGGTTCAAGAACCCTAATTCCTCAATAGCTTCAAATCATGAAATCAAAGTATATCAATTGCATTTACATACTAAATTAAGCTTGAATACACTTTTAATTTCATCAAAATCCCTCAAACCCTACATATACTCAAGGTGGCCAAATTTCATGGGTTCCATATAGGTATGATTTTTCATGCTTTCTTAAATTATTTCTACATATTTGAACTCAATTTCAATCAATATATAACAAGAAAACGTAAATCAACTTACCTTTAATGGTGTTCTCTTCAATCTTTCAAATCTTCAAATTTCTCTAAATTCTTTTGCTCCAAATCTTCTTTTCAAAACTCAAAACTAAGTTTTAATTTGGGAAACTAAGGGATTAATGGTTGAATTTGGGGTTTAAGAAGGTTTTAAGTATGTTTTAATGGAGGTTTTTGTGAGAAAAATGAGAGATAAGAGAGATAGGAGACGGCAAAGAGATGAAGTGAAGACCACAAATTTTTTTCTTTTTATTTTTGTCTTTTAATTTGTAGAATTTATCCATAAATTTCTAATTTTAAATATTAATATTTATTGCATCATGCTTATGTCATGCATGATGTCATAAAACTTTTCATTTTGAATTTTTTCTTTTTCTTTCCCTCACCTCTTCTCTTTCAATTAAATTTTCAATATTTTAATTTCCTACATTTTATTAGACATTTAGGCCAAAAGTCACCTCTAAGGGTTAATTGATCAAATTGCCCATTACTGGTCTGATCCGTTTTTCCAATAGCAATTAATTACTTCTGGAATCCTAGTTCAATTGTTTGAGCTGGTTCTTGGTTCTTTTCTATGATTTTCACATTTCCCCTAGCTTCACAATAATTCTTAGGCCTGAGGCTCCACAATGTCCCACTCAAAAATGGGACAGCAACTGACATCGCAGTCACTTCCCATTTTGGTCACCCATTACTGTGGCCTTGGCTCATTTAACCCATTATACCTAGTTTTCTTGTTTTCTATTTTAACTTCATGTAATGGCTATTAATTTTTGTTTCTAGCTTTTCTAGATGACTTAATTCTGGTTCTAAGCCTCTTGACTGTTCGGACCGACACTGGTCACCAGAATAGTAAAATATATAGAACTATGCATATAGGGGTGTTACAAAACTGCTCTCCAACAACCATTCTTCTGTACTCTTATGAGGAAGCAAGTCATAAGAATAATTGATTGATACATCCAAATGTTTGTTTGATAACATGTTACGCAGATTTGATTGATTGATGTATTTGAACTTTCACACGATATTTTAGTTGTAATTCAAATTAATGAAGCAATGCCTGTATGTTGATGTGGACATGAAAATTCCATGTAAGATTTTTCGGTTTGAATATTCCTGTTGGACTTCTAGTTAAAATATTACAGTGATTCCTGATCCTGGACCTTTTGATGGCCTATAAACCTGACTCTGATCTCAGCCTTTTGCTAACTACAGGGACAAGGAATGTCGGTGAAGGACCCTTCAGGAACTCCAGGACTGGTATGCTTTTGGAAACTGTTTATGTCAAGTTCATTTTCTTTTTCTACTAAAACTATTTGAGTCAATGAATGTTGAAGTCCTTATCGCGAATTCATGATCTGCTATCAGTATTTGAAGAAGAGTACCGTTTGTAAGGAATGTATCCTCTGAATCTGATACCTGGAACCTTGACTTTGAAACTGATGAGCAAATAAACTCATCAACAATTTGATATCTGAAATCAAAGAAATGATCATGAATAAGGACAAATGTCAACCCCAATTCCAATGTGATCCGTCTTTTATATCTGTTCTTAGGATTTATATCATTAGTTTAACTTGAAGTTTTGTTGACTCATGAGTATGCTTTTGTATTCTTCTTCAGGGAGCCAGTGGGGCCATCAATGCTATAATGCTGCTGGATATATTCTTGAATCCAAGATCCACTATTTACTTGGATTTTATTATACCAGTTCCTGCTGTCTTATTGGTAAAGCTCGCTTCTATAAAAAAAAAAAATAATAATAATAATAAAAAAAAAAACACTTGTTTGAGTCTATATCTCAAATGCTTATGATATTCCTTTGATCATCATTTTAGGGTATCTTTTTAATTGGGAAAGATGTATTGAAGATATTGGAGGTACGTTGGTGTTCTTCCTTCAGCTGTGTCATCATCTTTCCAACAAACCTTTTTTTTTCTTCTACGTATTTGTGTGTATTTATGGAAACAGCTAAATCTAACCAATCTAAAACGTTATTTCACTATTGATTTGTGCCAATTTGTTTTGCAGGGAAATAGCAATATTTCAGTTTCAGCACACTTGGGGGGCGTTACAGTTGCGGCTATAGCCTATGCTCGGATTAAGAAGGGACGTTTTTGAATTCTTGATACATAATATCAAGTGAAAAAACTTAAATGAGGAACATCATTCAAAGAACATTATAAATGAAACTAGGAGGATCTCTGTAAATAGAAGGACTAGCATCAGATATGGCAGCTCTAGCAAGAGAGTGAGCGACGATATTATCTTATCTAACGACCCATTTCATACTTAAATTATTTTATTTAGTAATTAAACATTTGCAATGTGCAAAATAAATTTTTTAATTTTAGGGAGTTCAAGCCTATAGGTTGTAGTATAATATTTAGACATTAAATTGTAAATAATGATGGAAAAACCAAAAATCATACCTTCAATATGAATATTCCAACAAATGAAATTGGAAAAACACTGGAAAAAAAACTTCTATGAGAAGATCTTTAAAGAGGATGGGCCTTTTTTTTTTTTTCCAAAAAGAAAAGAAAATTGAATAGTATACATGACTTAGGGGTATGAGAGAATGATTTGAAGAATGTGAAGGGGAATCTTTTTGCTGTTATTATCATGGATTTTTGGTTTGGAATATAGACAAAGTAATAGAAAATGTCATATCTGCTATCCTTACTGGTCATGATTTTATTATGCTTAGATGATCCATGCAATGCAGCTACCCACAAGTTGGGATGGAAAATCTGCATGATTGCATGGGAAAAGCCATCACTATCAATAGACTACTCAACTTTTGGATACAATTTATTTGTCAAAAGCATTATGTCATTGGAAAAATGACATGGATTTACATGTGGCTTAATATCACAGTTCAAGTGTAAAAATATTTGACAACACAACATAATCGCAAATTATATATAAGATAGTCCCAAGATTCATTTTCCATAATTATGAAAAGATTCAAATTTATATAAGTGCAAGAAATTTCAAAATTTGTCATTTTAAATGTATTCAATAATTTTCTCTGATACAAATATATATTTAAATGCGAGGTAAATAGTAAAATGATTTTTTTAAATAGAAAATATATTTCACTAGATGAAAATGAGTTACAAGATACATAAAAAGAACTGTTACATTAAACCCAACTCTGGAAACAAAAAGATCCAATTTCTAAAAACCTAAGGCTAAATGGGTCAGACTCGATTATCCATCCTTCATCAGCTCCCAATCTCAACATCATCTTCTCCAGAAGATTCTCCATTAGCTTTCATGGAGATCGGTAAGGCAACTGTTGTTTCAACCATAAAAGGGAGCAAAATCACCCTACTCAACACATGCAAGCCCAAGGGAAATCAGGGAAGAGCAGCAAACCAGAGAGCAAATAGAACTAAGGCCATGCCAGATGAAACTGATAAAAGCATGGCAAAGTTGCCTAGGAATGGTACCAACATCCAACTACCAGTCCATACTTGCTTCGAAGAGCTACACAACAATTTATAAAGGGATCAATTTCAATATACAAAGCCTCCTTTTATATCCAACAAAAGCCCCATCCTAAAAGAGGCACTAAAAACTCCATAAAAAAGACTAAAAGAAAACAAATGAAAAACTACATAACTGAAAAATGAGGAAGAAGGAGGGTGGATGGCCATAGACGGCCGAACCTCCCTAAAAAAAAAACTTGCTGAAGATTGTGTAAAAAGGAGGAGCACTTTTGTTTATAGTTGATTGGACATCGAAATAAAATTTAATTACCAACTGTGAAATTTCTTTTCCTATAATATTTTTTTCCGCAGTAACAAATCTGCCAACCTCTGTCAACATCTACAGATTACTCAAGGCATTGAATCTTTGAGAGACATATGATGCAACCCAACCTAATGAACCCTTCCTTTAATTTTGTCAGCAAACGCTTTGAAACCCCAACTTTAAAGTTGAACCAACTAAACAGGAAAGTACAATTTCCCCCCAACTTTTCGTCATGTCTGATCATTAATTACTCTAATTTGTTGCCTAGTACTTTGTTCCATCCTATGAGAAAATTCAACTCTTGTTTTTAAATCCAAGTTTCACATTACTCAATTTACA
This sequence comes from Hevea brasiliensis, assembly GCF_030052815.1. NCBI lineage: Eukaryota > Viridiplantae > Streptophyta > Magnoliopsida > Malpighiales > Euphorbiaceae > Hevea > Hevea brasiliensis. The sequence continues at coordinate 11,530,838 of NC_079509.1, read as the reverse complement.
AAGTTGCCTGCTGGTGATCTGATCATGATCCTGAAATGCATTTAAATGTTGAAAGCATGATCTAATTAGAGCAGCAAAGCTTTGGGACCCATTACTCAGTCCAATTGCACTTTAACGTAGAAGATCTCTCTGGCCTCTTGGTGGGGTCTTGTGATGATTAATGTTTAATTAATTATCAAAATTTCAAAGCTGAAGACAGTGATGACCTGGTAAGATAATATGAATAGGGCCCATCCTTTGATGGGCCATGCCCAGGCACCTATGAGGCAATCCTAACATGAGACTCCGATGTGGACCCTACACCAGGACATTTACATATGCCACGTGTACAATCAGCCCTCTCTTTTTTGAGCCCATCAGGCACAGAATTCTCTCTCTCTCATCGAGAGATTACTCCCATTGCTTTAAGCCCCTCCGGAACTCCATTTAATTAAAATTTATTTAGGCCTGTGCTTTCTCTTTTGCATGAGAACTCAAAACCAAAATCCACTCTGTTCCCCAGCAATCCCACCTCTTTCTTTTTGATTCCATCTCACTGCCTCCGTTTTATCCACTAAAAATTTTCTCGGAGAATGAGGTGGGAAAGGCTCCAGCTGCAACAAACCCACCAAGAACAAGGAGCTCGACCACAGGAGAGTAATGGGCCAGGGAAGAGGTGGGGGCATACCTGCAATTCCATTAAAGGAGGGAGGTTTTTTTATGTTTTCGGTGGATATGGTAAAGATAACTGCCAGACCAACCAAGTTCATGTCTTTGACACTGGTGTGTATTCACTTGATTTCTTCCATTTTTGGTTTATCTTTTTTTTTTTTTCCCTTTCCATTTTCATCATGCATAATCTCTGCAATTTTATGATAAAGTTTTTTTTTTTTTTTTTTTTTCTGTTTTTATCTGCTATGCCTTTTCTGTTTGTTATGATGGAGAACAGCTGACATTGTTTTTTTTTAGGGTTTCTGTGGATTTATTTTATGGGGTCCTTCTTGTTTGACATTAATTTTTATGGTGGGTTATGTTTGGCTAAGGTAATGGTTTTTTTTTTTTAATTTTTTTTATTTGGGGTTAGGGGATGGTGTGGGTGTGTATAACCTCTTGATTGACTAAAGGGTTCAGTGGGGGGTTATAATAGGAATTTTGTAGCGTTCTTGTTGTGAGGCATTAATACTTCGTTGGGTGTTTGTTTTATAAATAGTGTTGAGGTGCTTGTTAAGTTGCTTTTGTTGTTATTGTTATTATTATCTGTGAGTTTTGTTGACTGACACTAATTTCATACCTTTTTCCCCTTTGCGTGCAAACTGGTATGGCTGGAATATCTATTAATGTAGTAGAGAATAGTATGTAATACTAGTGTTTATGGTATTTACTACTCAAGAGGCATTTATCTTCTCTTTCTGGGTTGTTCATGGTTTCTTTTTACAACATTGTTTTTTCTTTGCTTTTAAATCATTTGTGCTTACCTTTTGTGTTATTGAATTTTCTTATGGAGATTCCCCCCGCATAAACATTGTTTACTCTCTGTGGCTGACTTGCAGCCATGCAGACTTGGAGCCAACCAGAGATAAAAGGCACACCGCCCACTCCAAGGGACAGCCACAGTTGTACTGCTATTGGTGACAACCTCTATGTGTTTGGGGGCACTGATGGGATGAACCCTCTTAAGGATCTGCATATTTTAGATACTTGTGAGTAACACCTTTCTCAATGATTTTTCTAATATATCATGCCTTTCTTGGCAATTGGCATTTTAGCCACATATTCAGTGTCATGGAGTAAAATTTTCCTTTTCCACTAACTTGGACAACTATGAAAAGTTTTTTTAAAAGAAAGCCAGTTGTGTTGCTTTCCCAGTCCATATTAGTATGTGTAAGAGATGAGATTTGAATTTTCTGTTCATTATCTGTTTGATGCTGGTAATCATGTTGAGTTTGGTTGATTCATCTGCTTAATATGTCTCATGTGTTTTTATTATAGCATCGCATACATGGATTTCTCCAACAGTGAGAGGAGAGGGACCAGATGCACGTGAGGGTCATAGTGCTGCTCTTGTTGGTAAACGTCTCTTTATATTTGGTGGCTGCGGAAAATCTTCAAATAATAATGATGAAGTGTATTTCAATGATCTTTATATATTAAATACAGGTAATTTTCATGTATTTTTAGTTTGCTAAAGACCCTGGCGAGTAGAAGGGTTAAATTGAGTTTACTAAATTTTTCACCTATTATGGACCCTAATTTCCATTTATGCAGCATTTCTGCATGTTAATGAGTTGTATATACGGATAATGAACTTATTATTTTATTCCTTTTCCCTCTACTGTAACAGAGACATATGTATGGAAACAAGCAGCAGCATCTGGCGCTCCTCCTTCTGCACGTGATAGCCATACATGCTCATCTTGGAAGAACAAAATCATTGTGATTGGTGGTGAAGATGGACATGATTATTATTTGTCTGACGTACACATCCTAGATGCAGGTTTACTTATTCTTGATATACCTATATATGTACATAGAACACACATGCATGCAAGGGGTTAATTTCCAGTGTTATGAGTGTCTAAATTAATGTATTTGTTTTAGCTGGGCTGGAGTGACGCTGACTAACATTATGCTTGCTTCTATTCATTGTTTGGCATTCTTGTGTTTTATTAGAAACTCTTGTATGGAAGGAGCTCCACACTACAGGCCAGAAGTTGACACCTCGAGCTGGTCATTCTACTGTTGCTTTTGGCAAGAATTTATTTGTTTTTGGGGGATTTACAGATGCTCAAAATCTGTATGATGACCTGTATATGCTTGATGTTGGTATGTATAACGCTGCTGTCTATAAAATTTTTAGTGGCTATCAAAATTCCATTTCTGTAACATTCCCTGCCTTTCTAAGAAAGTTTTAATAACATTGTTGAAGAATCTTTCATTTAGAAAATTGGTTCTGTTGGTTGGTAGATGTTTCATTTGGACACAAACCATCATCATGGGCCATTGAATTCCTTTGAGTACAATATACAATTGTTAGATTGACAGTCACTGCTGAGATAAGCATTTTAGAAAAATAGTAGGAAAGATTGAGTGTTTGAGTTGCTAGATTTTTTTTGTGAGGTTTGCAAATTGCAAGGCCTGCTTAAAACATGTATATGTGGCTAGTTTGAAGCCTGAAATGCCTAAATGATTGTTTAATTTGAGTTTATAAACTACTTAATTTCATTCTGAGTGGCTATTAGATATGAGCTGATATTGCATTTGATTTGTTGGTATATTTGAAGGTCCCTTCCCAACCTAATCATCCAATTCCTTTATTGTTGCAGACACCGGTGTATGGACAAAGGTGATGACTACAGGAATTGGACCTTCTGCTAGATTTTCTGTGGCAGGGGACTGTTTAGATCCACAGATGGGTGGTGTACTAGTTTTCATAGGTGGTTGCAATAGGAGTCTTGAGGCACTGGATGATATGTTTTACTTGTACACAGGTTTAGTGCAGTCTTTTCAATTTTCCCTTGAATTGAAGTTTCTTACCTTCTATTGGGATTTGATTATGTGATTCCACGAATCCTTTAAAGAGCTTATGATTTTGCTTTATTTGGATAGCTTGATAAACTGTCTAATTTTAGGACTTACAAGCATGCAAGATGAACGGCGGGTAGAAAAATTGTCCTTGAGGAAGCAATTGAAGTTGAGATGCCAAGAACAAAATATTAACTCTCCTGTACATGATAAAGCTATGCTTAGAATTGATACAAGTACTGACTTCCACCACACTGTGCCAACTTATGCCCAACCAAGTATGATATGAGTTACTGTCTTTTTTAATGATCTGTTGTAGTTTTCTAGCATAAAATTGAAGTTGGTAATTCTTCATGTGCAACTTTCTGAACTGGGGATCACAAAAGGTGGTCTCACACCATTATGGTGAGGAAAAATTGCTTGAGAGCGTGTGGTAGTATTATGTCTCTCTTGCTGCTCTCAGTCATTTCATTTTATCAAGTTAATTGGTACTAATCAACCTTCTAGTATTTGTTCCTTCGAGATGTTTACGTGTCCTCAAAGTTTTGAATTTGTATCTAAATTTAAATGTATCTAGAAAGCTTTTAGGTTGGACACTTACCTAACATGGTATTAGATTTTGTTGCTGTTGACTCAGGTGCTGGGCTGTTATTGTTATTGTTATTGTTGTTGTCAAATGCATTGTGTTAATGTTGTTATGTCTGGTGTAGTTATGTTAGGCCTGCACCAGGAGGTTGGGCGAAGGGGATGGGGTGATTGGGTACTCCTTCATAGATCAAGTATAAATATTTTAAGGGTGGAGCTCTTTATCTATTAGCTAAATCTTTTGGGTTGGATGCTCATCTAGCATATGTTCTAGAGGCATTTTTCATAGGAAAAGAGATAATATTTGTTTCTCACATTGAAGGCTTTGTAGCCTCTGGAATCTTCTCCATTGTTCTCTCCAGTACAATAGCTTGATGTTCTATAATTTGGGTGAGCTGTTAGAAGAAATTTTTTTATTGGAAGGAATTGCCTTTTCCAAAACTAGAGATGGATGGTGTGATACCTCTCTCTATATTTATATATAGTGGATATGCCTTTACAGATGCGGAGGAAGTTCTAGGACTCCTGATTTTTTTTCCTGTTGCTGCTGTTTTAATGCATTTTTGTCTCTTTAATCACAAAAAGGGTGTTTGCTCTTTAAATGCAGTAAGAAGTAATGATAGAAATCACATCTTTGCAGAATTTCCAAATCACAACTATCTTATTAACTTGGAATAATAGACCAGTGATTAAAAGAATTTTATGTGATGAAAACTTGGCAAACACACATTCCTTCCTTTCCATACTTTACTCAACTATGTTGATGATCAATGTAGAGAAAATGTTTTCCACTGGGACCATTAATGATAAAATTTTTTTAGTATGCTAAAAATCAAGTAGCTGGAAACCTTTCCAGTCACTTATACTGTATCGCAGACTTTAATTATCTGTTTTTATTAGCTAAAAACTGAGCCATTGATGGTTACAGGGATTTGGTTTATATGGGGCTTACAAGTTTGGTTTCATCAACATAAACTGAGAGTAGTGTTAATAATGTTGTGAAATACATATTAAAAGGGATGTGAATTATGTTCCCAAAAATTTAGTGCTTTGTTCACAGGTAGAGAGAGTTTTCGACTGAATCAAGTGCAGCTTCATCAAGGGAAGAAGACATTTCAAGCCAAAGTTACTGAAAGCTTCCCCCATGGATATACCATTGAAACCATCATAGATGGAAAGCCTCTACGTGGAATATTATTTGCCAACAAGCCAATCACTCCCCAGACGTCTAATCATAATAATACAAGGTGAGAAAATGGTTATTTTTATTTTCTTTGTTCACCAGTGATGAAATATTGTGAATGCATTTCCTTTGACTTATGGTTTCCTAAGCTTCTATATGCCCAAATTAGGAAAAGGGCTGGTGGGGAAATTGGCACTGGTATGTTGAATGGTGATCACAACAACAAAGCAAAAGTCTCTAGAATCCTCAAGCAGGATACAGTTGATCACATACAACCAGAAAATGCTCATGGGAAGGAGACTGCATCACATGAACCCAAGACAGAAGCTGCTGTTGCGCCTGGTTTAAAGAACCTTGCATCTTCTGATGTTTCTCAGCTCCATGAGGTCTAAGCCTCTTCCCTTTTTTCCCAGTCATACCTTCAGGTTTTCAGAGTATTGCTAGTTGCTTTTAAATGGAAATTCTCTTCAAATATTATGTTCACAACTCTATATAGGTTACTGTTTGGTGCACTTTGCGAAAATGATGGGGGTTTTGATGATAGGAGCTGCAAATTACCCAGTTTCGCATTTATGTGATCTTTCTTTATTTGTGATCGAAAATGCATGGTATCATAGAAACTATCATGGACAAAGTTTGGCATGACTAGCTTCCAATATTTTCTTAATATTGATCTCAGCTCATCAATAGAACAATGGAGAATCTTTCACATTTGTTTTTGCTAAAGGTTTCCTATCATGGTTCAGATTGTTTAATGCTAATGCAACTGGAATTGGAAAGAAAATATTTAAAAGCAAAAGTAAATTCAGCTGTTTATTTTCCATTTCGCTCTGTAAAAAGTTAGGGGAAGATATAAGTTTAAATGAAAAGGTGATTATAAAAATTCTCGAACATTTATTGAAATTAGCTCTTTCTAGTTCATATGACAACTCAACAAGATGATTGCAAACATTTTGACTCCCACATTACAACCCTTTCTGCCACACTTTACACGATGATTGGTTAATGCCTTGTGTTCTAGAAACTTCTATAATTTATTTCCTCTTCTTTTTTTCTTTTTTTGATGAATGCAACATCTTTTTCTCTTAAATGCCAATTTTCTGGGTGACATTATCAACATTTTGTTCAAACCTGGAATGAATAACCGATTGCATTTTTTATTAGTGTGATATGAATTGATCTATTGATTACTATCTTTTGAATTTCCTGCAGGTCCCTGCAAACCCAGAACCATCTGTAGCTCCTCTGAATTTAAATGATGATATGATAACTGATGCACCAAATTCTGATACTGAATTTCCAAACACAGCCAAGGACTCTGTCTCTATCACTTTGTCCCTAAATCAAGGTATGAATCCAGGTTCTGGAAGCATTTAAATCTGTAGACAATTAGGGTGGCAAAATCCAACGAAGCTTTGTTTACTGGAACCTGAACCAAATTTTGATAATGTTGTGTTAGGTTCGATCAGAACGTTAGAAACATTTATAATTGGGCTTTTTGGTGTGTTGGCTATGGGAGCCAACAAGTTGTGATGACTGATGCATATTCTGCAAATATTTGGTAAATATAAAAACGTAAATAGGTTTTTTTTTTTTTGAAAAGATGACATCATATGACTATTCCAAGGAAAATGATTTTTAAGAACACAAAATCGAGTGATGGAGTGTTGTACTGGATTGGGATTGAATTTATAGTCTCCATTTCTTACCTATTTTATTTTAGCAATCAAAATTCTTGTTATGTAGTGCAAACTAGAAATTTATGATTTGTTCATGATCTTCAACTATTGTTCATTGTTATATCGAGAATCTATTTAAAAAAATTAAGGCTTGGTTACAAAAAAACAATCATTTATGTGCAATTGTGTTTTAATCTAATGTTTTCAATTTTGGCAATTTTGGCCAAAATTTTCAAATTGAGTGCAATTTTATCCAAGTACCAAATTGATTGGGGGAAGCGTGTTATTGTTGATATGGCACGCCACATGGAATATTTTATTCGTTATGGGTAGGACCCACATGGCAAGTTAGAACGTTTAGGCCAAAATTGTCAAAATTGAAAGCGTAGGATTAAAACGAAATTGTGTGCAAACTTTGGATTTTTTTTAGTGTAATTAAGTCAAAAATTGATTGTTCATTTTATTATTTTGGGGTTGAATTTAGGTTTTGATTTTGCAACTTAGAATGTATTTGGTAGAAGATTAAAAAATTAAGGATTAAATATTAACCTTGTAAGTTTTAACCTTTAAAGAAGGTAATTATTAATCTAGACCCTCCAAGGTTAACATTTAACTCCTTTAATGAGATGAAAAATTAACCTAATCTCTTTAAATATCCAACCAACATTAATAAGGGGGTAAAAGTTACAAGGGTAATAATTACTCCTTGTTAACCTCGTGTTTGGGCTTGTTGAAAAGGTGTTACTCATCATTCTGACCATGTAACGCAGCAAAAAATTGCTTATTTCACAAGCACAAAATGCACCCTTTTTTTTTTTTTTTTCCCTCTCTCTCTCTCTCTCTCTTATTTACTTTTCAGCACAGGCAACCTATTTAATGTAATGCCGCTATAGACAGTTGCCTTCAAATTCAATCGTGTATTATTTTAATCTGGTATAATCTTGTTAATACGTTCTCAGTTCATTGTTTGGACTTTGGACTGATTTCTTTGCTGTCCTGCTAATGCAAAATCTGCAACCGAATGTTTAAGATTGATAGTTGGCAGCCCTTTTTTCCTCAAGTGCTGTAAGAGGTGGGGGCAGCTTGGCCTGATGGTAATTTCTCATAGGGTTATACCGAAGACGGGGCAAAATCCCACTCAGCTAGAGATGGGGTTTCTAATGAGAAGGAGAGAATGCACCCCTTTTTTTGCATCTGGTCCATGGGCAAAAAAGAATGCAACAAGGATCAAATGGATTTTTTTTTTTTTAATAACATTTTGTGGTTTAGTATTGTGTACATTATGCATTTGACGGAGGGATTGATCGATGGTATAACAATTTATCATCTGCTTTGTCAAATCTTTTTGTGTGAACTGATTGCTATTGACAGATGGCAGAACACCAACCGTCGAAGAAGTAGATGGTGATCCAGGGAAAATTAATTTCATTGGTGAACAATGAACATTTCAGAATGGCATGACACAAAATCGCCTGCTTTTGTACATTAGTGACTTGAAAGGTGATCATAGATGCGCTTGACTGGTGATGCACAGATTCTGCTAACTGGTGATCTACGTCCTGCTAGATCTTGCCTTTTTTCTTCTCCGCCAACTAATAGTCTGTTCTAATATGTGGCCCTTTTTGTCTATAAAACTTGCAACGTCTTTGATTAGTTATTGCTCCAGATCTGACCGCTCAAGAAGGAAAAAAAGAGGAGAAGAGGTTGCTTATCAGAAATCAGTGACTGTAATGGGTAGTTGTTTTTTTTTTTTCTTGCTTTGTTTGTGGCAGAATTTTGTCCTCAAAGTAGCTCAAGTAGGTTGCCTTTGAGCTTCAGGAAATTTTATTGTCTCCTTAGGTTATAGTTTCACAGAAAGTGCACGAATATTTGCCTTTTTATGTTTAATATTTTTGGTAATTCTCTTTGGAAGGAATTAACTAATGGGATACCATTTTTACAGATGTTTCTTTTCTTCATATTCTTCTTTCATATGGATTACTCAGTTGAGTTTTGACAGGGAGATGATGAGTCTCCAGATGAAGTTGGCTGTGTATACGTGTAGTGGCACTTTTAAATAGACTTCGCACTAAATTAACCATGTGAATTTATTAACTTTGAAAATGGTCTGTCCATTTCAATTCTCCCATTTCTGATTTTTCTTTCAAATGGTAAGAAATGTGAAAAATCTTATAACTCTTTTTTAATCCATTCGTACTTAATTATTTTATTCATATAGATTACTTAAAAATATAAAATTCACTGAAATCTCCATTAACTAGTGTTTGAAATTTCAAATTGAATTCAGTTTGTTATTATTTTCTAATATACCTTCATTAAATTTGTTTAAGAGATAAATATTGTAAAAAAAAAATAAATCAAGTGTTAATTATAAAAAAAAAAAAAACTAATACCCAACTACAGAATTTGATTTGAGAGCAACTGATTATCGATCTAGGGGCATGAAAGGGTCAATGAAATTCGTTAATTGATGGCAAGCAGTTCTGCCTCTCATTAATGACTAAAGAGGAAGTTCACTCGAAGCATTCAGACCTAATGTAATTTAGCTGTACCCTACACAATGCGAAAAGAAGCCCACTTACAACACTATATGCCTTGAGCCAACGCAAGGCATATAATTGTTTCCCGTCTTTTAACACATTAAGAAATTGTTTGTCCTGAAATTCAAATAGCTCCACAACAATAGTGAGCAATGGCTCCAGCCCCTTTTCCATGATATCTCATTTCTCATTTACTGCCACCACCAAAAAGGTAGTCCAGTGAAGAGCCACCGCCAGGAGCTGCATGAACCTTTGTTGTTGGCCGATCCTATACATACAGCAATTTCCATAAAATCAGCTAGTGTAGTATATCTATCAAAATAATTTCCATTTAAACAAATTGAAAATGTATGAATTATTTTTATGCACCAATATCCACTTGAAGTGATGATATTATGCTGACGCCAGAAACTAATTTTGTGCAACCTATCCCTAAGCATTTTATTTATATGATGAAATCAAAACTGATATCTAAAGTGAAGAATGAGAATGTCAAGATGTCCATAAAATCCATTGGCAATCTACAAGCACATGATCAACTGCGTTCAGTTTTCATTCAAAAATTAGATCCAGCTTAACACAAAAGCAAGATAACATGTTGCTCCAAAAGTCTAATATCTTGTCTGCAACACTGGCACTATAATACTAATTTTTCTTTTCTTTATCAATTATAAATATTTAATGGCATTTCTATTGGAATTGTTGTGGAGAAAAATCCTCTTTGAATATGTTAGTCAAATAGTGTTAAAAATTGATTTAAAATTAAATTTAATATGTGTCATAAAAATTCCAAGACAGCTAAATAACATTTTTCATTCAGCTTTTTTCTACATCTAAAATGATAACCCCAGAAAGGTAAAATCATGTTTAAATAGCAGGAGAATTTAATTGTAACCAAAAACATTACAGTGAGGAAGTTGCCACAGTTCTGGCCATCAGCACGGAAATAGTTGTTTGTAGTGTACTCTGGGACACCAGCTGGAATCTGCGTGAGGGGCTCTACAGGTGAGGCAGCTCGAGTGGGTTTCTGACCAGGTCCACTGCTTGCAGCCTGTCCCAAGTTTTGAGGAGGCGCTTCAACGCTATTATTAGCGGGTTTTGGAGCCTCTCCATTTCCAAAAAGGTAGCCCAGAGAACTCTCTCCTCCGCCACTGCTTACTCCACGACCCATTATCTCAATTAGAACTTTTATCTCAGAAAGCCTAGGTTCTGCAAATAGCATCCGTCAAAAAAGAAAAGAGAAACTCAACATTGCAAAAATCATTCATTTCAAAGAAGAACCACCTTAATTTAACAACATAATTACCATAAAATAATATTAATTCCCACATTAGACAAACAAACCATATCCGCACAATCTAAGCTCTTTTTATGAACATCTACCCTAATTGATAAAAATCTGACAGATCCAAGCAAAATGTGGCTGAACAAAAAGAAATAGAAAGAGATACAGAGAACGTCACATACAACCAACAAAGTATTAAGGATGAAAGAGTGCAAATTTTATCATTTGTTTAGCCAAATTTTCTAGCGAAACAAACAGAAATCGAAACGGTAAGGAAGGGGGGGAAAGAGAGAGTCTCACTAACCTGCAATGCAAATGGGTCTTTGGATCAGATCTGAAGGCAAGCACACGAAAGATAGAGCACTTTAAAATTAAGGTAAAATATTTTTGCTGCAGTAAAAAAAGTGAGTACACTTAATAATTTTTTATTTTTTATTTCAATAATTTTATTTTAAACATTAAAAAAATGAGGCGAACTGTGAATTTATATACTGATGTCTTTAATATAAATATAATTTTTTATATAAAAGTAATCTAATAAAATTTTTATTATTTTAATTGTTTATAAACTTTAATTACTTTCATATAAAAATAAATATTAAATTTAATTATTATTAAATACATAAATATTTTAAAAAATTTAAAGAATAATAAATTATAGTTTAGTCTTAATATTACAAATTCAAAAAAATATTCTTTTAATATTTCAATATCTAAAAAAAATATTAATTCATTTTTGAAAGTAGAAAATTTTAATATATATATATATATATATATATATATATATATATATATATATATATATATATATATATATATATATTGGGCATGGGGAATGAACAGCATGGAAAATTTTCAAAACATCCTTAACTACTTTTATTATTTAAAAAAAATAAAAAAATGTATTTATACTGCAAAGAGTTGTCTCATTCAATATATATTAATGACAAAATTATTGTTAATTTAAATTATATAGTTGCTAATATCTTTTACGACAAAATTTATAACAATAAATATAATATGATCATCACTAATAATTTTTAGAGACGAATATTCCATTGTTAAGTTTTTAAATAATTTTAATTTTAATATTACAACAATTAATAGAAAGTAAAATTTTAATATTATTTTAATAATTATTTTATTTATATTAAAAATTTTATTATTTTTTCTTAATATAGTATAATTTTAATTCTATAACTAATAGTAATTCATTAAAAATTATTTAATTTATTATAAAAAATTAATAAAATAACTTTAAACATTAAATCTTACTTTTTTAATTTATTTTTTAAATTATTTTAAAAATTTATAAATTTATAATATAAAATTCTATTTAATTTTGAAATATATATATATATATATATATATAAGTGGAAAAAGGACAAATAATAGGATAAATAAAAATATTTTTAACATAATTATAAAATTATTATTAAAAATAATTATTTAATTAACATAATTAGATAATTATTATTAAAAAATAAATAAATAAATATGTATATATCAATAAATATAAAATTCTAATAATATTTAACGACAATCACCTTATTTTATATATATATTAATAACCTTCAACTAAATATAAAAATAAAAGTTTAACTAAACTCAGATTTTATTTTTTTTTATATGTAGAATTTTTTTTATTTATTTTATTTTTATTGAAAATAAAAAATAATATTCTTATACTCTTAAATTATTTATCAATATAATAAATAAAAAAGTTTTTTTTTAATATTAATAAAATTATTATGATTATATTTGGGTTTTGACTAGGTAAATAGAATAATATTAATACTAATTTTACAATCTTTATAAAATTAACTAATTATAATTTTAAATAAAAATAAAAAATGGTTATAATCTTTTTATTAATTAGACATATTTTTAAGTAAATTCTATTTTTTATATTAATATAATATTCTAATTTACAAATTTGTTAAAAATTAAAAAAAATTACTCGACTTTATTTTTATAATTAATCATATAAAATAAAATAAATTCTGATTTTATATTAAAATAAAATAAAAATTACAATACCAATGTTTATTCAATTCAAATTTTTATATAATTTATTTTATTTTATCTTATTATTTAATTATGTAAATACATAAATATTTAAAATTATATTAAAAAATATAATTAATATCTAATTATAACACAGTATTTTAGATTATATAATTTAATTTTTTATCAATATATTTATAATATATATATTTTATAAATATTACAATATTTTATAATTTTTAGTTTATATTATATTGAATTATATATGTAAACAAGTTTGCTTATAGTATTAAATTCTTATAATAAATAATAATTAATATATTAAAATTTTATTTTTATTATATTTTTAAAAAAAATATATTTATATAAATAAAAATTATAACTCATAAATAATTTTATTAATAATAAATAATAACATATAATTAAAAGGCCTAACGTTAAAATTTTCTTTTTTGAAATATATATATATATATATATTACCATGATTTAAAAAAAAAAAATTTTCAACGATAGCTTAAATTGACATAAATGAACTAATATAACATAATTTTAGCTGTTAATCTCTTTTATTAGTAATTAACGTATCATAATTTTTATTGTTAATTTATTTTAATTTTCATTATTGATTAAAAATAATAAATATTTAAAATCAAGTTAAAATTTTTAAAAATTTAAGAATTGATTATAAAAAAAAAATTGAAAAAATAAATTTATTATGAAGACTAACTAATTTAAATTTTTAAAAAATTATGAATAATAAAAAAGATTGAGGGCAAAAAGTATTATACATATTAGATGAATAATACAAATCATTCTTAGGCAAAATAAAAAATATTATTGATTGATATGAATGCGTATTATTTACTTAAATATATATAACTAGAATATAATATAAATGGTATTTTAGATGTTTCCATAGTTTTAATTTAGATTTTAATTTATTTTTCTCAATTTTATTATATTATTGCACTTGCTTTGAAAGAAAAATTTTATTAATTTTAAGATTTATTAATTAATTAGTATAAAAAAATTTTAAAATTACATAAAAAAAATTAAATTATGAATAAATACAATAAATATAGACAATGTGTAATATAGGTTAGAAAATTATAGTGTGTGTATATACATATATAAATATTTTCTTATTAACAACTAAAATATATTATAAACTTGTGTTAAATTTTAAAAAATTAAACTTAAATTAATTTGTTCTGATTACGAATTTTTGAATTAAATTAAATTCAAAAATTTTATTATTATTATTATGAAAACTTTTAAAGATTTTTTTAAAAAATTTAATTTTATTGCTCTCGCTCAAATTTTTAATTGTTATATTAATATAAGAAAAAACAAAATATTTTACAAATTAAATACTTATTATTTTATTATATTTAAATTTAAAATGCAAATAAAGTATAAAATTTGAATTAGTAAAATATGAAATTAAAGTCTGGGAAAATATAATTAAAGAAAATAAATTACTAAGTTCTTATTTTATATCAATTATTAAGTTAGAAATATTATTAAATTAAAAATGATATGGTTTTTTAATTAAAATTGCCAAATTCGTCTTCCTTTATTCTCACGCCCAGTTAAACAGAACAGATTCAAATTGTACCATACATGGATAGACACAAACACACACCATTAACACCTTCCTTGTTAGGGTGTATAGATTAAAAACCAGGCATCACCTGAATCTCAGTCAATCCTCCATGAAACCCTAGAATTTATAATCCAATTTTCTCAATTCTCAGCCTCTGGGGTTTGTTTTTTCATAATTTATGGTATAGGGTAAGTATTATTTCTCACCTTTTTTTTTTATTATCGATCATTCATTATCTCATACTTGCTAATTAAATTTACGCATATATACTCTAGTTATTGCATCTCCATCCTTATCCATCTGTTTCGCTCCAAAGAAAGTTGAGCAAGATAGAAAAAAGCTACGAGTTTTGAAGTTCTGCTCTTTGATAGATGCATGATATACCTCAGTTTCTATTTTATATAGTGCGAGAGAGGAGTTTAACGTTTTAATAGTTATTTTCCTGGGTTTTCTACGCAACTGAAGCTGGCATTGGAAATTGATTTCTTTTATTTTGTTTCTTATTTTGTATATTTTGATTGTTCTGTTGATTATTGGGTTGCTGCGGTTTGCGTGATGAAGTTGCTTCTTGGGTTATCAGGACAATTACTTACTTGTGCACCGTTATCATCTTAGCGCAACTATTTCATCATTCTTGTTTAAGCTTCTTATTTGTGTGTTTCAGATAGCATACTTGATCTCTTCATTGATTTCCATTGGCGGTTTGTAAGTAAAGAATACACTGGGAGTGGGAAAGTTTGGTGGGTACTAATCAAGTTGCAGAATCTGAGATGTCTAGTCAAGGGAGTTATAATCCTCAATCCGGACAAGGTCCTCAGACGCCTAGGACACCTCCATTTTTACAGCACCCACCGGCGGCGCTGCCTCCTTTACCCCACAATTTCCAGCAAGGTCCACTGCTGCCATCACCTCAAGTTCTACCTCGCCCTGGTCAACCTGGCCTGCCTTTATATCAGCATGGTCCAATGGTCCCACATCTTGCAGTTAGGCAAGTTCCACCTGGGTTGCCCAACACAGGTCAACCTTATTTGCCTCCACCGCCAACAGTTCACGGAAGTGCCTGGTTGCCACATGTATATACAACTGCACCACCAAATCCACAAGGATTACAGCATTCTTCTTATTTAGCACCTGGACTCCCTCCTCCTCCTCCTCCTCCTCCTGGTTCACATAATATGGAAATGTTACAGGTCCCATTGCCTCCTGGAAGTTTACCTCCTACACCTTCCCATGGCCAAACGTTATATAGAGCTCCAATGCATCAGCTGCCTCACCAGCCAGTTGCTGTGCAGGGTCTACAGCAAATTCCACCACCCCCTCCTCTTCCTCCTACTTTTTCAAGTTTTGCTTTATCTGGGAATACTTTAGAGGCAACAGTTGGAAACCCGGGAATGTCTTCCATGGTTACCACCCCACCGCCGCCTCCTCTGCCACTGCCATCTTCTTCTCCACCACCAATTCCACCATCTTCACCACCTGTCTTTTCCCCAGCTTCAGTATCTATGCCTCTTTTTGCTGGTTCCAACGTACCCTGTGGCTCTAATCCACATTCTAGAACACTTTCTGGTTATAAATCAGGTACTCTTGGTTCTGTTGCCGTAGTCAAACCTCTCAATGGGGGTCAGCATAATATTCCTGTACACGATTTTTCTGAGGATGATGGAAGTCTATTTCTGGAAGTTAGAAGTGGCAGCAAGTTAAATTATCCTGGGGGAGATGTTTTCTCATTGAATAGAATTGTGGCATCTGATGTTCCTTGTCCACCTAAGCCAGCAGAAGAAAAAATTGTTCAGAAGATTGAAGATTTATGCCAACTCATTGCTAAGAATGGTTCTTCTTATGAAGATATGGCTCGTCTAAAGGAATCTGGGAATCCAGAGTTCAAGTTTTTGTTTGGTGGTGAGCCAGGAAGTGAAGCTGCAATTGCACATGAGTATTTTTTGTGGATGAAGAAGCAGTGTCTTTTGGCATGTAAATCAGACAAAATCCAGCCTGCAATGTCAACCAATCATTTGATGGTCACAACTGAACCCCATTCACCCGCTGATTCTGATATGGAGATGGAAGGTTAGTGTAACTGGTTATATCATATTTTTTAAGCCCTATAGTTTATCATCTGTTGTAATTTAGGGTTCATAAATGTTAAATTTGGAGAATGTTGGTCAAATTATGTATTAATTATTTTAATTCGGGCTTATATAAGTGATTAGATTGCTTTACACATCAAAATAACCGGTCAAGTCAATATTGCAATCTAACCACTTATATTTACTCTTTTATGTTTATATTTTCCCAATATGAGATTTATAATCTCAACACTCTCCCTTCAAGTGCAATCACATGATTATTACTTGGCAATTAATTTACATTTTTAACCCAATACGGGCCCAATTATACAACCTTTATGGATGGTTGAAACCCACAACCTAGTCTGGACTCTAATACCATGTTAAATTTGGAGAGTGTTGGTCAAATTACGTATTAATTCATTTTAATTCGGGCTTATATGAGTGATTAGATTATTTTATACATCAAAATGACTAGCTAAGTCAATGTTGCAATCTAACCACTTATATTTACCCTTTTTTGTTTATATATGTTTTTATTTTCCCAATGTGAGATTTATAATCTCAACAATAAAAAGGGACAGTATTTAAATTTATAAGTTTAATACATTGCTGAAGTTCTTGATCTCTTCAGTTGTTTGTTTTCTCTTCTGGTTGGTGCTTTTAGATGATATAACCAGGTCTGAAGTTGACCAGGCAATGAATCAGCCTGTTGAAAGTGCATCTCAAGCTACTGATCCTGTAAGCAGCAAGTTTGATGCAAAAAAGCAGTTGCACACACTATCAAGTTCAGCAGGATCTCAAGCAGCCACAATGGTTTTATCTGAAAGACAGGGTGAAGAAGGTAAAAGTTGACCCCATGCATTGGTTTTTCCTTACTGAATAAATTAAGCAGTTTCTGCTCTATTTTCATCTTTTCTACAGCATGTTTTGATACGTAATCATTTGCTTCAATTAGAGAAATACATGTTGTGGGGCTTTTAGTTTGTTTGTTGATAAAACTTGCTTTATTAATTTCATTGTTATTTTATTGTATATTTCATGTTCATGTTAATATTTACGCTTCAGTGAATTGAGAATGTTTCCTGGACTTTGTATTGAGGATATTTATATTAAATATATTAGGATGATGTTTAGATCTGTTGCTTTTCCAATGGGGCAATGAGTTAATTTTGGAAATACACAGGGTCAAAGCTAGTCTCCAGTCGTGATGAATTAACATTTGGGAGGTCAGTTTTCGGAGTTCAAAGCCCAGTCAAATCTTCTACATTCTTAGCTGATGATAATAGTTCATCTAAGGCTGCAGCAGCTGCTGAATGCATATATTCTGACAGCTATTCGGGTCAAGTTATGAAAGGCAGGAGCCCATTCAGTCTCCTGCAAGACTATGCTTCTAATGACAACTCAGATGATGATGAGGATCCATGTTTGAAAGATGCCAATCCCGAAACAGTTTCACCATTGGTTGCAGTTGGCACGGAAAATTTGCATAGAGACACCAGACTTGATTTGAAGGGGCATACTGGATCTAAGAGTCTCTACAAGACTGAAAGGGGGTTTGGGCTGCTTCCTGAATCTGGCATGTCATATAAAGCTCCAGACTTTTCCTCATATTCACAAAGAGAGGTTAAGGAGACTGTCCCAATATCCATTGATAGTGGGTTGAGCACCAAACTTATTGATGCTAAGTATGACAACCAAACATCTGTTAACAATGCTGCTTCTCACAATGCTTTCCCAAAAGAAGATGTCTTGGGAGGTGGAGGGGAAAATGCTGCTTTTAGTGGTAAATATGAGTACAACAAAGATAAAAATGAAAAATCTACTTCAAATGCGCAGAAAATAGATAGGTTTGGAAGACTGGTCAGAGAGGGTGTTACTGACAGTGATTCTGATGATTCGCACCATGCTCGTAGGCAAAATAAAAGAGGGAGAAGCCGGAGCCAGTCACCCCTTGATAGGAGGAGGAGGAATCGTCCTCGAAGAAGAAGAGAAAAGAGAAGTAGATCTCGCAGGTATGCAGCTGTGTTTGTGTTTGTGTAGTTTATATTGTGTCCTATTTTTAGTGCTTTAGAAAATCCTACACTATTGGCTGCACTGATAGCTTGTAATTTTATTTGTGGTATAATTTTCATTATCTGTGGAAGAGACTGAATTTCTTGGTGTTTGTTGCCTTGTTTTAGCTGGTCTCCCAGGAATCAAAGAAGTGGGAGCAGGTCTCCCTCTTCTAGGCATGCTGGTGAATTTAGCAGTGGAAATAGGAGAAGGGAAAAGGGTCAGTTGGCAGTCTGTTTTAACTTTCGTCGAGGCAGGTGCTACCGTGGAGCATCCTGTCGTTATATGCACCATGATTCTGAGAAAAGTGATGGATCAAAGCGTCAGAGGAGCAAGCAACAAGAAGTGCAACTTCCTCCCAGTTCAATGAATTGTAATACTCATGAAGGTAACAAGAAACTCTCACTAAAGGTATCAGATCATGGGCAGGAAATCATGAACCAGGAAGGGCGGAACAATCATGATACATCTGCTAGCAGCATTTGTGCTACAAAAGATAACACCATTTTCCATAACAGAAAAGATTCTGTTTGTGATGCGTTAGTTGATTCCGAAATAATAAAATTCGATAGTATTAGAGACTTTGTTGCTGAAGTGCCAAAAACTAGCTTAGTTGAAGAAAGATCTGAAGATGGTAAAAATTGTACGGATGAAAATTTTCGGGAAGCAATGGAATCTGACCAACCAGTGGTGGTTGATATTTTTTCCTCTAAACCAGCAAGTGATTCTAACATCCTGAAGTCACATGTTGAAGCTTCTCAGGATGTAATTTCTTCTTTGAAGGATTCTGTGATTCAACAATCTCAATCTGTTCAGTCAGATCGAGTGCTTGAAGATGCTGATTATCAAGCCCAACGAACTGATGATTCTTCTATATCTGATACATCACCTGATAAAACATCTAGAACTTCTCCAAAGAACCTTCATTGTAGGGAAACTCTTCCAAATTCTGCAGATTCTGTACATAATCCTTCCCAGATACCCACTTTTCATTTTTCTGCTCCAAATTCAGATGCTAATAATGCCCCACATATGACACAGCTATCAAGGGATTACAACTTGATGCGACGGACTGCGGCATTTCAATCTCAAACTGCTCCTTTGGGAAATTTTCCTTCTATAATGTTGCCCAATCAAAATTCTCTTTTTTCTCTACCATTAAATACGTCATCTGCCACATTGCCAACACCACCACCACTATTGCCGCCACATGATCCATCTGGAAATGCTGGTTTGCTATTTCAGCAGAGTTGCTTTGGTTCCCAAATATTCTCGAAACCCTACTCAACTGAATTGTCTAGTAATTCTCAGGTTGGTGAGTTCCAGCATCGAGCCTACCCTCCATTGCAAGAGCCACATCAACCTTTCTCACATTTGGAAGATTTTGGGTTGAAGCCTCCACTTGGATGCAATCCATCCAGTCAACAATTTGGAGATTCTGTTCTTTTTGGAGAAGATCATTTAAAACAGCTTCCAATGCAAGCTACAAGTGTTTCAGATTCCTCCTTTCGGAGCAACAATTACTTTCAACCTATGCCCTTTTTACAGGAAGGATCTGCAACCAAACAATCTTTTTCTGGTGACAATTTAACTCCAGGAGAGATTTTGAAGTCTTTTTCTGATATTGATCCATACTTACAACAGCGACAGGCACCCTACAATTTGCATCATTCTGTGCCTGATGGTGTCTATAGTCTGCCAGGGAAAGTTGGTTGTTCATCTAGATATCCACCAGAACTTCAAGACAGAAATCAGCCATCACATCCTCTTGATTTTGGAGTATCAAGAAATTCAACTCACTTTAATCCTTATGCATCTACTTTTGAGAAGCCACTCAGCTCCAGATTCAGTTCTGGTGTCTTCAGGCAAGAAAAACACACAATGTATGGTGGCAATCATGATTATCCTTTAGGTTTGAGCCATTCCTCAGTTGATGAACAGGGTGTTGGATCAAGAGAGGCAACTTCACCAACTTCTGCTATTGGTGTTGGGAAAATTATTCCTACGTCAGGTGGTGACCAGTATGATCCACTCTTTGACAGCATTGAGCCATCTTCAAAATCACATAAGAAATCAGATCATACTCAGAAGTGGAAACCCTCTGCTGACGCTAATATCATTTTGAGGCTCAAAGGCTCAAACCAACTATTGGATGTGGAAGAGAACAACAAGAAGAAAGAGGTTGGTGGCATTGTGCTTGCTACATCTATTGATAATGAGGAATTTGGTGAGACAGCAGATTTAGGAGTTGGTGTTGTTGAAAATGGCAGCCAGAGTAATCCCAATGCTTTAACAAACACAAATATGGGTGAGGTGGAGATTGAACAGATCAAGTCCTCGGGGAAGAGCAAGAAGGGCAAGCAGTCCAGATCAAAGAAGCTTTTCAAGGCTTGCCTTGCAGATTTTGTAAAGGAGGTTTTGAAGCCATCATGGAGACAGGGTAGCATGAGCAAGGAAACATTTAAGACTGTTGTGAAGAAGACCGTTGATAAAGTGTCAGAAGCAATGAAGAGCCACCAGATACCGAAGTCTAAGGCAAAGATAAATCGATACATTGACTCATCACAACGGAAATTAACAAAACTTGTGATGGTAAATCCTCATTTTAGTCTTCTGCTTTCATATGGGAATGCAATTCTGAAGTTGGAAAGAGCTTTCCTCTTACACGACGTAATGGGCAAATGCATGCTAACCAAGCTTTTTCTTAATAAATCTTTCAAAAGATAAAAAAAAGGGTGAATGGGTATACATAATGCTCTGGATTATGAGTCAATGTCACTAGAAATAACTGGAAGGGGATATTTATGAGTTTCATACCCAATGCTTGTTCATGATATGACTTACTATGTACGACTTGCTGAACGATAGGGGTCTCTTTTGAGCATCACTTATAAGTCAATTTAATATTGTCAATGACTGTCCACTAGAGAAGTGTGATCATATTTTGATTTTGTTCATGCTAAAACTTTGTTTAAGCAATTTCTAGATAAAATAACATGCATCAGTCCCATACGCGTTCAAAGCGGCTTGACCACCACTGTTGCGCAGTCACCTTGTTCATGTGCATGCTTGCCAGTCCCCTAAATAAGAAAAATCAGAAAAGATTTACTGTTACAAGAGGCCATTTTTTCTTAGTAAAAGTTTTAAGTGGGACTTGGGATTTGGCTTGTTATACACAATAGATTTTAGTTTTGCCGCAGTAAATTTTACTTCATTCATGGCACTGAAATTTGTCTTATGAGGTGTTATCATCTATTGAATGCTAGTGCATTTTATGAAAAGATTTAAAGCGGCTGCACCAACTCCTTTCCTCCACAAAAGAATGACCCACCAAAAGGACACATGTTTTTTGGAGTTGTATCAAATGCATGGATTCTCTGCTGGTGTTCATTAATCTGAAACTATAGCCTCTTTAGATGATAAAATAAATAAGGGTTGTATTTTAAGATTGAGACTATGAAAACTACTTTCAGAAAATGAATGAACACGTGTATGTAATAAATAAATCTTAGTGCAGCCAGAATGGAAAACATCAAATATATTTGCAGATGGAAGAAGTATAATTTTCATTTCTTTTTCTAGAAAAGCTTGATTTGTATATAATTTTGCTTCTTTGTGATTTTTTTTTGAAAAATATGATTATTTAATTATATTTGCAGGGTTATGTGGATAAGTATGCCAAAGGGTAAAAATACACATTACCTATAGTTTTTGTTGATGATTTTGACTGGATGTACTTCCCCTCATGTTTGGGAATTCTATGCCATTGGAGCTGCAGAGCTTGATTGATCTAATTGCAAACGCAGAGCCGTAAGGATAGATGGAAAATTTTCAGGTGGCATTAGTAGATTGCTGGTATTTGATGAAACTTTTACCTGCTAGCACAGGAATATATGAAAGCCCATGACAGTATGAATTTAATGGAGTATTTCCCAACCTCAGCAAAAGTTCTGAGGGAGCTCCAAAATGTGTTTGTAATGTGCATCCTTAAATATAAATGTTTGCCTTTTATTTATCTGTAGCTATTCTCCTGATGTTTATGGCACGTCTCACCACAGAGTGGATATTTGATTTTTAATTTACTAACTATATAATCATTGTTTGGAAAAATTATGCCAAATTGGGAAGCACATGTTGAACAATTAAATTGAGAAACAAAGAGGAATAAAATATATAATCTTCTGGGATGATACAGATGTATATTTTATGTTTCCACTCTCCCTGCTATGGGATGTTTATAATTTTCATCTTCAACATCTTGGGTAATGTTGCTAATCGAAATGTGCAGATGTGTGATCAGTTCTCTGATTCAACTGTTCATGCTTGTTATTAATTTTAGGAATATTTTTCATTTAAATAATTTATATATTTATATAATTATAGTCATTCCTAGTGTTGACAGAAAGAAATAATATTTAATTATCGTTGATATGAAATTAGGATATCCTAAGTTTTCATTACTTAGTTAATTACATATTCTCTTTTTCTGCATTGCAATATAACTTATTAAATAATTTATAATTTTTAATACTTAATTAATTTTGGGTAGATGTCAGTTAAATATAAAAATAGTGATATTATCTTTTTTTATTTTAATAAAAATACTAAACATTATCTTTTAAAAATATTATCAAACTAAGTTTTTTTTTTCAAAACTTGATAAATAAAAAACTAAATGATAAAAAAAATAAAAACTTTAGTAATCATTTTTAATTTTATTAATTTAATTCTAAAAATTTTTATATTGTGTTCAATTTTATTAATAAATTAATTAAAAATAATTGAATTTATCAATCAATAAAAATAATTCAAATCTTTTTATTTATTATTTATTTTATCATCTAAATCAAACAAAATGATTAACAACTACTTGTAAAATTTATATCATATGTCAAAGTTATTTTTAAATATAAAAATTTAAAATCATCTATGTTAGCATTATTATATAAGACAATTCTTATTTTTATTTGTCAAAAGATCAGCGAGTTCTATTGATTATGACAGTAAGTTTTAGAAGGTTTGATGTTATTAATAAATTTATTTAAAAAAAAAAAACCGGTTGGGCTTTGTCTCAAACAAACCTTATCTTCAAAGCTAATCCATGCATCTGGCCCATTTAAACAGGGCCCAAACCGAGTCCGTTAATGATCAATATAAATCACGAGCACGCGCTGCTGATTAGAAGGCTGGACCTAGAGCTCGAAGCTCTTCCAAAGTTCCAACTTCCCCTACCGCTGCTTTCTCGCTGCTCCTCCCTTCTCTTCAAACTTCTCTCAGGTCGTCTCTCTTTCTCTGGCGCTCCACTGGTTCCTCAACCGGTAAGGTTTCCTTTATTGCTTCTGTATTGGATAGAACCTGGAACCTGCTGTTTTTTTTCTTATCTGCCCCCCACAACACAACCCACCCCCCCCCCCCCCCTCTCTTGTTCTGTTCCTTTTCTATGAAATGTGATCTGCTTGTGCTTGTTCGATTTTAATAATCTTCTTTGTGGATACTCTGCTCGATTGCTGTTTTCAATCTCATTCTTTTTTAGTTTTGATTTATTTTTGGGATAACCAAGGCCAATTAGCTTTATTTATGTTTCTAGCGTCTGAGAATTTGAGAGAATTAGGTTTTTATTGATTTGTGTAATGATGATTTGCTTATAATTTAGCTGTAGTTGTGTCTTGCATCTTATGTGCCTGAACTTGTTCATTTATTTCATTATTCATCGGGTGTTTATCCCTTGCAATGCTGAATTATAATAACTTGCTTGCTCCGAGATGTTCTTGGAGATGTAATCGATGAAACAGTAGCCCTTAATGCAATTCATTTTGTCTATTTTAGTGCTTTGGCCTCAACACTTAATTCAAAGTGGAAGATGTAATCTTGCTTTGAAAAATATTCAAAAGATTCTGCTAGCGATCATTTTATTTTAATCTTTTTATGAATTACCAAGCAGTATGCAGATATTGCATTGTGCAGGTAGTTATATTTGCCGTGTTATTTAGAGATGTATGAAGTTTATTGCGAGTTTTTGTGGATGATTGCAGGCCATTACATAAGGGTCAAAAATTGATAATATTTATACAACTTAAACAGTTAAACCTGCTTGGAAGAGGGTACGAAGGCTAATCTTAGTATTGTGGATGACCTGGAGATCAGTTCTGATAAGAATTGAAGAATGAGAGGAAGTGTCCTGAGTGAGGTCATGAGGTATCTGGGATATGCAAATCTTGCTCAATAATAAACAGAAATTACAGCAAAGAGAATTATAGTCTTGGCCCCTGGTTATATCAGTGAGAGATGGCATCATGTAATGCAGAAACAAGATCATGCAAGGATGAGGAGGAAAGAAAAAGCTCAAGCAATAAGCATGGTCCTTTGAGCCAGGTTAATGTTATAGATTGTAATTATGCAGATAAATTTAGTTTAATGAGAAATGCATCCTTGGATGGAGATATAAGTGTAGATCCTCCAGTCAACAATAGTTTAGGGTCAGATGTCACGGAATTGCAATGTAATTTAAAATCAAATTGTTCACAAACAAAGAAAGGAAAGAAGAGAAAGAAAAGGCGACAAATTAAGCAGAATGGCCTGATGGACTGTCAAGGGGATGGTTCTTCAATAAAGGATGATTCTATTGGAACAAATTCATGCAATGAGTGTGGAGTTGATACTAATATAAAGACAGATTTGCAACAACTTCCAAAATTGAGTCGGTCACAGAAGAAGAGAATGAGAAAGAAGCAGAAGCTTAATGCCACTGTGATTAGTAATGAAGCTCATGGTCCTTGTGCAGAGTTGGACTCGGTAAAGGGAGGGGAAAATGCTGAAAAGCTAAGTGATTCCCCAAGAAATCCAAGTACTGATTTGAAGAAGAAACATGATAATGATGGAAAGCCTGGCCTTGTTGAGTCCGTTGTTGATATTAATGAAAGGGCTGCCCCATTTTCAGAATTGAGTCGATCACAGAAGAAGAGAATGAGAAAGAAGCAGAAGCTTAATGCCACTGTGATTGATGATAAAGCACGTGATTCTCTTGCAGAATGGGAAAATGCCGAAAAGCTAAGTGATTCCCCAACAAATCCGAGTGCCGATTTGAAGAAGAAACATGATAATGATGGCAAGCCTGTCCTTGTTGAGTCCATTGTTGATATTAATAAAAGGGCAGCCCCATTTTCAGAATTGAGTCGATCGCAGAAGAAGAGAACAAGAAAGAAGCTGAAGCTTAACACCACTGTGATTAATAATAAAGCTCATGGTTCTCTTGCAGAGTTGGACTCGATAAAGGTGGGGGAAAATGCTGAAAAGCTAAGTGACTCCTCAAGAAATCCAAGTGCTGATTTGAAGAAGAAACATGATAATGATGGCAAGCCTGGCCTTGTTGAATCTGTTGTTGATATTAATAAAAAGGCAGCCCCCCTTTCAGAATTGAGTCGATCACAGAAGAAGAGAATGAGAAAGAAGCAGAAGCTTAACGCCACTGTGATTAATAATAAAGCTCATGGTGCTATTGCCGAGTTGGACTCGATAAAGGTGGGGGAAAATACTGAAAAGCTAAGTGATTTCCCAAGAAATCCTAGTACTGATTTGAAGAAGAAAAATGATAATGATGGCAAGCCTGGCCTTGTTGAGTCCGTTGTTGATATTAATAAAAAGGCAGCCCTACTTTCAGAATTGAGTCGATCACTGAAGAAGAGGATGAGAGAGAAGCAGAAGCTTAACGCCACTGGGATTAATAACAAAGCTCATGGTCCTCTTGCAGAGTTGGACTTGACAAAGGTGGGGGGAAATGCTTTGATATCTGAAAACCGAAATGATTCCCCAAGAAGTCCAACTGCTAGT
The DNA here is from genome assembly GCF_030052815.1 of Hevea brasiliensis. Lineage (NCBI taxonomy): Eukaryota > Viridiplantae > Streptophyta > Magnoliopsida > Malpighiales > Euphorbiaceae > Hevea > Hevea brasiliensis. The sequence continues at coordinate 11,504,504 of NC_079509.1, read as the reverse complement.
TTGGTAAAGAAACATGATACTAATGGTGGCACTGGCCTTGATTTGGTCGAGAAGGAAAATATTAAAACTTATCAGATGAAGGGAAAATTAAGAACCTATCGAAGGAAGAAAAGGCGGTCCCCTGACTATGAAGAAAATGCAGAGCTCATCATGGTGGCTAGGCAAACTTCAACAAATTCACATGAGGTGCATTCATTTGAGCTATCAAAGAATGAGATTGAAAGAGTACAGCCTAAGGAAAATGATACTTCTATCAAGGTTGTGGAAAATGTTTTAAGAGAGAAGACCTCTTCCAATTGTTCAAATGGTGGCTTTGCATGTGTGGAAAGCAAGAATGTAACTGGGGCAGAGAAGGATGCTGATTTAGATGTTTCTGTCAAGCAGGGAAATCTTCCTAAAGTGTCATTCCCTTCACTAGAAGGACCTCTTGTTGGATGTTCTGATAAAAAGCTTCTTATCCTTGATATTAATGGACTTCTAGCTGATTTTGTTCCATATTGTTCTAATGCATATACGGCTGATGTGATAATATCCAGGAAATCAGGTGAAAATTGATATATAAGTTTGTCTTATATCTAAGATTCTAAATTATTAATGTTTCCGTTTCCTATTTAATAGCTTAGGTCTAACTCCCTGCTGTTGCTGTCTTTTTCAGTTTTCAAGAGGCCCTTCTGTGATGATTTTCTGCAGTTTTGCTTTGACAAATTTAATGTTGGTGTATGGTCCTCTAGAACCAAGTATTTTTCTACCTACAAGTGATCGTTCTTTTACTCTTTTTTTTTTTTGAAAAAAAAATTTTCATTTTTACCAAATATTGTTCTCCATATTCATTCACAAATTAGGATTCCTTTATGATCCTAATTACACCCTGACCATATCTAATGCCAAATGCAGGAAAAATTTGGACAAGGCAATTGATTTTCTCATGAAAGATTCTAGACATAAGTTGCTTTTTTGTTGGGTAGGTATTTGTTGGAAGTGAAACATGCTCTGTTTTTTGTGTATGCCATTTTTTAAGATCTTCATTTTGTCAAGGGGAAAAACTTTGGCATTAGGGTTGTCCGGTTGTGCACAGTTTGGTTTGGTCCTGTTTGGAGAAATAATTACCAAACTTAAGCTAAACAAAATAAAACTGAAAATAATGGTTTGGTTTGTAATTTAGTTTGGGCCACATAATTGGGTAAACATCATATGAGAGCCTGAAACTAAATATTATCCAATATGTTCGAAGTTCATTTTGCTGTCTAAGTTATGAACATTGCACTGTTAATATGCGAAAGATGACTCGAGTTTCTGAATCATTTTGGAGATAGAAGATTGTTTAATGCTGTGCCAAGTTTGTGAATACTCTTCACAAGGAAATTTGGCTGTAAATCCTACGGATACTACAGTATTGCAACATCAATGCCTAATTTGGGTGTTGGTTTCTGGTCCTGATCATTGTAAGCTATTGTTCTGTAGCATTGTCAATGATTTTATGCTCAAAAGATGACATCTTTTGTCCAGTCTGAACTTTTTGTCTCAAAATACCCAAACAGTTATTTTTCCCTTTTGGAAGCTGGTCTAATATTTGACTGAGCATCTGAACTCTTAAGGAAGTTAAGAGTTAAAAATGGTATCAGGTTAGGTGTTAAAAACTATAACTCTAGGTGCTTGTATTTTATGTGTTTGGTTGGAACATTTCAACCACTGTTAGTGTTAGGTGCTTCAAGGCCATAATATCTCTTAGCTGCTGAATTGCTGTTCTGTAGTCATTTTGTGCAATACCATTCTAATTTATGATGATTGTTTTCATGCAGCATCAATCCCACTGTACTAAAACCGGATTCACCACTGTTGAGAATAAGAGCAAACCCCTAGTTTTGAAGGAATTAAGAAAACTATGGGACAAACTTGAGCCCGGTCTTCCATGGAATATGGGGGATTATAATGAATCTAACACATTATTGTTGGATGATTCACCATACAAGGCCTTGCGCAATCCAGTATGTTTCTTCTTTCTCATATGGGCTGTATCAACTGAGTTCACTCTTAGGATTCTAATCTGATGCCATTCTTTGTTTTATTTTATATCATCTTTTTATTGTTTAGGCGCACACTGCTGTATTTCCCCATTCATACCAGTACAAGAATACTGGAGATTCCTCTTTAGGTGAGACACTTTCAATGTAGATGCAGGCTTTTCTGTTTTGGCAAATTTAACATGCATGATAACTGATAAGCCACTTCGACAGGGAACATTTATGAAGGGCTGTGAGAAGTTCATTTCACCTAAGTGTTCTCGGTCAAAGTCTTAGTCCATGAATAATCCTTTTTTTGCTGCTATATTATGCATTCATTAGCTAGATTAACTGTGACTCATTTGGGTGTCAAATCCCCAGCTTTTACCACTATAATCAAGCAAATCAATATCCTTTTTGTTTCTTCAGATATCTTAATTACTTAAAACATGTTTAAGTCAAAGCATATTCACCAATCCCATCTGTCCAGACAAATTATTTCCAAAATTAGCAACTTCTAGCCAGTGTTTTTTTGTTCTGTTTTTGCTATTAGTTCCAAGTTTCCTGTTTTTGCTTGTGATTAATTCCAATGTGAATGTTGTTTTGGTTATCTAGGGGCTCCCTTGTTCAAATTACCATTTTGCTGTTTGAATTCTTTCCAAATGTTCCACTTTTGTTTTTTTAAGATCTTCATAAGTTTTTGATGATACTACTTCTCTTTTTGTATTTATGTTCTGAACAGGACCCGGAGGTGACCTTAGGGTATATCTCGAACGATTAGCTGAGGCTCGAAATGTTCAAGAATATGTTGCACAAAATCCATTTGGTCAGCGAGCCATTACAGAATCAAATCCTTCCTGGGGTTTCTATCAGAAGATTTTAAGTGCTGACTTGTACCAATGACAAGATGTTGCTAGTAGACAGTAGTTATGACACTGGGCAATAGTGATCGATTTTGAATGACCTGCAAAACACTTGCGTCTTTTGGCCCTGAGTGATGTAATTCAATTTGCTTCTAAGGGCTGGATTGATGTTGCAGAATGCGGTGCATTTTTTCTCAAGTCAGTTCAGTTGCGTGGAAAACCAGAAACATGTTTCCGGCTGAATTATGGAAGATTGCTATTGTGACTGCTGTTATTTTGATAACCATGCAGAATAGTGATCTGGTTTTCGTCAACCTTAAGATGAGCAACATTTTTGTTTCTTGTGCTTTAGGCTGTTTTTTTTTTGGCCTAATTTTTTACTCAAGATTTATGTATCTTCATTGGCAATTATTAGGTCTTACGGCATGATGTACTGCTAAGCAAACAACTCTGAATAGAGACGAGACCATTTTATTGAGAAAAGGCACAAAGACAATAACAAGATGGAGTCTTGAATAAATTTCTGTTCTGCAAGTCATTGGTTATCTGATTATTTGTTTTGCTGGCACACGAATCTTGGTTATTAATGAGGCAAAAAAAAAAAAAATTCAGTTAAGATTAATGGCTGAAAGTTAAGGGCTGTTTAGCTGCGGAGTGCTGCTAATACATGCTTTAATATGAGATTTTACTTTGGGATATTGGACCAGTTGATGTATTCAGAAATGTCTTCCTGATGCGATGCAATTCCTTCTGTGAGTCTAGGGCCAGTAAATTTTGTTAATTAGAAGTCATATCTGTGATTAAGCTTTGTTGCTTAATTTTGGTAGTTGAGGAAACTAGGAAGTTCGAAGTAGTCCCATTTATATATATAAAAATGTATGACCTACCCTTCAGTGCTGATCTTGATTCAGAATTTTGTGCACTTGTGCTAGGTGGAGGGGAATAAAATTTTATTATGATTCGGTGTTGAGTGTGTTGATTAGCCATTCAGCTGTAGACAATAAGGGCAGTAATCCTCAGTTGATTTTATATTCTAGGATGAAGTTGAGACATGGCAGCAAAGGAGATCATGATATCCAAAACTAAATATATTTCTTGTAATCCTCTTCAATATCACAATCTTCTTTTTAATGCAGGTAGTTGATAGTTGACTATTCATTTCAGTGACTGAACCAACCGCCATTTCTAGGAATCCTTTAGAGCCTTGTATGAGTGTATGATCTCATGTGCTTTCCCCTTACTTGGATGAAATGTATAGCGGGGAGCAGATACAAATAATTGAAGGTCCCATGCCCCTAACCTATCTCAGAGGGCAATTATGAACTTGCCTTGCTGTTTGAAGCACGCATCTCTTGGGTCCACCAAGGCTCTATTTGGGTCCACAACATTTACTATCAAAATGGGGACCCTGCCTCGGATTTGGGCCCAGTAGCCAGCTAGGACAAGCCCATAAAATCCAAAAGGAAGATGATCCAAGATATGGGTGTATGTTTCTGTGCTAATTATCTTATTTAAGTTCCTCAACCAACCCAACTCACTCTAATTAAAAGGTTGGTGTCTCTCTAATTAAGTGATTATAATCTTGGCATGTGCAATGGATGTCACTTGATTCGAATGACCTGGATTCTTACTTGCTATGACTTATCTTGCCCTAAATCTTTTCATCACCAACACATTTTTGACATACATAATTACTACTTTACCCTCTTAAAGAGGTATAACAAACTACAATTTCTTGCAGGACGCATTACTCTTAATTTGCTTGCCTCCAACATAAAAATCTCATTTGTTTCATTTTTATTCAATATCTAACACACCTTTTGGGAACAATGTACTTGTTCTCTCTCTCTCTCTCTCTCTCATCATGATTCTATATTATTGGTTGGATAAACAGAACTTGAATGCTTTGATCCTACCTTGTCCCTTGCAATTCTCTCCTCTCTTATATAATATATTTGATGTGTCAATGCCCAAATAATGATTTTGGTGGGGATCATATGTGCATAATTTTTTTGATATATATAGTGAGGCATAATGTGCCAATCAGGAGCAAGAATGAGTAATGTTCCTTGAAACATGAGTAAGGATGACTGAGAAATGTTAGTTGATGTTGCCTAATGGAGTTGAGGCACACCACATGCATGATTTTTCACTTTATGCAAGTGGGGTTGATAGGTGATACACCTTTCCACCCAATTATCCCCTTGTGATCTCAATATATATATATATATATATATCTTCCTGAAATTCTTTTGTTCTTATCATGAAGTTGGTAATTTTGGTGGTGAGATCATTGATTTTGTTTGATTTTTTCAGATTTTGAAGATTTGTGGTTTTTAATTTTGGATGGGTTTGTATATTTTTTTTTAAATTATTGAATTTTAGTTTATTTGATTTTTAGATTATCTCCTTTTTAATTGGCTGTAGATGGAAGGATGAATGCCCTATACATGTATGGTACTGGTTAGGCTACCTTTCAAAACACACATGCATATGCAAAGCTCATGCATCTACATATTAAATACCATAGGGGACTATTACTATATATATACCATCATAGATATGGACTTGCTGACAATTTGCATAGGTACAAGGCGCCTAATTTACACATAGTAGCCATCAATTACACAAGTCACTTTCAGTAGCATCAAAGATATATTACAAATTTTAATTTTTGTGGATCACCAATACAGGGATTTCATCCCTTTAATGTAAATTATACTATAATGCTATGTGTTTAACGCCCTAAATGGCATACTTATGTTTCAATTAGTGTCATGGCTTTCAATCAAAAGAATATCAAATCAGCCTAAAAAAAACAAAAACCATTTTCCCAATTATGATAATTAACATGATATCATTATAATGAATTCATTTATAAGCTTTGGGTTATTTGGGTTGCCTTTTTTCATTCAATAATGGTGGCATAATTAACACTACAGATTGGCTTTCTAATCAACGCTAATAGCCTGATAACATTCACCAACCACATGTGCTTTCCAATATGGAAGAATTATTGATTCTAAAACACAAATAAGTAAAACCTGCTGATATACATACAAATTAATAATAATAATTATTGATCAATACCTCAGCTAATAGCTCTATAAGCTAATTTTTATGAGTTTATAACAATTAACAATTAAGGGGATAAAAAAATAAAATAAAATAGAATTGGATCTTCTGCTCTATGAATAGGAAGCATGATTCTAGTTCAATTCCATCTATATCTCATTAAAATTTTCTCATATGCTCTACTAAAAAATGTCAAAATATAATAGAAGGTCCAATTTTCTTGAATTTCCTTTTCAAGTTTTAATTATAATTACTCCAACTTGTGCAAGTTGGTATTTGCTAAAAGTAAAGATCAAAGCAACAATCCATTAAGAAACTCACTTTTCTTTATTTTCTAATAATAATATTGTTATACATTGCTTTTGTTTTTTTTTTTTAAAAGAAATAATAATATTGTTATTAGACAATAAAGAGTTTTTTTAAGTGACAAACAACTGGCATGGCAGTTGGAAGAGCCTATAAATATATTATTTATAAATTAAATTATTTATGGATTATATTAGGTGTATCACATTATTTATAAATTAGATTATTTTATATTATTTATAATTCTATAAATATAAAAATAATTAAAAAAATTAAATTATATATTTGAGAATTTCTCTTCCTTTTTATTGTTTTGCAGTTTTTACTTCTCTTCTATAAATTCCTTCTCTCTCACTCTCCTGACAAGACCATATATCCATGCAGGCATGACCAGACCCACTCACATACTCATCCCTCATGGATGTGTGAGATAGAGCCTAGAGGACATCTGCCCCACCCTCCCTCTCACTCTCTGCTGTGTCTTTAAAAAAAAAAAAAAAAAAAAATTGTATGCCAGCTCTTTGTGCTTTCATCAGATTAGTTTATACGTGTTCATCACTTGACAATCCTTCCTATAACTTCTGGCTGTATTTCCATCTGTTATCTGAAGAAACACCAGAACCATATTCTATGAAAACATCTATTCTTGGATCTGGAGAGATTCTTTTACTGTTTTGTTTTTGGTATTAGTTTCTTATAGGTAACTGGAGGTAATGTTGCTGATGATTCTGGGTACATTCTCTATGTTTATATTGTAATGAGTGTGTTGCGTATTGGGTCCCCTCCCTTTTCTTTTGGTTGTATTACAAAGCAATGGTTTCTCCTGTGAGAGCCCATTAAGGTATCTTTCAGTTTCATGTACAGATTAAAATTTGATTTCAGTTTCTTCTGTGTTTATTCCGTTTCTTTGTAGGTTTCCTTGATTGTTGCTACTTGCTAAAGTTTGAGACTCTGGAGGAAATCATGGAAATCCTAAAATGGGCATTTATGTTTTAGGAGGAGAGCTTGTGAGATTGGGATTTTGAATTTGATAGCTAAAGGAAAATTCTTGATGTTATGGGTGTTGATGAATGCCAAATGCTCATGTTTGGAGCTGGAAATTAGCTGGAATTCAGGAGGATTTTCCTTTCCCCCTTCTGATTTGTTGGTAAATTCTGTTTTGGAAATGCTGTAAGAGTTCCAGGTACATGGAAAGTGCTTCATTCTGTCTTGTTTCATGGAATTAGTGAAAGTGATATTTCTCCATTAAATGTAACGGTTTTGTGAAGGAAAAAAAAAAAAGAAAAAAGAAAGAAAGAAAAAAAAGAAACCGGAGATGATAAAGTTCAACGTTGGAGTTTGACTCAGATTGAAGCAACCTATGTGGAGGATCTGAAAACATTATTTCTTAATTAGGTTACCAGAGAATTGCTTAGACATCTTAGATTGTAGTTCACATACAACGGGTCAAACATTGTCAGCTTACGGAGATCGAGATTAAAAATTTGTGCTTGTCTGGTTTTGGATAAAGGATAATGGAATATTAGGAAGGGTAACTACTAAATTAAATTGGCTGAGGTGAGGAAGAGATGGCTGCAAAACTTTTACATTCTTTAGCAGATGATAATCCAGATTTGCAGAAGCAAATAGGATGCATGACTGGGATTTTTCAGCTTTTTGATCGCCACCATGTCATCACTAACAGGCGTCTCAGCCAGAGGAAGCTGCCTCCAGGTGATTTTCATAAGTGGGTTTTGCGTAGTTTCCAAGCTATGTTAGCCATTTCTTGAATTACTTGTCCTTTATATCACTCTGTTAATATATACTGCTTGTCTTGTTCCTGATGAAATTGAATATATTCAAAACTGATATTTTCATTTATTCAGGAGTTAAAAAGTATTATCAATACCCTCCTAAAAGAAAGGCATTATTAATGCCCTTTTAAGCCATGAATAATAAAAGGATGCGAGCATCTGGGTGATTTATACTTCTGATAAGAAAGAAAAAGTCTTGTCCCCCAAATTCTTTGATTCTTATGTGCAATGTTATATTAACATGCATCAGTTATGCATTTTGTGCTTATGCTCTATGTGAATGTGAGTGTTTAAGGATGTACGCAAGTATGTGTATAAAGATCCTTGAGATACGGCCAATGCTTCAATTAGTTGTCTTATATTTCAACCGTATTTTAACTGTTCATTGATGATTTCACGTAACTGTTCATAGCTGTATATGTAGACTAGTTCTAGCTTCTTGATGATTTTCTTGATTATTTATTTCTGCCTACCTAAAGTGTAGCTGCAGGCTCCTGTTCAATTTTGTGTAATCATTTCCCTCATTTATCCTTCACTTGTTTTCCATTTTTATAATGTCAAGTTCTAATCATGAAGACTTTTTCATTGCTATTATTTTGGCTAATTTGTGAGCTAAAACGTGCTATGATTATTGGAATCCTAATGCTTTTGTAAATGCAGGTGATTCCCACTTGAATAATGGCAGCTCTGAAAGGGAATCTTTTAATGTTTATCATCGTGCTATGGCAGCTGTAAGCACTCTCAATTATGGGTTTCGCCCCTTCTTCTTTCCTAGAAAAGTCTCAGAACTTCATTAAACTAAATTTGCTAAACAATAGACACAAGGCTTAGTAGAGTAGACCTTGTCTCATTATAGTTTTTTGTCAATCAACAATCCTGATTTGTGTATAATTGACAATCCATTATTAATCAGTTATCATCTGTAAAATAGTCTCTTGCTTCTCAACTAAAAGACTCATTCCTAGGTTTTTTCTTTTTACTGATTTTGTCTTGACAGATTGTTATATGGTAGTGAATGTTGGGTATTGAAGGAGTCATGTGTGTCTAAGATAAGAGTTGCGGAAATGAGAATGTTAAAGTGGATGAGTAGCCATACTAGACTAGATAATATCCGTAATGAGAGTATTAGAGAAAAAGGTGTGAGTAGTGCCAATTGAGGATAAGTTGAGAGAAGGGAGATTGAGGTAGTTCGGTCATGTGAAGCGTAGACATACGGAGGCTCCAGTTAGACAAGTAGAACACATTGGGTTAGAGGATAGAAAGAAAAGAAGGGGTAGACCTAAACTAACTTGGAGGAGAGTAGTACAATGTGACCTAGAAGCATTACACATTTCTAAGGATTGAACCCAAAATCGTTTAGAGTGGAGAAAGAGAATCTATATGGCAAAACTCAAATTTTTGAGATAAAAGTTTAGTTGAGTTGAGTTGAGTTGAGTTGAGTCTTGACAGATTGTTGCTTTTGTATCTAGACTTGTTTATACGCTGTCTCTGAGCTTGTAAACTTGTGATCACAGGAAATGAATTTAAACAAGAGTTTGAACGAGAAGCAAAGGATTTCTACAGAATCATCAAGACCATCTTTCTCATCCTCTTGTTCATCCTCCTTGTCCTCTTTGGATTGTAACAAAACAGCTCAACCAGAAGAGTCTTCCTTTGACAGAATTATTTTCCCAGAAATTCCTTCAAGGGATGCTGTTCTAACCCAGCCATGTACCTCTCCACATTTGGGGCAGCAATCCCTTGATCTTCAAGATGTTGTCACGGATTCAATGTACAGGGAAGCCAGAGGGCTATCAGTCAAAACTTCAACTAAAGAGGAAGCAGTGGCTCATGCAGTGAAGCATAAAGACTCTCCCAGGCCATTACAACTTTCCAAATATGTAGATAGATCTTATGGAATTGGAAACAAGGGGAAGCAAAATTCTCCTGTTGATCTCAAGGAGTCCCTTAGAGTTCTTGCTAAACTTCAAGAAGCACCATGGTATTACAATGAAACTAGAGAAAGGCCAAGATCATTGCATGAACTGAAAGATGGGTCTTCAAATAAAATTTCAAAAGGCGCTCCTCGGTTTTCTTTTGATGAGAGGGAGATGAATCGTTTTTCTTTTGAATCTCGAGACACCATCAAGTCCAACCTAAAGCTAAAAGAGCTGCCTAGACTTTCACTGGACAGCAGAGAATTTTCAATGCGAGGTTCCAAATCTGATTCAAAATCAAGTTTCACTTCAAAAGATCTACAAAATGGTGTAAATTCAAATGACAAGGTCTATAACATAAAACAATCACTGGGAACAAAGAAGCGCCCTCCTAATGTGGTAGCTAAGTTGATGGGTTTGGAAGCATTGCCAGATTCTGCATCTACTAGTTCTAGTCAGTCAGATTTAATCAAGAGCTTCCCTGTTGACCATAACGATTCCTTCTCAACATCATCGAAAGGAAATGATCTGAAGATGGAAATTCGGATTCCAAAGTCCCCAAGATGCTCTTCAAAAGAGCTAATTTCACCAAGGCAGAAAAATCCTGATTTGATCATGAAACCCATTTCAAGGTTGCCAATTGAATCAGCACCATGGAAGCAACCAAAAGGAAGTCAAGCTTCTCAGAAACTTGCAAAAATTTCAGCTGAGATACCAAATCCCTTTTTGACAGTTTACAGTGAGATCGAAAAGAGATTGAAAGATATGGAGTTCAATCAATCTGGAAAGGATCTCAGAGCTCTCAGACAGATTCTGGAAGCAATGCAGACCAAGGGGTTATTGAAGACCAGAAAAGAAGAACGAGGAACAAACTTTGGAATCCAAAGGGAGTATGGACCAAACTGTAGTAGTCCTAGTCAAAGGCCAAGATTGTTAGGCCAACGCAACCAACAGAGCAGCCATCTTAGTACTTCCACAACTACGGGCTTTGGTTCTTTGAGAACTTATGAATCCCCTATCGTGATCATGAAACCAGCCAAGCTGGTTGAAAAATCTTGCATTCATGCTTCCTCAGTAATTCCAATAGATAGCCTTTCTGGTCTTCATAAAATTCCAAACAGTGGACATGCAGATGGTAAAAATAGATCAGCTAATAACCGTACAGCTAAAGATCAATCTCCTGAAATCAGTCACCGGGACTCTGCTGCCAAATGCAGTGACAAGAAAGCCAGTGTGAGGAATAGATCAACTCAATCTGGAACAAGACCTCAACAATTGCCAAAAGAAAATACCACAAGTTCAGTAAAAAGCTCAGGATCTGTGAGCCCAAGATTGCAACAGAAAAAGCTGGAGTTAGAGAAGCAATCTCGTCCACCTACCCCTCCATCTGATTCAAACAGGTCTAGAAGGCAATCTAGCAGGATGTCAACTGAATCTGGTTCCCTTGGTAGGAAAAACAGACTGAAAGCTCACAAATTGCCACAGAGTGATGATCAACTGAGTCAGATAAGTAATGAATCCAGTCAGCAAGGTGATGATGTATCTCTGCAGTCTGACAGCACTGTTATCTTTGACTCAGAGACAGATGTGGAAGTCACCAGCGCTGAACAATCTACTGAGATCAATGGCAGCCAGAGTCCATCCACGAAGGCTGGCAATCACTTGGTTTTTGGCTTCAAGCAGAAAGTTAGTGATTTTGAGCTTCTTTGATCACTCTGTTCTTCTGTGCATATAGTAGAAATGTTTATGTTTTGTTCTTCTTATTTCAGAAACCAAATTCAAGGTTGGAAGATGGAACATTGGCAGAATTTGCAGTTGATACCCCAGAGCATCCTAGCCCCATCTCTGTTCTTGATGCTTCAGTGTATAGAGATGATACACTGTCTCCAGTAAAGCAGATACCAAATGTGGCTAAAGGTAATGCTCCCTGTCCAGAAAACTCTCTGTTGCATGAGGCTCAATTGGACTACACAGAATCAATTATTGAAGCATTACAATGACTGCATCATATATAGGCTTTGATAACAATTATTTGACCTACATGACAAGGGCTAAGGAATCCTTCAGCATGAGGGTTATATAGCAACTAGGAAGACTATTTTAACTATATATTCAGCTCTGGTGGGAATTCCAGAACTTATATAACATGTTATTGCTTATCCTTGTGCCTTTGACATAGTTCACATTTGGCTGCTGAATATTCTGTGTTTTGTCAATAGCTCCTAAGGGACCTAAACTTTGTCCACAATGCATGTATTTTGTTATTCTATGCAAGTCATTCAGAAAATGGAGGCAACTTAAACATGGAATCAGGAATCCTGACATTGCAAAACAATGCACTTGCTGTCACACTTGATATTAGTTAAATTTTATTGGACATATTATTTGTCAAGGCATCTATAATAAAAGGAAATGAAAGAGAAGAAAAAGCTATTATCATCATTGTCTATCATCGTGATTGCACTCATTGTTATCATATTGCTCTATTCAACAGCACTTCCATTATCGGAATATATATAATGGCCTGTTTCATCTGCCAAATCTCACTTGAATATTCTCTCACGTGTCAGGTGATGGGGCTGAAGATTCCAAGGATCAACAGAGTGAGAATCAGTGGAACCTAGCAGATAATTTCTTATCTAAAAATGTGGGGTCTGGTCTTTCATCAGAAATCAGTCGCAAGAAATTACAAAACATAGAGAGTTTGGTACAGAAACTTAGACGACTGAACTCCACTCATGATGAAGCCAGCACAGATTATATTGCATCACTCTGTGAGAACACAAATCCAGACCACAGATACATCTCTGAGATCTTGTTAGCTTCGGGTCTTCTACTCAGGGACCTTGGCTCTGGTATGACGACATTTCAGCTTCACTCTTCAGGTCACCCCCTTAACCCCGAGCTATTCTTTGTATTGGAGCAAACCAAGGCCAGCACTTTGCTTTCAAAAAAGGAAAGCAGCCTTGGAAAGAGCTCCCATTCAAAGCCACACCCTGAAAGGTTTCACCGGAAGCTCATATTTGATGCTGTTAATGAGATGATTGTCAAGAAGTTAGCATTAGCTGTACCCTCTCCCGAGCCACGGTTGAAATCTGATAAATTGGCAAAGAAGGCCCTCAGTGCTCAAAAGCTTCTCAAAGAGTTGTGTTCAGACATAGAACAGCTTCAATCGAAGAAATCAGAATGCCGCTTAGAGGAAGAGGAGGATGGTCTAAAAGGCATTTTGTGGAATGATGTGATGCATCGATCAGAGAGTTGGATAGATTTTCATAGTGAGGTTTCTGGTATAGTGTTAGATGTTGAGCGTTCTATCTTTAAGGATTTAGTTGACGAAATTGTGATGGGCGAGGCTGCTGGTTTGCGCACCAAACCAAGTAGGCGCAGGCAGCTGTCTGCAAAATAGCATCCTGTAATTCTTGATTTTACCTTTTGTCTTTTCTTTCTTATTATATATATATATATATATATATATATATATATATATATATATATATATATATATTAAAGCACAATAAGTGAGTAAGAACTGGAATCATGGGTTGGATTGTAAAGAAATTAATTTCTCACATTTTGACATTTTACATACTCAAAAGAATGAATACACATATATGCATTTTTTGAAATTTGGATTGTTAAGTTTCTTTGTTGAGTATATGTTCTTAGAATTTACAAATTTCCCATTCACAATAATCCATCATTGCTACATGAAGAAGCAAAAAGCAAATTCATTTGAATGGTGCTCTCAAATGCAGATACTCCTAGTGAAGTTGCTAAATCTGTTTGTGCATTGTGCAAACTGCAAACCAACATAGAGTAACCTTTCCGGTGTAAGAATATTCACAGAGAACATGAGTCTCGCCCGTACAAGTCTAATTTCTAAAGTCTATTTACTCAACTGATAATATCAGAAACCCTCATATTTGATTTATTTCATATAGATTTTCCACATGTAGAATAGGCGTTGCCCGGGTCCAAAAAGGAAATTCATGCGTGCATGTCCCCACATGAAGCCATGAGATAGATTAATTGTAGCGGATTTTAGTGTCAGCCTCCGTAGCATAGTGGTAGTGCGTTCGCTTCGTAAGCGAAAGGTCGCGAGTTCGATCCTCGCCGGGGGCTATCTATATTTTGTCACCCTATTTTACTGGGCCTCAGATGTGGGCTTCTTGGGCCTTCTGTTCTCCAGCAGGAACACATTATGCATTTTTTATTTTCAAAACTCAGTATTAAAATAAAAAAAAACTGAAAAACTAATAATTTAGAATTAAATAATGTAAAATTGATATATTTTTAAATTTGTATAATATAATTTTTAAATATTAAAATTCAAAAATAATTCTTTTGTCATTATACCTAATTAGAGATAATTAACCATCAATTTTAATTTTTATCTTCATGAAAAATAGTTTCTCATCTACCTAAAATATTATTCCCATGGGCTGAGTATGAAGGAATTAATAATTCCATTATTATCGTTCACAATAATGGTGTAATTAATATATTATTATTATTAGGAGATTTAAACTTGGCAAGAAGCAAGAAGAACAAGCTGAGAAGAAGATATGTCTATCTGCTGAAAAGTATTCAAAATCTATCCATGCATGTAAGCATTGCAATTAATATAAGGCCAATTTTTTTTTAACAATTTTTTTTTTTACTTTTTTTAAAAATAGTTGGATTAAAAAAAGTAATAGATTGGACCAACCTTAAAAAAAAAAAAATTAAAAATTAGTCTTCATCATGAATTTTTCTTATATAGACCTAATTTAACACGGACTCAAGAAATATATTTATGTCTTAAATCTACGATAGACCAGGTTTACATAAGAATTTTTCCTCAATCATATAAATAAATCATCATCATTTTCTAATTTTTATATAGTATTTCGAAGATAAATTAATTAAAACCCTTTAATTATGCCCCCAATCAAAGCTTAGGTAAATTAATGAATTAAATTCTAATGATATTCTTTAATAAAATATTTTTTTTAGTTATAGGTATATATATAATTAACCAAAATATAAATATTAATTTTTTTATAACCACAAATTAAAAAATAAAAACAAAGTCAGTGATCAGCAGAAATTATATACTATCACGGTGACTCCATTGTAGTGATTAAAGGTTCACACTTGAGAAATAAAATTAAAAAATGGTCCCTTTGTAAATGAATAATAAGCACGCAGCACAGGACCACATATTCTACAAATTTCAGTATTAACTATCCATAAGCGCGCCTGGGGCAGCCATGGAAGATGACAGCTTTGCTTTAATTTCTGGCTTCCTAGTGTGCATGGACAGGACCATATGAATAATAATTTCTTCCTTTTCTTCCTTATCCTGTGCAGTTTTATCCCGCAAGTTTTACATATATATGTATATAGAGGACCACCATATTAAATATATTTTTATGTATCAACCTTTTGCTTGATGCCTGCCGCCTTTAATCCAAATTGCAATTTGTCCTTTAGTATTTTTTTTTCTTGGATCTAGTGACTACTGGTACATGTTGATGAGTGGTGACAGACTACTGCTGCTTCATTTCAGTCTTTTTCTTGCTGTAACTTATCTTCCTTTCCTTTTCATACACACATATATTATATCACAACAGAATTGCATATTCGATCTCATCCGTGTGTGTTAACCATTTTCTGGGTATTGATTCTTCCATGCTTTCTTGCACAGGGATTACAGTGTAATTACTGTCTATAACTATAGCTTGAAGGTGGGTCGTATGTATATTGTCCTAAAGAACTTCGGAATATTTTTGCAGGAAAAGTAAATATGGCATGAGTTCTAGCTTCTTTTTGCATGAAAGTGCACTCTGTGCATGAGAGAGAGAGAGAGAGAGAGAGAGAGAGAGATAGAGAGAGAGAGAGAGAGAGAGAGAGAACTACAAAGTTCAGCAACAAATGTAAAAGAACTAGGGAAATCTACAGTCCCATGCTGCCATGCACAAGGCATGTGGAGGATTAGCCCTATATATTATCATATCTTTCATTTATAAATACTATAATTAATGGACATGATCATCAAATTATACTAGTTATAGTGTTATAGGCTATCAGATCCAACTGAAGTATGGTTTTGAATTGCTATATCCGCATGAAAGTTATATATATAACCCAGCAGAGAGGGAAAGAAAAGCATAAAATGAATTGAGTAGCCTCTGGCATAGAAATATTAGCTCAAGAATCTCGAAATTAAGTAACATTTCTAGATAACTAGCAAGGGACTTCCTGTTATATATACATTACTTTCCATTTCATTAAATTTAGCATATGAATACCAGTAGGTTCATTTTGTTTTAATTTTATTTTCAAAGTTATTTTCTATTAATTTTAATTTTGCTAGAAATCAAAATCATACCCAATAATAAGAAAAATATACTTAATTATTATACAAAATTTTCACTTCACGTGAGTACAGAAACAGGCCATTTCAATATATATATTTCTTTTGTCATTCATATATACATTTTTTTTCTTTTTTATTCCAATATGATATGTGAAATCCTTGTTTGTATTCATGGATTTTTTTTTTAGAATTATTTAATTTTGAGTTAATTAGTTTCTCTCAATTTCAAATAGTCATTTTTTTGTTTCTAAAAATCTTATTGGCAACAAATTAATTGCTTATTAATTAGAAGGTGTCCCTGAAATTAATTCTTTTCTCTGAAACTAATTAACATGTGTATAGTTGGAATTAGAAATAGCGTAGAATCTATCTACTGATTTTTCGTCAGTTTCTCTTTCACATTTATATATGAACATTTTATTTTTTTTTTGAATTTTTTCACAGTGAATTCTAGGTTTCTGACTCCTAATGGCATGCATTGGATGAATTAGAAAAGTTACAAGATATATATATATATATATATTAGGTTAAGCACCATTCTAAATATACAGATGCCCTAGGACATAAAATAGAAACAGGCCCTATAGTATGATTAACCTGTGAGATAGTCTTGTCCTATTTAGTTCGACTCTCCACACCAGTATTTAATATTGATAACTAAATATTCTTTCTACTTAGAAGTGTAAATGAGTTTGAGTTGTTTAATGGTGCATCTCATGGGGTGTTATTTTGAGCTCAATGGCATAGGTCCCTTCCTATAGTACTGAGTTAAATAGAGTATGTCAACCAGTAACTCTAAATCTCATACTAAAGGGGCTATGACTATGTACTAAGAGAGTTTTATTTTTTTTTTATAATAAAAAATTTACTATAGTCATTTAACTTATAGTCTAATTTTAACACAATCACATAATTTTAATTTGTCAATGTTAACAATATTATCACTTTTTTTTATAAGCAAAAATTAAAATTTCCAAAAAAACTTAACATGATTTATTCATCTAAAACCCGGTTATCAGATCTTCCCAAAATACTCAACATTATCACTTAATTATAACTATAAAATTTGATTTTGTTTCATTAAGAAGTCCTTAAACTAAACAATATTATCACTTTAATTTTTATTTTATTTCCCTAAGAAATCCTTCTACTAAAATTTTTAGCAACTTATAGCTAAATATTTTGTTTGCTAACTAAGTATAAAAAGTCCTATGACCTACTTTAAATTCTAAAACTAGATTAGAAATTTTGTATTCGGTTATCATGTGAAATTTGTACCTAACACTAATAATAGCAACCTTACTGAAACAAAATACAACCTAAAATTTAATAATTTAAAGTTCATGGTAAAATTAAGCCCATTTATAATTAAGATCAACTATATCAGCAAATCAACAATTAATATTCTCATTCATACACTCCAAATTATGACACTTATCAACGTGCTAATAGCAAGTGGTATAAATAAATCCATTCAGGAACTCCAAGAACTGAATTAAAACCCAAAAATGCAAAATGTATGAGAATGCCATATTACAAACTTTATAGCTTGTCTACATCACTGTCTGCAAATCAAGTCTGTATATATAAATAAAACTAACACTGGAGAAAGTATCTTGTGTCTTACTTGTATCAGAAGGAAACAGTTGATCACGAAGACCAGCATTGACCCCCCAGCTGATATTGCCTCAATGATGAGGCCTTAATGCGATGAAATGAGACACCATTTTCAATTTTAGTGTAGCAAGATAGAGATAAAGATATAGATCCCAAATCCGAGAATTTAAAGTATATCAGCGCAATAATTGTCCCTAGACCATGCTGGCTGAGTATATAGATAGGCTGCTTGAAATTATTAAACTATAGCCATGGAGAGACACTATGAATCTGGATTTTCTTCTTCATCAGGCTGCCTTGCGTTGCTACTTTGATGAGAATGACCAAACCAAGGATTTACATTCAATGAGAGATTCTTCATTGGCAGGCTTGTTGCACGAGAACTTGGCAGGATATGTTGTGAACCTGAGCTCAACAACTGAACATGGTTGATTTCCCTCGACTCATTCTCCAAGGGGGTGGTTGCATAAGGAGGATATTGCGGGAAGAGTGATGACATTGTCGCTGGTGGACAGAAAAAGAATTGAGAAGCAGAGGAGAAAGGTAATGATGATGATGATGGCAATGAACCAGTATTGTTGCCGTTGAGGGAACTTTCTGTCTGTGGTAGAAATCCATGGGATGGAAATTGATGAGATAAGGATAAATTTGAAGCATCCCAATGGTAGTAGGGGTTGAAGGGCAAGGGATTGTTTGGCAAGCCAGGTAAAGAAGAATGACTACTACTGGTTAGAGGAAAGAACTTTTGAGCTGAGACTTGTTCAGTAGCAATGTAATTGCAAAACCCATCTTGATTTTCTTGTTCATTTGTTTTAATCCACTTTCCTTTCCCAGCAATTCTTTCAACTTCATTACTTCTACCTGATCTCAATGAAGCTTCAGCTGCCTCCCAATACTTAGATTTTGCCACTGTTTCTTGGTGATCCTCTCCATCAAGACTACTATTGATATTTATCCCTAGGGAGTAAAATCCCCCATCTTTATTGAATGCCGAGTTCACATCAAATAAATTAGGAACAAGAGATGAATTTGGCTCATGAGAAAGTAGCATCTGATGAGGATGGAATTGGCCAAATCCATGGGGCATCACGAGAGGTGGAAGCTTATCAATATCATTTTTAGTGGCATCAAGCAACCAATCTATTACCTTGCTAGGCTGAGTCAGCCCAAGCCTATCTTGAAGTTCATATAACTGAATGGCTGTGGGTACAGAAAGCCTGATTCGCCTGTCCCTCAATCCCCTTACAGTGCAGACCTTGCTATGCCTATCTTTTCCTCCAAAAGAACGCGAAACTCGCACAATTCTTGGATTCCTAAATGCTGACCATTGCCTTGAAGAAGTAGATGGTACTGCCTTGGCGAGTTTGTTGTCATAGGCTGCATCCCCCTCTTGCTTTGCTTGAAAACCTTTTTCTCTTGAACTTCTAGTCGTCATCTTATTACAGCTCTCATTATTGAGTTTCAAGGTCTAAACTGAACCTGTAATTGCACGTATATAAAGATTCCATCAGCAATTCTTCTCTTCTCTTCTCTTCTCTTCTCTATAGCTCACCTCGAATCGGATTTATATAAATTAAAACAACATTTCATGCAATTCTTTGTGAGAACTTTACTCATAATAATCAATAAAAAAGACAAACCATAAAATCAGATTTCTTTTTTTTTTGTTTGTTGCATGTGCTACTTAAATTCCAACTTGAGAGAGAAGCATCAAGTGACTGTTAGGGTTAATCTAAATTATCTAAAATTAGCTAATCTGATTCAAGAAGATAAAAGTTCAAGAAATAAACAAGAATAATAAGTTGTAAATATCAAACACACATGGAATGGTTAGCATATGCAAGCTTTAACTTACATCAGGCAGAAAATTTTAGGCTTCTTGCAACTGAAAGATTTTGCTTAACTTGGCTGATCTGAAGGAGGAACAGTAGTTGAAGTAGAAGGCAGAAAAGGCAATAACATCAAGAAAGTCCTAATCATGTCTAGTGTTTTCAATTTAAATGACCCTGTATAGAGAAGGTCTAAAGTTTACATCAAATTTATTTGAAAAGAATATCTATTTAAAGATATTCATAATTTTGGGAAAGAAATTTAGTTATGGATGCCAGAATTTAACAGCAAGAAATGATGAAAAAGAATAAAGGTATGGTGCATTGGAGACCATGTGTTGGCAGGCCATGTTGACACGTCAACTCGGAGTTAACAGCAAAAGAATTGATCAAATTGTTTATACCACAGACTGAACAATCACCTGCCTAATAATGAAGTATGGTCGGTCTTCCTTGTAGTTTACATCTAAAATTTTCAATGCTACACTAGGTGGATGCATGGTTAATTTTCCACAGGGGACCATCCAACACATATTAGAAAAAGAGGGCTTATGCTTTATCGACATCTACAGAGTAGCTTTATAATGCATGCCTCCATGGATAAAAAGCTAAGTTTGTAATTCTACCTTTTGCGCTTGTGTTGGACAATGTGTATCTTTCTACCGTGTATATACTTATATTTGTAATTCTTGGACTATATTACTTATAAATCTATTTTGGATAGTCTTAACTAATAAAATATTTATAACTATAGAGAATCATGAATAATATGAAAAATATATTATATTTCTAAAAAGAGAAAATGTAATAATAGATTTGTTTTTCCTTTTTGAATTAACTACTAATTTACACTTAGGTTAAGAGTGGTATTTAGGTAATAAAGTCCTTTCAATAAGTGCAAAAACCTTGCAGGTAAAATTTGCTTGGTGATCAACTCCACGCCATTAATCCAACCACTTATTGATGAAAGGCTATTTTTTTTTAGCTGGTTTAACTCTCTTAATTTTTACCCGTTATCACTGAATCATCAAAGTAAGTACGAGATATAGAAACACCCTAACATCCGCTTTGACAACATATCTTCTTATTTCTCAGGTAAATTACTGGCTAAGATGAATGTGTATCCAATTTTGGATTACAAGATAAGCTCAAAATATCTGCATTCATAAAAAAAAAAAGGGTAAGTTCAAACAAAATCTTGAAATAATAGTAAAATGTAGTGCAAATTCTTAGGTAATTACTGTAAAATGATCTATATTAATCGATATATTTATGACAGAAAGTAATTCACAAGCAAATTAAATTACTAAAAGAGAATTTGAATTAGTTTATGAGAAATTCAGTTAGATAAGTCATAGTCACTTGTGGCTTAGAAAGTTGAGGTGTATGCAACTGTAGTTTGATCAACCGTACTAGATGATAGATATAGCAATAGCTGCATACCCTTATAGATGAGGGACCAATGTAGGTTCTTTAAAGCATCTACACACAGTAGAATGGAGGACCACATACACATATGGCAGTGAGATTTGCACAGCAGAAGTTCAACCTAAATTGCCACAGAACCTGATTTTCTTAATTACTTCCAAAAATTAACAAATCTATATATACATGCTTGATTAATGAATGTTTCTTCTTCTTCATATGATCAAAAAGATTCTTAGCAGCAGGTCTTTTGCTTTTTGATCGAGTCCGATCACTAGACATTATAGCAGTTCTTTCATTATAATTTTTTATTAGATCAATTATATGCCATTTTATATCTAATTTGCTGGTTTAATTTGCACAACTGGAACAAATTCCCCGTTATAAGTATGCAACTACTCCCTGTGGTAATGTTCATGGATGCTGAAAAATAAGAGGAAAATAAAACCCTAACTAATAAAGAAAACAATCAGAAGTAGAACTTGCGAGAGAAAACACTGATTTTCTTTTGGGATAATAATCCCAGAATAATTGAGGTCTAATAGAGTACTGCAGTTGCAGTTAATTTGCAGTCAAAAGCTGATCTCTACTTTATATCTCCATCTCATCGAAACAAGTTAAAAACCCTAGCAGTGTCTGAGCCCTTTTAACCCCCCTCGAAATTAAACCTATTTTCAATCTTCAGCTTTTCAGGGCAATTGAAAACCCTAAGACTCTTCTTCTATCCCTCTATTTTACAGTTGATGTTGTAAATTAATACATATACCTGCACCAAATCAAGGCTTCTCCCGTTTAAAGTTTTTATTTTTCTTGCTTTTAGGGCTTTTTTTAGTTATATGACAGAAGGGGAAAATCCAGTTATCTCTTGCTTTCTGCGAGCAAGCAGAAGAAACTGGTGGGGATCACGAGAAAGGGCTTTACACATTGTTCTGATTCCCACAGTAAATTGAAAAAAAAATGGTCCCCAGATCCAAGACGGACACTGTTCTTCTTTCTACAGGTAGCAATTAATCTCCTCACTAAGAGTTGATGAGGAGCTGCTTCTTCGCACACAAAGGGAATATATCCGATTCAAAAGATAATTAAACAAATAAATAAATAAGAAACTAAAGGTTTTTAAGCTAGGGTTCTTATCAATCTGCTGGAATCTGGACCAGTATTCTTTTTTTCCAAGAAACAAAAGGGTAAAGAAGGAGAAGAAGAGGAAGAAGAAGAAGAAGAGAACCCCTTTTCGAGTTTAGAAGAAACCCACTTTGGCAAATCGATTCTTTAGATGAATTTCTGAAATTTCAGTACGGATTGAGGACTGTTTTTGTAGCCTGGTCCTTTTGAGTAATCTAAATGCTTCCCATATCCCATTGTTTTGCACTTTTTCACTTGAGATTCGTGGTATTGGTTTTTTTTTTTTTTTGGCAGAATGGTATTGAGTTTTTAGCACAAAATGTTAATTTCATTAATTAATATTTAGAGCACTTCAAATAAAAAAAAATATATATTCCTTTTTTACATCAGAAAAATAGGAGAAATTTTAAGATAACTTTTTAACAAAATAAAGTCTAAGTAGTAAATTATTGTTATAGGATGAATTAGTAATAATTCATTGAATAATAATAAAGCAATAAAAGATAAATAAAATAAATAAAAAATAAAATTTTTTAATTTTCTAATAAAATTGATAATTTAAATATTTTGTATGAGTAATTTATCTTAAATTTTTTTATGTAAAATTATAATAATATATGAAATTTTGTATTTCCAATTTATATTTATATTTCAAATAGTACTAATATTTATTTTATAATTGATAAAAAAATTAATTATGATATTTCGAATGCCAATATATGAGAATAAACTAAATTATTAGAACATAAAGTTAATGTATATGAATACAGAAAAAAAAAATAATAGAAGAAATCATACACTAACAAAAAGAAAAAAAAATTAATTTGTTAAGAAAAGGAGAACAAGTGGTACCACACTATATTAAACAATGGCTAAAAAATAATTGAAAAGGTAATTTAAAGTAATCTAAATTTCAAAACACAATTAACACTCATGCAGTTGACTATTACACTGTGCTGGGATCACCCACCCAATGCCTATGTAACCCAACCCAGCACCTAGCTGCTTACCATAAAATTGTATTGCTAGAGTTTAAAACACATCTAACCGACTAACCCTACGTATTAAAGTTGTTTAGATTAGATTCCTCAATAATAAAAATAATAACAAAGTTAATTAGCATATTAGATTGACTTAATGTGTTGGTTTTTATTTACCTATGATACTATATTGAAAAAACTTATTTAGATCCGATCATTGTAAATTCAAAATATAAATATATGACTCTCACTTATTTTATATATATATCTATTATATATATGTTGTGTTTTGAGTTTATAATAAATTGAATCTAAGCAAGAAATTTTCCAAGTAGCTTCCGCCACTTGCCCATTAAAACAAAATTTGATTATGAGTTAGACTAATCATCCCTACAACTCTGCCTAAATGTGGCATTGAAAATTAAGTTTATGTTATGCTTAAGATAATCTCATATTGGGGTTTTAACACTCGAAATTCCTTCTCATTCTACACACAATAAACCGATTTGTGACACAAACTTGTTCATTAGTTTTCAATGATTCATTATTATTGAATGTCAAACTCTGAAATTTTCCTCTTTTTATATATTTTATTGACAAATCAAATGAACACCATATATAATATTCTGTGTCTACCCATTTTCTTTTAGGGGCCATCTCTTAATTAGCAAATACAAAGAAGATGGTAAATTAACAAAATTATTTGCCAATAGAATTATATCTAATACCTATATAAAGATTCTAAACCTTCATAGTTAGATACATCATTTTTACTAATTAATTTACACACTTCTCTTATATCAGCTCTAATTTGATCATTGAAAGGTTTTTATTGAGATTTCTTGATGAATCTCTGACTCATTATTGTAACGACTCACTCATTGGATCGGTATTGTCGCTTTGGCCCGTGGACCTCACTTGTTGTCCCCCCTGAGGAGGTTTCAAAAAGCAAAAAGCGCGCTTTACCCACCAATATATGGCCTATTCCCTTCTTCTCATTCCTGGGGCGGGCGGGCGGCCGGGCGGCACGACGTGTCGATCCGTCCCACCCCACAACCACCCACCGGGCTCCCTCGCACGCCGCCTCGCACCGTCAGAGTCGAGACGGATAGACAGTCCTTATACCCCCCAACAGCCACTGTCCAGACCGCTTTGGGGGGGGCGACCCGCTTGGGAGGGACCGAGTTTGTCCTCCCCAGCGAGCCTTGTTGACGCGCGAGTTGGGCCCATTATGGCCGCCATTTCCTCCCATTCATTTGATGTCATGAGCCCCATTTCGGCGCGTTTCGTCACGCCAATTATTCTTTATTTTGCAAATCTATACTTTTAAGGAACTACAACACTCTTTGTCATATAAGTTAAAAAGAAAGAAGTCTACGTCTGTACATGAAATATTATATATACTTGTATACAATATTTAGAAATAATTAATTAAATTAAACATGGTACCTAAATTACATATCTCTATTGATATGATGGAAAATAGAATGATGTCCTTGGTATGTTGACACGTGTCACTTTTCCATTGTCTCGTTGGAACACTTAAAGGTCCGATTTGAGAGACCTCTTTTTAAAGACTAATCTAATCAAATCCCACCCGAGGAAAATACTCCAAGAAATGACCCCTAATCTCCAGAGTATTGAAAGGAATATTATATCCTACTCTCATTTGGATATAGGTTTAAAAAAATATATCAACCTCTAATATGACATAACATATTTCAAGAGATTTTTGCAAAAAACCTTCTGCAATGAGTTGTCCAACTACTAATCATCATTCTGCGTCTGTCATCTCAAATACTGCAAAAATAGCCCTAGACTCAAGCAAGTCTCCAAATAGCTTAAGCAGTAGATTACTTGCCAAGTTCTTGGCGTACCTACCATCGAAGAGGAATCTCCATTTGTCTCCAGCACAACACCTTAAAGTAGGTATAAATAGAGAGATCTAAACCCATCAAGGGACGTTTTACTCTCACTAAGTACATTATGGAATACTTGATTCACTATTTACTAATAGAGCATTATTCTTTACACTCTTTCTTTCCTTTTCTCTCTTCTCAGATATTCATAATCATTAGACTAAATTAATCGTCGAGGGTCTCCGATGAGGAACCCACCACCTCGCTATATCTTACAAATTCCACGTGATAAGCTCTCAGGACCTACTGGTTTTTAACCACGTCATATATGGAAAATCCATCTAAGTGAAGACATATTTCTCAACTCTGGCTTGCATATGAACTTTACATCCGTTTTTATCTCCAGGAGTGATTGTCTACATTAATTCGCAAACTGCCAGTCTATATTAGTGATGAAAGTGACTGAACAATGTAAAGATAATATTTTCTATTAAAGAAAAAAAAAGAAAAAGAAAAAGAAAAACTAAAATTCCTCTTAACACCTCTTTCAAGGCATTTGACTCTTGAGTATAATTATTAAAGTTTCTGTTTATATTTTAAGTTTTTTAACTAAGGCTGGCTAATTATATTCTCTCTAAGGTGAAATTATCTATACATGAATTAATTATTTTTCTTGGAGAATATTTATATCCAATTGAAACATTAACATATGAGATTTTTCAAAGAAGATGTGGTTGGATCACTCTTCTATATGGATGTGATGAACATAATTACCAACCTCTCCCATTTTGCTAAACCAATAATTAACTTAATTCTTTTAGTACAAATGTACAATCAATGTTGCAAATGAAAGCATTGAGCAAGGACAAATTTCGCCAGCAATGCAATAGAGATGGCCTTGAAAGCCGTAAGTAAATTACTATCACAATCACAGATACAAATAAATGATCTCGATCTGCTATCATCATCATGACCAGTTTATCAATTGTATCAGAGGGAGAGAGAGAAAGAGAGAAGAGATTCACATTCTCATTGTCTCTTGGGAGAAGAATATGGGTTAAGAAAAAGTCATGAAGAAAGAATCATATTATTATGAATAGCATCAAGAACTGAACTGAGAAGAGATTGCCAAATCAAGAAGCATCTTAAATATCCTTTCCTTTCCTTTCTTTTCTTTTATATAATTTTGTAATTTTCCTACTCCTTTTTGTCTCTTTCTCTGATCATGCAGTTGTTACTCTATTATGCCATGAAAGTGACAACGCCAAACCCTAGAAATGTAGATATTGATCAAACCAAAGGTAAATGCTGTGCTATTTCAATAATGAAAAACGTACATGTAGCAGAGAAAGTGAATTTCACCTCTCCTCGTGACTATAATGGCCAACCCTCCTTTCTCTTCCTCCCTCCCCTCCCTCTCTCTTTCAATCTAACACTCAACGATACTCACAGCAACATGCATAAAAATGTGTGCACGTGCTAGCCTAATCTATTGTTTTTTTTTTTCTCATTTTATCTTCAAAAAGTAAATGTAAAAAAAATTATTTCAATAATTAGTGAATTCGTGATTTTATATAGATAATTTTTATAAAATGGTAAATTAATTAGACATAAATAAATATTTTAAATGATTAAGTAGTTATTATTTGATGGGATCTATTTATATATTTATATATATTTGTCTATATTTTATTAGCTTGTCATTTTATGCAGAGCATCCTATATAAAATTATCATTTTATTTTATAATTTCTCATTTTAAAAGATAATTTTAACACTATCAAAATAAAACTTATTAATTATATTTTATTGAGTTATAAGGCACTAATTGTTATGTAGATATAGACCTAATTAAGAGTCAGTTTTCTCTCTGAATCAAACCAAAACCAATTTAGATTAAATTTAGAATTGACTTGAATATAGGGTGTCATGTTTGGTCTTCTTCCCAAGTCTTGAATTGGAACTCTAGCCACTGGTTTCAGCCCAATTCAAATCATATATATATATATATATATAGTGATCTTAGAGGATGTCATGTGGACTAAACTGTTTCCAAATCGAAATCAAAACCATCAAAATTAACCAAAATTGAAATTCAATAGGACTAAAATCAGACCAAAACTAGCTAGAAACAGGAATCTGATGAAATCAAACTAGTCCAATCCAATATCTATTCACTCCCTCCCCAAGAACTGAAACATCGTCTCGGAACCAATTTAACCAAACCAATTGCAAAGTCTATATAGTTTACTTTGGCTAATATAAATTTAAGGGATAGAATTTCTTAAAAAAAAAAATAAGGGATAGAAAACAAAAAAGAATGCATGCACCTGCCGACATATAGTGTCCATGAAATTTAAATAACATTTAAAATAGAATTTTTTTAAAAAAAAAAAATTCAACCTCGATTTAGGATCTTAGGCTTTGCTGAGTTATGCAGCAATTGGTTTTATATGATTAGTGTTCAAAATATACATTTGGATATATCACTTTATGGTTCATAAAAAATTAATTTCTGAGATTTATGATTTTTTTTTTCCTAATAATACACTCTTTAAGAATCGAACTTGAGTTTTATCACTGTGAATCTTATCACTGCATCCAATACTTGTTGATAATATTCAACATATATGTTTGGAAGGCAATCATCCCAACAAACTTATCAATGATTATTTAGTAATTAACCATATGTAAGGAAATTAAATGATGTGATGGATGTAGTTCACTGGCGGAAAAAGAAAATATAATTTATGAAAATAAGGAATAAAACGATATTAATTGAAGATATATGGCTAAAAGTAGTTCATGCCGAAGTTAACAAATGAGCATTCAAGGCCTTGGCGTACGTACGCTGGGCGGCAGCTGGTATTGATCAGATTCAGGAGGGAGGTGTTTCTCTTTGCCTCTTGTGGTCCAATTATATGTATAAATCGCCCAATGGGGGAGGAAAGATTGAGCTAATTAACCTCTGCATTCACTGCTCAGCTACTGCCACCAATCTTGATGTCTCCAAAATCACCCAACTTTAATTATTGTCTTTCCAAGTAAAACTTAAACTAATAAATATCATGTTGAATATTCTCTCATTTTCATATTAAAAAAAAAAAAATTCACCTATTTCATCTTTCAAATTAAATAGATGACTTAGATTTTTGTAAAAATTGTTGAAAAATGAAATCTCAACCATTGATTTGAAAGTAGAGAATATGTAGTTATGATCTTAATTAGGACATGAATTTGTGGTCCAGATAGAGAGCAAGTGAATTCTGAAAAATAAGAAAATTAAGGAGGCATGGCTCATCTCTGTTTTCAGAATGCTTTAATTAATTTTTACCCAGACGGTCGAGGATTTACTTTTACCAGCTCCTCAATCTGAAACATGACTTAATTGCTAATCATCTCTCTCTTTAATTAGTGGTTCACATTTATGGCTAAATATCAGACTCAGCTTTTTCATGCTGGCTTGAGGCCTGGTTAAAGCTTCTGGCTTCTCCCTTTTTTTTTTTTAAAAAATCATGCCTTATTAGCTTGGAATAATTCAGCCTGCTCACTTCATGGGCTGGGCCGGATTCAGATTGAGCTCAACTCAAGCCCATCGATCATCAACACGGGTGTGTATTTCAAATACAGAAGGAGCCCATTGGATTGCTTTCATTGCTACTAGCCTAGTTGGCAAATCAGAGCTCTTTCTTTATAATCACCATCAGTGGTGATTATAAGATAAAAATGGAGAGAGAGAGAGAGAGAGAGAGAGAGAGAGAGAGAGAGAATCAATGGGACTCTCATTAAATCAAATCAAAGGGTTTTAATTAATAGAATATTTCATTTATAATGAATAAAAAATTAAAGTATTTGCTGAAAATAAATTATAGGAATTTAAATAATATAATTTTTAAAAAATAAAATTTAATAATAAAAAAATAATGAATTAAATATATATATATATATATATATATATATATATATATATATATTTTTTTTTTTTTTTTTTTACTGACGTCCTCTCTCGCATTTGTTTTTATGTAGGTGTATTTCCGAATAAAAATATTAACGAGTACGTCATCAATTGGATCAAAATCCAACCAAGATTTTATCCGGACTTTCATTAGGTTCTAGCGTCAAAAAGATTATTGAAATAAAAATAAAAATTTAACAATTTTGAA
Source organism: Hevea brasiliensis (assembly GCF_030052815.1). Lineage (NCBI taxonomy): Eukaryota > Viridiplantae > Streptophyta > Magnoliopsida > Malpighiales > Euphorbiaceae > Hevea > Hevea brasiliensis. The sequence continues at coordinate 11,475,196 of NC_079509.1, read as the reverse complement.
TTAAAAAAAATTTATGATATTACATTTTAGACAATGGATGAAATTTATTCAAAATATAAATGTTTTCCTTATACTTTAAGATTTAACTATTTATTTTATTTACATATTTCACAGATTATTTATTATTTTATTTTAATAATATAATTTAATATATTTTATATTTTCATAATTATTTTATAAAAATTTATTAATAAAATTTTTTAATTAATTATAGTGTTATATTAAATATTAACATATAATTTTTTTAATAACAGATGATATAATTTTTTATTAGACAAAAAATATAAAAATATATAATATTTAATTTTTAAATATAAATATTTACATGTTCATACAAAGGGCTTATAATAAATCATTATCAATATTTCCAAAAATATAATATTATTTGATTTTTTTTTTAAATTGTTTCTATATACAAATCTCAATCATATGAACTTATCTGATGCAAATTAATTTCAATAGTTAGGAAAACAAAGTGAAAATAAGTTAAGATTTAGATTAAAAAAATCAGTTTAATATTTTTTATATTGTATTGTTTAATTTAGTGACCAATAATTAATAGTGATCGTTCAATCAAATAAATATTATATTTATTAAATATTATAAATATATAATTAATAAAATATTTAATTATAAATTAATCAAATCTATTTGTAAGTAAATAAATTGTAAGTTAATTAATATTTAATTTATTAATAATAAAAAATTAACCGCATCTGTAGTCACATATATAATATAATTTTAGGGTTTTGATATTATTATTTTTATAATCATATGATTTTTAAATCTTAGTTAATATTTTTTTTATTGTTGCTTAGCTACACAATCATTTATTGGATATATTTAGCAAACTTTTTTTTTATTATTTTTAAAAATAAAAAACAACATAGCTAACAGACAGCTTATGATCTCAACTAACCAGGAAAAATGGATTTTGTTACATTACATTACATCACGCAACTCTCTCTCCCTCTCTCTCTCTCTCTCTCTCTCTCTCTCTCTCTCACACACACACACATACAAAGTGTATCTTTGCTCCGTCCTTTCCTTTCTCTTCCCTTGATTCGTACGCATACTTTCTATCTTCTTTCATCTTCTTCTTCTTATTCATCCTCGTAGTAGATCTCCCTAATCTCTATCTCCAAAAACCCAAATCAAACACCAACAAATCAGGTACCTTTAATATGTTTTGTCTTATTACATAACTTTCTTTCTTTTTGATCTGATCGATCCATGTTTTATATCTCTGTTTTTCTAGGTCAATTGCTTTCTATAATTTTGCGTTCTACTAGTGTTCTTTTTTTTTTTTTTGTTATTAATGTTTTATTGTTCTTTGGATTTGAGACTTTGCCTTTACTGGGTTCAATCTTCATGTCTCTCTTTTTATAGCGCTCTCTAGTGCATGTGCCGAGCTGTTTCTGAATTTTGTGATAATACTGTTGTCTTTTTGCTTCATAAACTTAAGGATAAGCAAACTTTTATTTCTAAGGTATCTGGCTTTGAATAGTCTAAATTATGTGTTTTATATGATAGCTCGGCCATGGTAATAGAAAATTATGTGCCTGAATTTTGAACTTAATTTGGATATCTGGGATCTTTTCCCAACTAGTTTATCATTGTCTTTCTTTTTTAAATTTTTTTTGGTTGAGGCTCTTTTTTGATGTACCTCCTGATTGCTAATTGGGTTATTTTGCTTCGTCAAGTAAGTAAATTCAAATTCTTTATTGCATTTGTTTTTTCCTTGTGGGTTATGCTTATATCTTTTTGATTTATCTGATTATTTCATTTGTACACTTCACTTACCGAATGTTTGCACTGGATTTTATGTGTAGATGGCAATGCAGGAAACAACTCCTGCTCCAAGTGCCGAAGTTGTTGGCAATGCCTTTGTGGAGCAGTATTACCACATTTTACACCAATCCCCTGGACTAGTTCATAAATTTTATCAGGATTCAAGTTTGCTAAGCCGGCCAGATGCTGATGGCACTATGACAACAGTGACAACCATGCAAGTGAGTTTATTAAAAACTTTTTAATATCTCAATCACAAAATCACATTTCTTTGGGGGGTCTAAAATGGAAGGCCTAATGGGCTTGGTATGCTAAATGAGTTTAGCCCTTCCCTGTTTTCCTAATCCTAACAGCTCTATAATTTCATCAATATTTAGTGGATGGAGGGACTGAAACCTAAGACCCCTTGGTTTTCATGGATTGGGGATAGCTGAGGGCAACTAGGCTAGGACACAAATTCACATTGATATCATGAAATTGTGGCAACTTTTCTTACGCATCAATTCTTGTGTTGTACTTTTGTATGAATCCCATATCTTTCACTAGATTGAGCATGTTTTGGATTCCTGCAGCCTTTTGCTGATGCCTTTTGACAGCTAACCAGGTTTTGGTCATTCAATTACTATGTATAGGAGTCTGTCTAATATGTGATGGACAGTAAGCTGTGACATTTTGATGAATGATTTGTAAGATGGAGATAAAAAGCTTAATGGCTAGACTAGTCGAAAACTTTTAAGAAAATGATTGATTGTTTTCCTTTTATCCTTTTTTCACTGTCCCTTTGTGGAAATGACTAATTTATGAGGAGAAGTTTTACCTACTTGTGATGCTTTGTGAGTTTCTATGATGACATTTAGATTTGCTCACAAGTATTATAAAACAAGTTAAGCTGCATAGCATGTCATCCAACTATCAATTGCAAGGAAATGTTTCCTTAATGGCAAATGGTAATTGGCATGGCTAGACGCTAGCTCATGCAACACTATTGTAAAAATGAAACACCATTTAGCCATGTACAAATGCATTTGTTTTTCTTCGCCCCCACAACCACCACCCCCCCCCCCCTCCCCCCCCCCAAAAAAAAAACCAAAACCAAAAAAAAAAAAAAGATGTGAAGAAGAGCAATTGTGTTGATTAAAAGAGTGTATGCATCTCATTAATAATAGTTGTTTTTTTTGTCCTGAAAATATAATTCATTGGTGGCTTTAATTTTGTCTTGTTATGTATCTGTATAATAATTATGTCTATCCACTTTCACATGAGAGAATGTAGCTGCGGGTATCATTGCATTTGTATCATTCACTCTTATTGTTTGTCTGCTCATCCATTCAAAAACATTGTAAAAGAGTATGTGAATGACTGTTATTTGTTGAATCGCTCCCAAAATTGTGACCTTACTTTTGCCTTGAGTAAAATTTTAAAATCTCATTGATTTTAAAATCTGAAATATGCATGGTAATGTGCTTAGCATTATGAAATTTGAGCAAGAATTTTTTATGTTTATGGGGATTTCAATGGCTGATAGTGATGTACTTAGCATTGTAAGTTTGGATGGAGATTCTATGATCTCCATAAGGAACTTGCCCTGTAAACCTGTTGTTACTGATAGACTGTTCCATCAGTGATTAAATTGTGAGAGGATGTTCTTGGCATTTTTAAAATATGGCTCTTGTTTAGATGGGTGGTATTTCACACTGCTTATCTTGGAGCAGGCAATCAATGACAAGATTCTTTCCTTGAATTATGAAGACTACACAGCTGAGATAAAAAATGCAGATGCACAGGAGTCTTATGAGAAAGGGGTGATTGTTCTTGTTACTGGTTGCTTAACTGGAAAGGACAATGTGAAGAAGAAATTCTCTCAAACATTTTTCCTTGCTCCTCAAGACAAAGGCTACTTTGTGTTGAATGATGTATTTAGGTTTGTTGGGGAGAATGAATCATTGCCGAATGATTCTTTCTTGATTAACGGTGTCAATGAAAATGCTGTGCCTATAACCTCGACAACACAATCAGGTTGGGGTGATATTTCAGAAGCAGGTTGGCATGATTTCTTTATTGTTTCCTTCTTTCTCCTTTTTATTGCAATTTCATTGAGATCTACAAATGTTGAAATTGCTTATTCTTTGTTCCAGATCCCACACAGGATACTGATTATCTTGCAGTGGACCCTGCTACCTCCTTGGAGGAGGAAGATCTTAATAATGGCGCCGAAGTTTTTGATCCTTCTGATAAGGAGGAAGGCTCAGTGATCAAAGAAGAGGTTGTTGAACACCAAACTGGTTCAACTGATGGTGAAATTCTCATAAGTGTTGATGCATCTCCTGCAGCTCTGGAATATGCTCCAAAGAAATCATATGCTTCAATTGTAAGATGATTCACATAGTTCTTTCTATTGCAAGGTTTAGTCCCTTTTTTACATATATATATATATTTTTTAACATTATTTACCCTGGATAATGTATAGGTGAAAGTAACGAAAGGTACAGTGCTTAGTTCAGTGTATGTTGCCACTAATTCACAGGTGGCACCTGCAAACTCTGAAAAACAATCCCTTAACTCTGCAAAACCTGCTTATGGCCCAGAGGTTGTTGCTCCTACTAGTGTTGGTGCTCCTGAAAGTAGTGATGTTCATGAAGAAGGTATGTATAACTCTGCTTGATAGATTTCTAAATTTGAGAACATTTTGTTGTGTTAAAGATACACATGTATAGCTTAAGTTGATCCATTTCATTTTGACTGCAAAATTGCAAATATTCAAATTTTACGTAATGGTCTGAATGCAGGCCATTTCACCTGACAGGATCATCCCCAGTGGGATATCCTGATGGCAATACCCCTCCCTTTACAAGGGAGAAGACCTAGGTCAAACCTTGGTCTTGGTGGTGGGTGGGATGGGAGCTGCCTATGGGGCAGGCTAAGGATAAGGATTTTTTTTCTTTTTTTTTTTTAATGTTGTATTTTGTGTGGAAGATGCTCTGTTGCCTTATTAGTTATACTTTCATAATTTGTATTTTCTTCTTTGTTGTGTTTGTTACAGCTGAAGGTTATTCCATATACATACGGAATTTACCTTTTAATGCAACAGCTGTACAACTTGATGAGGTGTTTAAAAAATTTGGGCCAATAAAGCGAGGTGGCATCCAAGTTAGAAGTAATAAGGTCTGTTTTGCATATGAATTTGTGCTTTTTTCCTTAAATAAGCAATTATTGATATACAACTAAGCAATTATTGTTGTTCTTAGGTCCCATTTGGCATTGAGTTTCAGCATCAAAAGAGTGTTTTTTCTGGAAAATTGCCATTTTAGATGTTGAAAAAAGTTTTGTTATTTTATTGTTCTTGTGGCTAAAACATATCAAATTTATTTTTTAAACAATTTTTAATACTCTCTAACTAATATATTTAAAAAAAAGTTGCTTTTTCCAACAATAGCTCTAGTAGCAATGCCAAACAGACTCTTATTATTGTTATTTCTAATGGCATGCAGCAAGGATTCTGTTTCGGCTTTGTTGAATTTGAAACGTGGAATTCCATGCAAAGTGCACTTGAGGTACTTCGTAATCTCATTTCACTTGTTGTAGGCTGGTTTATCCTTACTCTTGTTTTACATCTATTATTTTGCTGTGCTGAATAAGCATGCTTCTTTTATGTTGTGTGGCATTTTGGTTTATCCAATGGCTTACCAAGATTTTGTGCTCAGATTTGATATTTTCCTTGTCAAAAAGGAGTTTATAGCATAAGCATGAGTGAAGGATGATAGATTTTCCTTTTCCATTTATAAGAAAGTGTAATTGTGATTTAAATGGTTCAGGATTTCTTTTGCAACTACCTTTTAGAAAACTTGTCTACATATATATATATATATATATATATATATATATATATAGATGCACTAATGTAGCCTTTCTTTTTCTTTTCCCTTAAAGTGAAGAATAAATAATCAAACTTTAGAGGTAGTTTTAGGGTTGAAATTCTATCTGTTGAATTTGTATGGTTCTCTGTGCAGCAATGCTGAAAAAGAACTACTCTCATAAGCCACATGAAGCCAAACAGTGGCTTAATTTCACTCCTGAGTGTTGAGTTTATTACTGACTTTAGCATGACAGCTAAACTTCAATTTTTATTAGTAAAATCACTTGCATTCATTTTGTTTCTACAAGGTCATTGTTTCTAGTTTTTGAAAGAATTTAATTGGATTTTTTTAGATGATAACGAGTAAATTTTTCTAGTCATTCTCTATAAAGAAAAAAAGGCTGTAAGACTCTCTTGTTGGTCAATACATTCCTCAGCCTTACTATCATTTAGCGTTTCTTGGAGGTTGAGTGATACTTTTATTGAGGGTGCCATTATGCTTGTTTTGTGTGGGCATGTGGGTATCACTTCAGTTTCTTGTGAAATAAATGTTATTGCAAAAACAAATTTCAGGCTTCACCTATCAATATTGGGGATTGTCAGGCTACTGTTGAGGAAAAGAAAACCAACACCCGAGGTAACTTAAATTTATTTATTTTTACTTGTTTCATTAGTTGATCATTTTCTGCTTTTACTTGACCAAGTTATTATGTTGATACCTGGAAGCATACTAGTTTATGCTTGTAATCTTATGATAGAATGCTGCTGGTCGTTGCAGTTGGTAGCAGCGGGAGGGGGAGGTATTCCTCAGGAAGAGGTGGTTTTAGGAGTGACAGTTTCAAGAACCGTGGGAACTTTGGCAGTAGCCGTGGTTATGGCAGAAATGAATTCAGAAACCAGGGTGAATTTTCACTGCGACCTAAGGGTTCAGCTGGGCGCAGTGGTGATGATTACCAGCGGACTAATCCAAATGGAAGCAGAAGGGGAGGGCGCCAGGGTGGGGTGAGAGGTAATTTTGTTTCTACTTGAACATAGGGCAATGAAGGTGCATAGATAATTTTTTGACAGTACAAATGAGGGGTATCAAGGAACTAGAAGTTCAGGTTTTCAATTTTTATATTTTCAACTTTCCACGACAATATTATTGGGAATCCTTGTTTTTTTGTTTTCTGCCCCCTGGGGCATTTCATGAAAGCTTACATAACATGGGAAATGTGTTTTGTAAACGTGATCTCTCATGCAAGCTTATCTAATTCCGTAAACGCGATCTCTCTCTTCCTCCCCCTGCCTGCCACAACCCTAACCCCCCACTGGTAGGCTCATGTGGAAGACGAATATATTAGCAGCAACATTTGAATGATCCCTGTCAAGTAGGCGTAATTTTACTTGAAACTTTTAGTTAAACTAGTTAATTGTCCGCACGCTACGCCGCAAAAATTTAAATTAAAAATTTATGTATATAACACTATGCCTCATAAGTCCACATATATATATATATATATATAGTGAAAATATCTTTTTTTTTTAACATGACAATTTAAAGAATATTATTTTTTTAACATTAAATATGTCCTAATCTATTTTACTCAAAATTACAGCAAGATCAGAAGTCCAGACATGAAAGCACAAAGGGGAACAACCGAAACAGTAGCAAGACTGGCTTTTTAGCATGTTTGCTCGCTTTCTCCTTATTCTGCCAACAATCAGTCATATTTAGCAAATTCTCTGGCGTGTGTATTGCAATGTTTGTTCTAGCAAAAGTTACGGACAAACAAATATCACAGAGACTTTGGCATGTAAATCTTCACTGTTCAAATTCTTGGTTGCTAAATTTCTCCATCTCTTTCTTGAAAACAGGCACGACAATTTCTTGTAAGTTGACCAGCACCTTCAGGTTAGAACCCATCTTTCTTTCTTGCATTTGCTGATGAGTTAGGCAAGAAAAAGCAAGGGTCAACACTCCCAAGCAGTTACTTTGAAAGAGGCAAGACAATAATTGGACCTCCACCTGAAATCCATAGTTGAATGGCCCACGTGTCTCCAATCTGTGAATCCATTCACTCTTTCCTGCTGTGATATATAGGCTCCATTGGCCAATATATGTCAATTATAACTGAGCAAAACGACAAACAGTAATTTTCTTGACCAATGGTGACTAAGTGGCTTTCTGGTTTTGACTTGTACCAATCTTATAAATAGCCAAAGCAACTATTTCACAGAAAACGGCTAAGTCCGCTAGGAGTTAGTAGTGAGGCATTGGCTGGAAAACGCGCTAGAGGTGAATTGAAGGCTCTAGATCTCCAAATAGAATCATCCAGTGGAAGGGTCTGTTTCCCAGTTCCAAATTACCATTAGGTTAACTGGTGATTCAAATAAGACTGTTGGACTTACTTCACCTTGCTCAGTCGAGGACCTAGATTCACTTGTAGCCCTGCAAAGCTTGTACCTTTCTCCAAGTATTTCAGTTTCACTCATGATGGATGCCCCAAAACTTGGGCCATATGTAAATTTTTGTGCCTCACTGGTTCTGTTTCTTTGTTCAGTTCCAGATTATGATATCTCTGTTGTTGATTTTAGCATGAAGAATGCCACTTATGCTTTTTTATCCTTGTATTCTTTATGCAATGACTTGGAATGTAGCCTGCATATATTCACAATTCCTGGCTAGGAACAACCCAAATTGCTGCATCTCTTTCTCATCATTCTATAATCAGTAAATCCCTCCCTGGCCCACTTGTGCTCACATATGAAATTTAAACCATTCACAGTTGAATCTTGATTGATGTGTAGTGTTGAGTATATTGAATTACTTATGTTATTCGATTGCAAGTCTCAATCCTCTCATCTCATTACACAAACTCAAAATATTAAAAAAGAAAGAAAAAAAAAAAGGAAAAAGAGCAGTAGAGGAGAGGAGAGCAATAAAAGGACATAAAAGCCACAAGAAAAAAAAAAAAAAAAAACTTCAATTTTGTACATGAGTAAGCTGTGTTGTTTCTAATTTTACAGCAATAATGTTTTCATCCTCATAAACTAATCTGGCTTATTGGTGTATTTATGGGCAAGCAATTAAAAGCTAACTACCAATTATTGAATGCAGATTTTGTATAGATGATAAAGCAAAAATCAACTGAAATCTATCAGCATTTAATTCTTATCTTTCATGTATTGCAGAAAGTGAAAAAACGCAAAGCAATGTAATGGAAAAATGGGATGCAAAAATCTAGTTATACCTCATAGTACTTGATGCATCTCTTTTATAGATTGCTGGGAAAAGGAAGCAGGCCTTTTAATGCATAGTACCAACTGATGTCTTTCCAAGACTGAGCAATAAATTAAACCAGCCACTCCAGCACCAGGCCGGGGCATAGAAGGAATGATACTGTACATGCAACATAAAGGGAAAAACACTGTGAGCTAAGGTTACTGTTCATCACTGTACAAAAAACAGTGCCCCATCGCCATGAGTTTTAATGTATTGTATCAGATGGAAACATCGGTGCAATCCATACTTTGTGTCGGGTTTCGCAATTGGCATCTTTGCTTCTGCTGTTGCCTTCAATGCAATGATGAAGTATAGAATGAATAGCAGAGACTTCATTGAATTCTCAGCACAAACTTGAAAGGAAAAAAAAAAAAAAAAGGAGAACAAACAGCTGCTAACTCATGTTGTACGCGCAGAAAAGGGCTTGTGAAATTTAGTTTGATTTCTGCAATTTGGATAAAAAATTTGAGGCAGCAAAGGACGCAGAACCTCCAACCACAGAAAGCAGAGCCTGCAATACAGCGTCCCAAGGGTAATCCTCAGGTACAAGATAAACACAAGTGAGACGTAAAAGCAGCAATCCCAAGCTTAGGCTTAACAAAGCCACAGGATCGGAGTCCCAGGGCCTGTGGCTACAGAGAGGACACCCAATTCCTTTGCCTTCGATTAGGAGACCTTGTTTCTTAATGGTTGATAAAGAGAGACCAAACTTCTCTGCTGCAGATAGCTACCAATCTTTCTCAGCTTTGCTCAGAAACCCATCTTCCTTGCTCAGATAAAGAGAGACATTATACTTAAATACCCTTTAATATAAACCCATCTTCCTCATCTATGCCTTCATTCTCTCTCGTCAACCTGAGGCAGCCTTCCTTCCCCACCTCTCCTCCTCACAGTCTTCCAAATCGCACCTCGTCGGCCTCCTCGCCTCATGAAAGATAACGAATAATCCAAGCTTGTGATTCTGGATTTCTGATACTTAGCGACATGATCGTCTTCCATATCATGGCCAGATTTTTCTTCCGCTAACTGAAACCCATGAGGCATCCTCTTGTTTGATAATGAATTTCTCTTTTTTTTTTTTTTATGAAGTCAGGAGAAGATAGATTGAGGCATGCAAATTGCAACAACGACAAAATTATTGATTAGTTGATTTTGATCAAGAAATCATGAAAAATCAATAATCAAGAAAAAAAGCAAACCTCTATCCTTTGAAAAGTGAAGTGTTCGGAGTGTGAGAAGCACCTGCAATTGAGTGCCTACTCATGCTATTATCTTCTAATTTCACACTTACAAACAAAAATCACTTTCTCTTCCCTTGCATTGTGTTGAAGAAGATTGAAATTCATTTTAGATAGTTTTTTTATTCATATTTATTGAAAATTTGTATTTCTTGCCCAACCAAGATCTAATCATGCGGATTCCCATTTAAAATTTTCATTTCTTTCTTCTAATTTTTCTGCTGGATGTTTTTAACTCTCTTAATGGATTGCTTGAATTTGTTGAGAGTATATGGCAAGTGAATTTTTCTTTCCTTTATTGTTTCTGGAATTGTTGCTACTACTAGTTTTGCTATTTTTGTGTATTTATTTGGTTTAATGCCTGTGTAAATCTGGTTTGGGCATTTTTTATTCTAGCTTTTCTTCTGAAATTTTGCCTTCCTTTTAACAATTTGCATAGTGGTGAATGAAGAACTCTCGAGATTGTGCATTGAGAGGCTCCGCAAGGGTTCTGGCAACCTTTATCACCTCTCAAGCAATTTATCAGTATATTTAGAACTAATGAAGCCAAAATTTTTGAAAATGGAATTTCAGATGATTCATTGGAGGAAAATGTACGCAGCAAAAGATAAGTCCCTAAGGAATTTTGCTGCTAAAATGTGAGCAGTGCCATTCCCTTCCCCCTGATAAAAGAGAGAAACAAAGTCCAAATTCAAAGCCAAAGAAATGTCGTGAAAAACATTATGGATAGCTAATGGAGACTTTGCGCCTTTGACAGCCTGATGACAGATAACGAATCACCTTCCATCCAAACATTTGAATATTCTCCCAGCTTTACAAATGTTAGATTATACATTTGAATGCATGGGTGGAAGAACAAGTGGAAATGGACGAGGCTTGGTGAAGCTTGGGCGGGTGGCATGTGGGGCGTGTAGTGGGTGTGAATTGTGTGTGGAAATGTCAAAATATGTCCTGCTCACAACTACATGCCTCTGCCCACGTAATTAACGGCGAGACACCATCCGAAACATAGCCTTGCATCATGAAGTACGCCACTACCCATGTAATTAGCTTTGCAATTTCAATTTGGGAAAAAGTTAAAATAGGCCCTTAAACTTTTGAACAGGTTCAAATAAAGTCAATTTTAAGTTTTTTTTTTTCTTCAAATCAACCCAAAACTTTTGATTTAAATTCAATTGGGAAAGGTTAATTTTGAGGGAAGCTTCGAATCATGGCAAGACTGTAATTTGATGATACTGTTTGCTTAATGTTCCACATCCACGGCAGGCATTGTTGTTTCACTATTGCACTACAAAGCCATTGTTGTAACTTTGTGCTCAACGACAATTTTCAATCAAATTGGGGGTGGCCAATGAGCTTGTTGTTAGTCCATGATTTATTAATCAGTGTTATCCCTTCCAACTCTGATCTTCAAGAGATAAGATGAAATGACATGGGCTTTCTGGCTTTTGTTCTTCCTTCTAGAATTTTTTTTATTATTAAAAATAATGAATAATTTTAATATTTAAAAATTAAATATATATTGTTTTACTATTTCTCGACTTATTAAAAGTTTTGAATTAATTTGAACTAAAAGTTTAAAATTACTAGAAAGTGTGTGTTTAATGGGATGTTATTGATGTTGAAAAATCGATGAAAATTTGATAAAAGTTATTTTAAAATATAAATATTTTTTATCTCAATGTTAAGTCAGACGACAAACTAATAAAACTACTCATACTTTTAACAAAAGTGTTTTTATTACTTGCTATTCTCTCACATTTTAGGAAGAGGGCCTTTGAATTTTAGGTCCCTGTAAATTTAAGTCTGCATCTACACTTAATTAGAAAATGAAAAAAATATTTTATTCTGCAAGATAAAATGGAGCATTAATTTTATAGCGTATCACTAAATTATAATTTATGATTAAAAGGACATTATTTATAATTTTATAAGACAAAAATAATATTTAAAAGGGAAATTACTGATTAAGTAGACATCATTTATGGTAGTGTCCACACAAACTGAATTAGCATCTCTTCCTTCAGAATAAGCAGACGCTAACGAGAGTTGGGAGGTCGACTATTGCCAGCAGCAAGCCTGCAAACAAACTGAAGCAGCTCTTTGCTAGTATCATCCCTGTGAACTATCACCTCTATAAAGCACAAGCAGTTCTTCTTATCACCCATAGCTGTTTCAATTGCTGCAACTAGTTCCTTCTCGCAACGAACCTATAATTAAAAAACATGTTGGTCATGGTAATTTTGTGGAAAGTGGGAATCTGAAGTCTCGAGTTCATATGTCCACCGAAAAAATAAAAATTATTTCATTACCTTGGTAGTCCAACAGTTGCCTTCCCCATTCTGTATTGTATTAACTAACCCAGCGTAGCTCCAGTTCTTGATCACGTTGTAGGGACCGTCGTGAATCTCAACTTCTATTGTGTATCCACCATTGTTTATCAAGAATATGATGCTGTTGTGTCCCCATCTAAGCATTGTGGACACTTCTTGTGGGGCCATCTGCAAGCCGTGCATATGCTTAATTAGGAAAAAAAGACAATTTTTGCCTTAAATGAATCAGAGTTAGCCGTGAAGATATTTAATCATATTATATATGTGTAATCTATGGAGACCTGGAAGCTTCCATCTGATGTGAAGAAGAGCAATTGTGTTGATTAAAAGAGTGTATGCATCTCATTAATAATAGTTGTTTTTTTTGTCCTGAAAATATAATTCATTGGTGGCTTTAATTTTGTCTTGTTATGTATCTGTATAATAATTATGTCTATCCACTTTCACATGAGAGAATGTAGCTGCGGGTATCATTGCATTTGTATCATTCACTCTTATTGTTTGTCTGCTCATCCATTCAAAAACATTGTAAAAGAGTATGTGAATGACTGTTATTTGTTGAATCGCTCCCAAAATTGTGACCTTACTTTTGCCTTGAGTAAAATTTTAAAATCTCATTGATTTTAAAATCTGAAATATGCATGGTAATGTGCTTAGCATTATGAAATTTGAGCAAGAATTTTTTATGTTTATGGGGATTTCAATGGCTGATAGTGATGTACTTAGCATTGTAAGTTTGGATGGAGATTCTATGATCTCCATAAGGAACTTGCCCTGTAAACCTGTTGTTACTGATAGACTGTTCCATCAGTGATTAAATTGTGAGAGGATGTTCTTGGCATTTTTAAAATATGGCTCTTGTTTAGATGGGTGGTATTTCACACTGCTATCTTGGAGCAGGCAATCAATGACAAGATTCTTTCCTTGAATTATGAAGAAGACTACAGCTGAGATAAAAAATGCAGATGCACAGGAGTCTTATGAGAAAGGGGTGATTGTTCTTGTTACTGGTTGCTTAACTGGAAAGGACAATGTGAAGAAGAAATTCTCTCAAACATTTTTCCTTGCTCCTCAAGACAAAGGCTACTTTGTGTTGAATGATGTATTTAGGTTTGTTGGGGAGAATGAATCATTGCCGAATGATTCTTTCTTGATTAACGGTGTCAATGAAAATGCTGTGCCTATAACCTCGACAACACAATCAGGTTGGGGTGATATTTCAGAAGCAGGTTGGCATGATTTCTTTATTGTTTCCTTCTTTCTCCTTTTTATTGCAATTTCATTGAGATCTACAAATGTTGAAATTGCTTATTCTTTGTTCCAGATCCCACACAGGATACTGATTATCTTGCAGTGGACCCTGCTACCTCCTTGGAGGAGGAAGATCTTAATAATGGCGCCGAAGTTTTTGATCCTTCTGATAAGGAGGAAGGCTCAGTGATCAAAGAAGAGGTTGTTGAACACCAAACTGGTTCAACTGATGGTGAAATTCTCATAAGTGTTGATGCATCTCCTGCAGCTCTGGAATATGCTCCAAAGAAATCATATGCTTCAATTGTAAGATGATTCACATAGTTCTTTCTATTGCAAGGTTTAGTCCCTTTTTTACATAAATATATTTTTTAACATTATTTACCCTGGATAATGTATAGGTGAAAATGTGAAAGGTACAGTGCTTAGTTCAGTGTATGTTGCCACTAATTCACAGGTGGCACCTGCAAACTCTGAAAAACAATCCCTTAACTCTGCAAAACCTGCTTATGGCCCAGAGGTTGTTGCTCCTACTAGTGTTGGTGCTCCTGAAAGTAGTGATGTTCATGAAGAAGGTATGTATAACTCTGCTTGATAGATTTCTAAATTTGAGAACATTTTGTTGTGTTAAAGATACACATGTATAGCTTAAGTTGATCCATTTCATTTTGACTGCAAAATTGCAAATATTCAAATTTTACGTAATGGTCTGAATGCAGGCCATTTCACCTGACAGGATCATCCCCAGTGGGATATCGTGATGGCAATACCCATCCCTTTACAAGGAGAAGACCTAGGTCAAACCTTGGTCTTGGTGGTGGGTGGGATGGGAGCTGCCTATGGCAGGCTAAGGATAAGGATTTTTTCTTTTTTTTTTTAATGTTGTATTTTGTGTGGAAGATGCTTTGTTGCCTTATTAGTTATACTTTCATAATTTGTATTTTGTGTTTTGTTACAGCTGAAGGTTATTCCATATACATACGGAATTTACCTTTTAATGCAACAGCTGTACAACTTGATGAGGTGTTTAAAAAAATTAAAGCCAGGTGGCATCCAAGTTAGAAGTAATAAGGTCTGTTTTGCATATGAATTTGTGCTTTTTCCTTAAATAAGCAATTATTGATATACAACTAAGCAATTATTGTTGTTCTTAGGTCCCATTTGGCATTGAGTTTCAGCGTCAAAAGAGTGTTTTTCTGGAAAATTGCCATTTTAGATGTTGAAAAAAGTTTTGTTATTTTATTGTTCTTGTGGCTAAAACATATCAAATTTATTTTTTAAACAATTTTTAATACTCTCTAACTAATATATTTAAAAAAAAGTTGCTTTTTCCAACAATAGCTCTAGTAGCAATGCCAAACAGACTCTTATTATTGTTATTTCTAATGGCATGCAGCAAGGATTCTGTTTCGGCTTTGTTGAATTTGAAACGTGGAATTCCATGCAAAGTGCACTTGAGGTACTTCGTAATCTCATTTCACTTGTTGTAGGCTGGTTTATCCTTACTCTTGTTTTACATCTATTATTTTGCTGTGCTGAATAAGCATGCTTCTTTTATGTTGTGTGGCATTTTGGTTTATCCAATGGCTTACCAAGATTTTGTGCTCAGATTTGATATTTTCCTTGTCAAAAAGGAGTTTATAGCATAAGCATGAGTGAAGGATGATAGATTTTCCTTTTCCATTTATAAGAAAGTGTAATTGTGATTTAAATGGTTCAGGATTTCTTTTGCAACTACCTTTTAGAAAACTTGTCTACATATATATATATATATATATATATATATATATATATATATATAGATGCACTAATGTAGCCTTTCTTTTTCTTTTCCCTTAAAGTGAAGAATAAATAATCAAACTTTAGAGGTAGTTTTAGGGTTGAAATTCTATCTGTTGAATTTGTATGGTTCTCTGTGCAGCAATGCTGAAAAAGAACTACTCTCATAAGCCACATGAAGCCAAACAGTGGCTTAATTTCACTCCTGAGTGTTGAGTTTATTACTGACTTTAGCATGACAGCTAAACTTCAATTTTTATTAGTAAAATCACTTGCATTCATTTTGTTTCTACAAGGTCATTGTTTCTTTTTGAAAGAATTTAATTTTTTTAGATGATAACGAGTAAATTTTTCTAGTCATTCTCTATAAAGAAAAAAAGGCTGTAAGACTCTCTTGTTGGTCAATACATTCCTCAGCCTTACTATCATTTAGCGTTTCTTGGAGGTTGAGTGATACTTTTATTGAGGGTGCCATTATGCTTGTTTTGTGTGGGCATGTGGGTATCACTTCAGTTTCTTGTGAAATAAATGTTATTGCAAAACAAATTTCAGGCTTCACCTATCAATATTGGGGATTGTCAGGCTACTGTTGAGGAAAAGAAAACCAACACCGAGGTAACTTAAATTTATTTATTTTTACTTGTTTCATTAGTTGATCATTTTCTGCTTTTACTTGACCAAGTTATTATGTTGATACCTGGAAGCATACTAGTTTATGCTTGTAATCTTATGATAGAATGCTGCTGGTCGTTGCAGTTGGTAGCAGCGGGAGGGGGAGGTATTCCTCAGGAAGAGGTGGTTTTAGGAGTGACAGTTTCAAGAACCGTGGGAACTTTGGCAGTAGCCGTGGTTATGGCAGAAATGAATTCAGAAACCAGGGTGAATTTTCACTGCGACCTAAGGGTTCAGCTGGGCGCAGTGGTGATGATTACCAGCGGACTAATCCAAATGGAAGCAGAAGGGAGGCGCCAGGGGGGGGTGAGAGGTAATTTTGTTTCTACTTGAACATAGGGCAATGAAGGTGCATAGATAATTTTTTGACAGTACAAATGAGGGGTATCAAGGAACTAGAAGTTCAGGTTTTCAATTTTTATATTTTCAACTTTCCACGACAATATTATTGGGAATCCTTGTTTTTTTGTTTTCTGCCCCCTGGGGCATTTCATGAAAGCTTACATAACATGGGAAATGTGTTTTGTAAACGTGATCTCTCATGCAAGCTTATCTAATTCCGTAAACGCGATCTCTCTCTTCCTCCCCCTGCCTGCCACAACCCTAACCCCCCACTGGTAGGCTCATGTGGAAGACGAATATATTAGCAGCAACATTTGAATGATCCCTGTCAAGTAGGCGTAATTTTACTTGAAACTTTTAGTTAAACTAGTTAATTGTCCGCACGCTACGCCGCAAAAATTTAAATTAAAAATTTATGTATATAACACTATGCCTCATAAGTCCACATATATATATATATATATATATATATATAGTGAAAATATCTTTTTTTTTTAACATGACAATTTAAAGAATATTATTTTTTTAACATTAAATATGTCCTAATCTATTTTACTCAAAATTACAGCAAGATCAGAAATCAAGACATGAAAGCACAAAGAACAACTGAAACAGTAGCAAGACTGGCTTTTTAGCATGTTTGCTCGCTTTCTCCTTATTCTGCCAACAATCAGTCATATTTAGCAAATTCTCTGGCGTGTGTATTGCAATGTTTGTTCTAGCAAAAGTTACGGACAAACAAATATCACAGAGACTTTGGCATGTAAATCTTCACTGTTCAAATTCTTGGTTGCTAAATTTCTCCATCTCTTTCTTGAAAACAGGCACGACAATTTCTTGTAAGTTGACCAGCACCTTCAGGTTAGAACCCATCTTTCTTTCTTGCATTTGCTGATGAGTTAGGCAAGAAAAAGCAAGGGTCAACACTCCCAAGCAGTTACTTTGAAAGGGGCAAGACAATAATTGGACCTCCACCTGAAATCCATAGTTGAATGGCCCACGTGTCTCCAATCTGTGAATCCATTCACTCTTTCCTGCTGTGATATATAGGCTCCATTGGCCAATATATGTCAATTATAACTGAGCAAAACGACAAACAGTAATTTTCTTGACCAATGGTGACTAAGTGGCTTTCTGGTTTTGACTTGTACCAATCTTATAAATAGCCAAAGCAACTATTTCACAGAAAACGGCTAAGTCCGCTAGGAGTTAGTAGTGAGGCATTGGCTGGAAAACGCGCTAGAGGTGAATTGAAGGCTCTAGATCTCCAAATAGAATCATCCAGTGGAAGGGTCTGTTTCCCAGTTCCAAATTACCATTAGG
This sequence comes from Hevea brasiliensis, assembly GCF_030052815.1. Lineage (NCBI taxonomy): Eukaryota > Viridiplantae > Streptophyta > Magnoliopsida > Malpighiales > Euphorbiaceae > Hevea > Hevea brasiliensis. The sequence continues at coordinate 11,457,349 of NC_079509.1, read as the reverse complement.
TTAACTGGTGATTCAAATAAGACTGTTGGACTTACTTCACCTTGCTCAGTCGAGGACCTAGATTCACTTGTAGCCCTGCAAAGCTTGTACCTTTCTCCAAGTATTTCAGTTTCACTCATGATGGATGCCCCAAAACTTGGGCCATATGTAAATTTTTGTGCCTCACTGGTTCTGTTTCTTTGTTCAGTTCCAGATTATGATATCTCTGTTGTTGATTTTAGCATGAAGAATGCCACTTATGCTTTTTTATCCTTGTATTCTTTATGCAATGACTTGGAATGTAGCCTGCATATATTCACAATTCCTGGCTAGGAACAACCCAAATTGCTGCATCTCTTTCTCATCATTCTATAATCAGTAAATCCCTGGCCCACTTGTGCTCACATATGAAATTTAAACCATTCACAGTTGAATCTTGATTGATGTGTAGTGTTGAGTATATTGAATTACTTATGTTATTCGATTGCAAGTCTCAATCCTCTCATCTCATTACACAAACTCAAAATATTAAGAAAAAAAAAAAAAAAAAAAGAGGAAAAGAGGAGTAGAGGAGAGGAATAAAGGACATAAAGAAAAAAAAAAAAAAAAAAAAAACTTCAATTTTGTACATGAGTAAGCTGTGTTGTTTCTAATTTTACAGCAATAATGTTTTCATCCTCATAAACTAATCTGGCTTATTGGTGTATTTATGGGCAAGCAATTAAAAGCTAACTACCAATTATTGAATGCAGATTTTGTATAGATGATAAAGCAAAAATCAACTGAAATCTATCAGCATTTAATTCTTATCTTTCATGTATTGCAGAAAGTGAAAAAACGCAAAGCAATGTAATGGAAAAATGGGATGCAAAAATCTAGTTATACCTCATAGTACTTGATGCATCTCTTTTATAGATTGCTGGGAAAAGGAAGCAGGCCTTTTAATGCATAGTACCAACTGATGTCTTTCCAAGACTGAGCAATAAATTAAACCAGCCACTCCAGCACCAGGCCGGGGCATAGAAGGAATGATACTGTACATGCAACATAAAGGGAAAAACACTGTGAGCTAAGGTTACTGTTCATCACTGTACAAAAAACAGTGCCCCATCGCCATGAGTTTTAATGTATTGTATCAGATGGAAACATCGGTGCAATCCATACTTTGTGTCGGGTTTCGCAATTGGCATCTTTGCTTCTGCTGTTGCCTTCAATGCAATGATGAAGTATAGAATGAATAGCAGAGACTTCATTGAATTCTCAGCACAAACTTGAAAGGAAAAAAAAAAAAAAAAGGAGAACAAACAGCTGCTAACTCATGTTGTACGCGCAGAAAAGGGCTTGTGAAATTTAGTTTGATTTCTGCAATTTGGATAAAAAATTTGAGGCAGCAAAGGACGCAGAACCTCCAACCACAGAAAGCAGAGCCTGCAATACAGCGTCCCAAGGGTAATCCTCAGGTACAAGATAAACACAAGTGAGACGTAAAAGCAGCAATCCCAAGCTGAGGCTTAACAAAGCCACAGGATCGGAGTCCCAGGGTCTGTGGCTACAGAGAGGACACCCAATTCCTTTGCCTTCGATTAGGAGACCTTGTTTCTTAATGGTTGATAAAGAGAGACCAAACTTCTCTGCTGCAGATAGCTACCAATCTTTCTCAGCTTTGCTCAGAAACCCATCTTCCTTGCTCAGATAAAGAGAGACATTATACTTAAATACCCTTTAATATAAACCCATCTTCCTCATCTATGCCTTCATTCTCTCTCGTCAACCTGAGGCAGCCTTCCTTCCCCACCTCTCCTCCTCACAGTCTTCCAAATCGCACCTCGTCGGCCTCCTCGCCTCATGAAAGATAACGAATAATCCAAGCTTGTGATTCTGGATTTCTGATACTTAGCGACATGATCGTCTTCCATATCATGGCCAGATTTTTCTTCCGCTAACTGAAACCCATGAGGCATCCTCTTGTTTGATAATGAATTTCTCTTTTTTTTTTTTTTATGAAGTCAGGAGAAGATAGATTGAGGCATGCAAATTGCAACAACGACAAAATTATTGATTAGTTGATTTTGATCAAGAAATCATGAAAAATCAATAATCAAGAAAAAAAGCAAACCTCTATCCTTTGAAAAGTGAAGTGTTCGGAGTGTGAGAAGCACCTGCAATTGAGTGCCTACTCATGCTATTATCTTCTAATTTCACACTTACAAACAAAAATCACTTTCTCTTCCCTTGCATTGTGTTGAAGAAGATTGAAATTCATTTTAGATAGTTTTTTTATTTATATTTATTGAAAATTTGTATTTCTTGCCCAACCAAGATCAAATCATGCGGATTCCCATTTACAATTTTCATTTCTTTCTTCTAATTTTTCTGCTGGATGTTTTTAACTCTCTTAATGGATTGCTTGAATTTGTTGAGAGTATATGGCAAGTGAATTTTTCTTTCCTTTATTGTTTCTGGAATTTTTGCTACTACTAGTTTTGCTATTTTTGTGTATTTATTTGGTTTAATGCCTGTGTAAATCTGGCTTGGGCATTTTTTATTCTAGCTTTTCTTCTGAAATTTTGCCTTCCTTTTAACAATTTGCATAGTGGTGAATGAAGAACTCTCGAGATTGTGCATTGAGAGGCTCCGCAGGGGTTCTGGCAACCTTTATCACCTCTCAAGCAATTTATCAGTATATTTAGAACTAATGAAGCCAAAATTTTTGAAAATGGAATTTCAGATGATTCATTGGAGGAAAATGTACGCAGCAAAAGATAAGTCCCTAAGGAATTTTGCTGCTAAAATGTGAGCAGTGCCATTCCCTTCCCCCTGATAAAAGAGAGAAACAAAGTCCAAATTCAAAGCCAAAGAAATGTCGTGAAAAACATTATGGATAGCTAATGGAGACTTTGGGCCTTTGACAGCCTGATGACAGATAACGAATCACCTTCCATCCAAACATTTGAATATTCTCCCAGCTTTACAAATGTTAGATTATACATTTGAATGCATGGGTGGAAGAACAAGTGGAAATGGATGAGGCTTGGTGAAGCTTGGGCGTGTGGCATGTGGGGCGTGTAGTGGGTGTGAATTGCGTGTGGAAATGTCAAAATATGGCCTGCTTACAACTACATGCCTCTGCCCACGTAATTAACGGCGAGACACCATCCGAAACATGCCTTGCATCATGAAGTACGCCACTACCAATGTAATTAGCTTTGCAATTTCAATTTGGGAAAAAGTTAAAATAGGCCCTTAAACTTTTGAACAGGTTCAAATAAAGTCAATTTTAAGTTGTTTTTTTTTTTTCAAATCAACCCAAAACTTTTGATTTAAATTCAATTGGGAAAGGTTAATTTTGAGGGAAGCTTCGAATCATGGCAAGTCTGTAATTTGATGATACTGTTTGCTTAATATTCCACATCCACGGCAGGCATTGTTGTTTCACTATTGCACTACAAAGCCATTGTTGTAACTTTGTGCTCAACGACAATTTTCAATCAAATTGGGGGTGCCCAATGAGCTTGTTGTTAGTCCATGATTTATTAATCAGTGTTATCCCTTCCAACTCTGATCTTCAAGAGATAAAGATGAAATGACATGGGCTTTCTGGCTTTTGTTCTTCCTTCTAGAATTTTTTTTTTATTATTAAAAATAATGAATAATTTTAATATTTAAAAATTAAATATATATTGTTTTACTATTTCTCGACTTATTAAAAGTTTTGAATTAATTTGAACTAAAAGTTTAAAATTGCTAGAAAGTGTGTGTTTAATGGTATGTTATTGATATTGAAAAATCGATGAAAATTTGATAAAATTTATTTTAAAATATAAATATTTTTTATCTCAATGTTAAGTCAGACGACAAACTAATAAAACTACTCATACTTTTAACAAAAGTGTTTTTATTACTTGCTATTCTCTCACATTTTAGGAAGAGGGCCTTTGAATTTTAGGTCCCTGTAAATTTAAGTCTGCATCTACACTTAATTAGAAAATGAAAAAAATATTTTATTCTGCAAGATAAAATGGAGCATTAATTTTATAGCGTATCACTAAATTATAATTTATGATTAAAAGGACATTATTTATAATTTTATAAGCCAAAAATAATATTTAAAAGGGAAATTACTGATTAAGTAGACATCATTTATGGTAGTGTCCACACAAACTGAATTAGCATCTCTTCCTTCAGAATAAGCAGACGCTAACGAGAGTTGGGAGGTCGACTATTGCCAGCAGCAAGCCTGCAAACAAACTGAAGCAGCTCTTTGCTAGTATCATCCCTGTGAACTATCACCTCTATAAAGCACAAGCAGTTCTTCTTATCACCCATAGCTGTTTCAATTGCTGCAATTAGTTCCTTCTCGCAACGAACCTATAATTAAAAAACATGTTGGTCATGGTAATTTTGTGGAAAGTGGGAATCTGAAGTCTCGAGTTCATATGTCCACCGAAAAAATAAAAATTATTTCATTACCTTGGTAGTCCAACAGTTGCCTTCCCCATTCTGTATTGTATTAACTAACCCAGCGTAGCTCCAGTTCTTGATCACGTTGTAGGGACCGTCGTGAATCTCAACTTCTATTGTGTATCCACCATTGTTTATCAAGAATATGATGCTGTTGTGTCCCCATCTAAGCATTGTGGACACTTCTTGTGGGGCCATCTGCAAGCCGTGCATATGCTTAATTAGGAAAAAAAGACAATTTTTGCCTTAAATGAATCAGAGTTAGCCGTGAAGATATTTAATCATATTATATATGTGTAATCTATGGAGACCTGGAAGCTTCCATCTCCTATAACAGCTATAACTCTCTTGTCTGGTTCAGCCTGTGCAAACCCAAGAGTTGCACCTATTGACCAACCAATTGATGCATACAGCAGCTGTGTCTCATACCTGCACAGATTCCCAAATTCATTTTCTTCTCTCTATAAAGCCTGGTAAATTAATAAATTTTCTTGATATATGTATCAAGGTGATAGATTGCTTACCCACAACCCTCTGGCAGTTTCAGTTTCTGGCATTGGAACCATGCATCGCCTGCATCAGCCAACAGAACCATGTCACCCAACAACATCTTCTGCATGTGCCCGAACATAATATTAGTCTTCAGGTCCTCACTGGGCTCAGATTGCAGAGGAAGTGCCTCTGGAACACAAATCCGCTGGTAGTTCTCATATGCACTAGTGTTGTGATCGAGTCTTTTTGCTAGTTTTTCAAGGAAGTTCTTCAATGGTACGCGCCAAAATACAGGCATGTTTGGAATTATTACTCGTTCAGGTTCTGCAATAATAGCCGCCCTCTTATTGAAAACCAATGAATGGCCAACACTGCTCAAATCATCAAAAATTGGTCCTGCAAAGAGTGAAGCATCAGCAGTTTCCACAATCTCAGCACTGTAAAGGGTGCTTGCGGCGCCCCAATAAGTCCCAATGAAGCAAGGAAAGTTCTCTGGCACAAGGCCTTTTGCAGCTGGCATGACTGCAATTGCATAGCCACAAGAATCTGCTAACTCTATGAAGGCATTGCGGGCTTTAGCAACTCGGAGTTTTGGTCCAGCAACCAGAACAGGCTTGACTGCCTTATTCAGGATTTCTGCAGCTGCCTCCACTGCTACTTCCAGGGCCATGTGGTTACTCATCCTGAAAACAAGAAAAAAAAGAGATGCAGATAAAACTAATTCTACATTTGGAAAGCAAAATTGCAGATTTTAATCTTACTTGGAAGAGAAGACGAGTGGAATAGGATCCTGAACGAAAGTGGGATGAGGGATGGACGCCAAATTACAGCTAATGCTGATATAAACAGGCTTTTTTTCTTCTAAACATGCTGTAATTGCTCTATCAATCTGTTCTTGGGCGTTGTCCAAATCATTGATTACGGCCTGCAATAAAACAGAAAGTTAGCTTGCAACCATAATGACATATGCTCTAATTTTTACTGAAACCTGACAAGTAAGATCATGGACTGACAGACTAAGAGGCACACATCCCACAAACCCATTAATAGTCTTGATTTCTTGTATTAATTTCCTCATTCTGTCTAATTTTATTGGAAGAAGTCAAATCCACGAAGGTTTATAAATATAAACTCAATCTTTTTATATGCAGTTTAATTATGGTTAAAATTTGATAATTGATTTTGATTTTAAGATGTCTTATTAATTATGGTAAGTGAAAATTATTATTTATTTTTTATATTTTAATAAAATTTTTTTAATTTATTTATTTTGAAAAATATATACTATTTACTCCTCCTATTTTATTATGTTAAACTATTTAGTCTCTTTTTTAATTTTTCTATTAGTCAATACTAATCAAATTATTATTTAGTTATTTTATTTTAGTAAAATTAATTAGTTAGTTTTTGAATTTTGAAAAATACATTAATTAATCCTATAATTTGGTTTCGTTAACTCTTTAGTCCCTTCAATTTTTATTACACCCAAATTGCCTCGATTCTCTTCTCTTTATTTCTCTCTCCATGTTTCTTCTTCTTTGCACTCACATCCTTCTTCTCCTCATTTTTTCTTTGTTTTTCATCATTTTGATAGACAATTATATAATTTATCTACCCAAAAAAGTTAAACAGTTCTGTTAGATCTCCAAGTGCTCAAGGTGATAATTCAATAAAATTATTTTTCAACAGAGAAATCACAAAAATGATGCCTAAAAAATTAAATGAAAATACTTGAACTATTTTTTAAAAGATACAAAATTAGTTTCCACACAACAAAACTTTTATTTTCATTCAGGAATATTTTTCAAAATATTATATTTTTCAAAATAAAAGAACCAACTAATTAATTTCACTAGACTAAATAGTAATTTGATTAGTATCAAAATTCATAAACTAACATAATTGGATTATATATATATATATATATATATATATATATATATATATATATATATATATATATATATATATATATATATAATTTTTAAAATATCAGGATTTTGATTCTATAACGGGCACAAGTGACAAGTATTGGAAGGGTTTACTTGATGGCAAGTGACTGCCCGAAAGCACTGAAGCTCCTGGGAGAAATCCGACAATCCGATGGTGTGGTGAAGAATTGTTTTAGCACCATAATCATTAGAATTAGGACCTCCAACGATACAAATTACTGCTAAATCTTGACTGTAAGCACCAGCTATAGCATTCAGAATGCTGAGACCACCAACTGTGAAGGTAACAGCACATGCACTCACACCCTTTGCCCTCGCGTACCCATCAGCTGCATACCCTGCATTCAGCTCACTGCAGCACCCCACCAGGTTCAGCCCTGGTTCTCCGATGAAGTAATCCAGAAGGGTCAGATTGGAGTCTCCGGGAACTGAGAATACGTCTGAGACGCCAACTTGAACCAGTCGGCGTGCTAGGTGGTGGCCTAGTGTGGGTGCTAATGAGGGTTTTGGTTTTGGTATGCTGTGCAGGCCATTGTTGAGATGCCCTTTGTTGATAAGCAATGCATTGTTGAGATGCCCATTTGTGGTGGTATTCTCCATTTTTGCAGAAAATTATCTATTATAGAGTAATATCAAAATGAAGTTGGAAATACTACGTGTATTCTTGCTTTGGATTTTTGGTTTGGTGCCTGAGGGGAAGTTGCATTTATATACCAGCTGGGGAGACTATTCATTTACTTGTAATTTTTGTAATTTCTGTAATAATTATTATATGGCTCTACTTTTTATATTTCCAGAATAATTTATATTTATATTTTATGAGTAAAAAAATACTACTCTAAACCCACGCTTGATATAAGATTAATAAGAGTAATTTAAATTAATATTGTTTAGAAATTAAATTAACTTTTTACTTAATTATAATTATATCTTGTTTAAAGGTTAAATGTTAATTTAGATAATTAAATTAATAATTATCCTATCAAAACTTATGAAGATAACATTTAACTCTTAATTTTTTAAGTGTTCGTTTAGCATTATAATCGCAGAGTAAAAATTATTTGTAAAAAAAATACTATTACAAACATTATTTAAAAAATAATTATTTATTATTTTAATATTATTATAATTAAAATTTATTAAATTTAATTTAAATTATTTTTAATACTTTTTTATTAACATATTTTAAACAACGGCTATTTTAATAGCAATGTGAAATAAATTCTAAGTGTATTTTAGAATTTATTATGTGTAATTGGTCCAACCACGGTCCAATCTCAAGTTGGAATTGGCTTTTTTTTGGGTCAGTGAAATAGACATCCCAACCTGAATTACAGGTTTAGTCAATTTTAATTTTGGTTTAAGTAATTTAATAATTATTTTTTTTATTTTTTAAAATTCACAAACATCAATTGAATCGGATCAAAATCAAGACTTTATCTAATTTAAAAAGGAGAAAAATAATCTCAATTAGCTCAACCTGATAAATTTTTTTATCAGATTTAAGCTAATTTTCAGCTCGAATTAGATAATTACCAAATTTATGTGTATAACCAAATAGGTATTTATTTATTGTGATAAGATAATATTAGAGATTAAATTTTGTTCATCATATTAGATGCACTTAGATGAACATATTAATTTTAATTAAAATTTTGAATTTTATTAATTTAATTATAAATTTTTTTATATCATTTTTAGTTTTAGCAATAAATTTAATTAAAAATAATTAGACTAACCAATGTATAAATTATTCAAATATTTTTATTTATATATTGTCAGTTTTAGTTGATCTATTTAATTTTATTAATTTATTTTATAATTTTAATGAAAAAATGGACCTCCTTTTGATTAAAAAAATAATAAATAATTATTGTATTTAATATTATTATCTTAATTTTATTTTTTTTCTCTTTCTTTATTATATTTTTACATCTTTCTCATCATTTTATTCTAAATTTAAGGCCTAACAAATAAAAAAAATCCAATGTTTAAACATAAAATATTAATAAATAATGTAACTAAAATAACTCTAATTAAAACTTCCAAAATAATTAGTATTTGATTTATTAAAATAATATTTTTATTTGATTTATTTAAAAATAATTGTTAAAATGATAAAACAAAAATAAAATAATTAACTAATAACAACAATTTTGGAAAATTTTTGAATTATTTTATCAATTAATTCATCAAACTAAGATAACTACTAAAATTAAAATTAATGTGAAAATTTTAGACTAAATTGATAAGATTAAAACGTTTTGTTAAAAAAGAAATCACTTATAAATATTTGGATTTTTTTAATTATTTAGCCTAATTTTAAATTATAAATAAATTAATAAAATTAATCACTAATATTAAGATATTTCATAATTTAAATAAATAAAAATTTTATAAAAAAAATGAAAATAAAAAGAGGACCTCTAGTTTTGTCGCTTCCTCCCTAACACGGCGACGTTTGTGGCGTTTAGTAATAAAATGACATTTGATTTAAAATAAAAAAAATTTAATTAATTACACGTGGAATGAAAATGCTTGCCCTTAGTGGGTTCTGACATGACGGTCCACTCCGTCACCTTTAGAAAATATTAAGTCTACTGTGTAGTCTGATCCACGAAAAAACGTGTAGTGAATTGGCACATGGCGTGTTTCTTTGGCATTGAATGTCGAAATTATTTTTTTTGGGTAAAAATATTATTTTAAATATTATTAAAAAATATTTTTAAAAAATAATTTTATTATTTTAATATTTTTATAATTAAAATATATTAAATATAATTTTAAATTATTTTTTAATTAATACATTTAAAAAAATAATTTTTCCAAATAATTCTAGGTGATATCAAGTTGGCGTGTTCCGCCTTTTCTTACAGGGAAAAAAACATTGGCGCATGGCGTTGCAGAAAATGAAAAAGTTATGGCTAAATGAATTTGAATCAATCGCTATTTCGATAAAAGAAAAAATGTGAGCTCTAGTCTAAATCAATGTCTAAGGTGGCATGGCTGATCATGACATTCATTAACATGCAATTCATAATATGATCCTTAGATTCGATGACGTTGAAACATTGATTTTACTGAGATTAGTGGCGCAGTCATAAACTTTAGTTAATAAATTAATTTTATTTAAATATAATTGTTAACTTACTAGATGCCCTATTTAACTTTCATTGAAAAAATAAAATCTATTAATTTTAAAAATAATTTAATAATATAAATTATTTAGATTTTAATAAAGTAACATGAGTGAAGTGTATATTAAAAAAAGAATATGATTATCAAACACTGAGATTGAGTTAATTAAGAATCATAACTTAATTTAATTTGATATAATAAATAAACCCTAATTATAAAAAATCAGAGAGAACTTGTTTAAATTGATCCATTATTTCTTCAAATCGAAATATCAATTAAATTCATATTTTTTGTGAATCGCATTTTCATATAATATATTTGTATATTTTAAAATAAAACAATGATAGTATATAGACAATTCTATATAAAATGGTTATCAAGAATTTATAATTATCCAATAATTATGTATATTTTTTTTAAAGATTATTTATGTATGTGTCGATCTATAATTAGTTTACCAATTTATATCACATGTCCACGTGGAATATCGAGTTCACCTTAAAAATTTATCGAAGAAAATGATCGTACCGTCATTTCAGGGCCCATTACTAGTGGATTTATTTTCATCCAAAGAGTAAACATTTTTCTTCTATGTGTAATTAATCTTTTACAGACTAGGGAATTGGTTGTGCGTGTAATTATTAATAATTTTAATTTACATATATATTTTTTAATTTTAATATATAAAAATAATATAATATTTAAATTTTTTATTAATTATTTTAAATTTTATTTTATTACTTTTATCTTTCAAACTTTTTAATAAGAATTTCACAATAGAAATAATTAAAATTTATCTATATATAATATTATAATATTCTATCATTTATAATAGAATTGTGAGATATTCGAGAAACACATTAGGAGATTTGATAATTCTTATATAAATCTTAATCTTATTATAAATGTTATTCCTAAAACTCTTTATACAGATAAAAATCCTACTCATAACAATTTTGTTAATAGTAAATAATAATGTGTAATTTAAAAGCTTAATGTTAAAAGAAATTTCTAACTTTTACAATTATGGCTTTTTTTTTTGACAATTTTAGTGTCACGACTCAAAATTCTGAACCGTGACCGGCGCATAATTTAAGTATTCTTAAATCATGTAAGCCTTATTAGAGTATCTTGAATGAATATATTGTCACTTACTAATCCCAAAAATAGACAAACTCCAAATAAACAAAATGTTGAATAAACATCATAAATATCCCATAGGTAAACTGCGGAGTCTCTACAGATTTCAATAAAAACTTAAACTGTTCAATAAACTAAACTAATTATTAGCCCGATAAAACATGAATTCGGGCATACCATGAGAACAAATCAAAGTTGTCCCTCTCCAGAAAATGGACTGAATACTTGGATCATTTGCGAATTCTCTGATGCAAAGCAGATATGACGAGAAAAAATGTGGTTTGAGCTAGATGCTCAGTGAATGATAATTATAGCACACAACGGAATAGGAACAGGCAGACACTTGATTAATTTCACAATAAATTTTCTATTCAATAAAATCATGCTCATGCTGTCAAAATCATTAATAAAATAATTTTATATAACATATATATAAAATAAATTCATTCAATAAAAATTTTATGATACGATTGCACGGGGTGATGATACCACATCACCAAAGGCGGATGGTAAGCGCGCTACCAGATATCAGATACTTTCCTCCTCCTTCACAGATATCAATGCATATGATACTAATGCAAACCATAAACTGCAATGATGCATGACTCAACAATGCAATCTAATACCGTGATAGTCCACACGGCGGGGCCAGATAACAGAAACAGATATTGGGCACAGGTACCAACTCAAAACAGAAAACCAATTTTGTACAAATCAATCAAAATCAATAAAAAATTTCAAATATCAAATAATAACTGATAGTGCAATTCCAATAGTGTATTTCAATAGTTTCAGAGAGTCAATAAAATCAAATCAATCTCAAATCAATTCAATAAAATCAAATCAATCTCAAATCACTTCAATAAAATCAAATCAATCTCAAATCAATTCAGTAACACATCGGTAAATTTTATAGTCAAATATCAATCAATAATAATACATTAAAGGCCTGTTCCCGGAATCCTAATGGGTCTAATGCAGAGATAGTTGACAAAATCAATTATTTAATCAAAATCGAAATAAAATTCAATAATAAAATAAAATTCTAGAAAATCACATATAAAATCATTGTTAAAATATTGATTTAAAATTTCATTTAATAACAAACTTAATGCTAAGAAATTTTTAAAGGGACAAAAACAGTGACATGTACTATAATTATCACTCACCTGGAACCTCCAAGACAATAGTTATTTTCAATGGAAGAGAGACAATTTCAATTGGCTGATTGAATATTCAAATCTCCTACACACCCAAAGTATTAAAGAGAAATATTAAATAATAGTAAAATAAAAGAATTTTTAATATATATATATATATATATATATATATATATATATATATATATATATATATATATACACGCACAGTAACGCAGGGACGCAGGACGCACGTCAACCAAAAAATATATATATATATGTATACACGCACAAGAATGCACAAGAATGCACAGGGACGCACGCATAGAAGCCAACAGGGGACGAAGGTTTATATATATATATAAAATCTAAATTGAAGGTTATTATCTCGCAGTAATCATGATCAACCCAATTCAATACCAATGATCAAAGGAAAAAAAAAATAAATTTCTAGAGTAGTGGTAACAAATCGAGGAAAGAAAATAAAATCAAATTCACCCATTATTAAATAAGGAATGAGAATTTTTACCTTGAAAACAGAATCGAACGTGGTGCATAGAGAAGTAAAAATTTAGGGATTCTCTGTTGAGAGTATTTGATAGAAGAAGAAAAAAAAAGATGTGACAAATAGGTTTTGAGAGCAAAGTTTAGCAGAAGAGATGATTAGGGTATATATATATTTCAAGAGTTCTATTAGGTGTAGAATGGGATAAGAGTTATTATTGAACTGGGTTGTTCAGATTGCAGATATATATTTAATTTCAAAAAAAAAAAAATAAGTAGACCATCTAATAATATATATATATATATTTTTATAAATATATTAAATTATTGTTAGCTAATTAAAATAAAATAATAATAAATAATAAATGTATATGGGTTTTCACATACTTCCCCCCTTAAAAAAAATTCGGTCCCCGAATTTGAATAGACAAAATTCTAACCTGAAGAATCAAATAAGTGAGGATATTTGGCTCGCATTTCAGATTCTGCCTCCCATGTGGCCTCACTACTTGAGTGATTATGCCACAAGACTTTAATCAAAGCCACTTCCTTAGACCGGAGTTTCCTAATTTGTCGATCTAAAATCTTTACTGGTTGTTCCTCATATGACATATCATCCCTAATTTGCATGGTTTGAGGTTGTAAAACATGAGATGGATCTGGTACATACTTCCTAAGCATAGAAATATGGAAAACTGGATGTACATGTGCAAAACCAGGTGGAAGGGCTAAACGGTAAGCAACTGCTCCAATTCTCTCCAAAATTTCAAATGGACCAACAAAACGAGGGCTAAGCTTCCCTTTCTTCCCAAACCTCATGATTCCTTTCATAGGGGAAACTCTCAGAAATACATGATCACCAATCATAAATTCTACATCTTTACGCTTAGGGTCAGCATAACTTCTTTGTCGACTTTGAGCAGTCAAAAGTCGATCACGAATTAGTCGAACCTTCTCTGAAGTTAATTGTATCAACTCTGGTCTAGTAAGCCTTCTTTCTCCAACTTCATCCCAACAAACCGGTGATCTACACTTTCGACCATATAATGCCTCATATGGAGCCATCTCTATACTTGCCTGATAACTGTTATTATAAGCAAACTCCACTAAAGGCAAATGATGATCCCAACAGCCACCAAACTCCATAACGCATGCACGAAGCATGTCCTCTAATGTCTTTATGGTCCTTTACATTTGTCCATCCGTGCGAGGTGAAAAGCGATACTAAAGTCTTCTCGTGTTCCTAAATCTTCTTGTAATTTATTCCAAAATCGAAGTAAATGGGAGTACCACGATCAGAGACAATGGAAACTAGAACTCCATGAAGACTAACAATCTTGTTTATATACAACTGTGCAAGTTTAGCAAAGTCATATGTAGTCTTCACAGGAAGGAAATGAGCAGATTTTGTCAATCTATCCACTATCACCCAAATTGCATTGTAACCACCTCGTGTACTAGGTAAACCCACAACAAAGTCCATGGCAATATGCTCCCACTTCCACTCGGGAATAGGCAATGGCTGAAGTAACCCAGATGGTCTCTGATGTTCTGCCTTAACCTGCTGACAAGTCAAACATTTAGCAACAAAGTCTGCAACATCCCTCTTCATGCCACCCCACCAATAATGCTTTCTTAAATCACGGTACATCTTAGTTGAACCTGGGTGTACTGTGTAAGCAGAATGGTGTGCCTCCTCCATGATTTCTCTTCTCAACTCATCAACATTGGGGACACAAAGTCTAGTGCCATAACGAAGAACTCCATCATCATTCAACATGAATCATTGAGCTTGGCCTTGATGAATATTATCTATAATCTCACACAGCTGAGAATCCCTCTTTTGAGCAGCCTTAATTCGATCAATCAAGATAGGCCTAACTCGAAAATGTGCTAAGAGTGATCTAGCTATGATTTCAAACTCTACTCCCTGATCTAGCAACTCATGTAATTCACCAATCAAAGGCCTCATCTTGGTAGATATATGGGCTAAACTACCAGAAGACTTCCTGCTTAGAGCATCAGCCACTACATTAGCTTTTCCAGGATGATACTGTATGGTGCAATCATAATCCTTCAGCAATTTTACCCATCTTCTTTGCCTAAGATTAAGATCACGTTGGTCAAAGATGTATTTGAGACTTTTGTGGTCAGTGAACATTTCACAAGTCTCACCATACAGATAGTGCCTCTAGATTTTCAAAGCAAAAATTACTGCAGCCATTTCCAAATCATGAGTTGGATAATTCTGGTCGTGCCTTTTCAACTGACGAGAAGCATATGCAATAACCCGTCCATGTTGCATCAAAACACATCCTAAACCAATCCTAGAAGCATCACAACATAACCCCCTGATCCGGATGGAAGGGCTAACACTGGTGCTGTAGTTAAACGAGTCTTAAGCTCTTGAAAACTTTTTCACAAGCCTCAGACCACTGAAATTTCACATTCTTTTGTGTCAACTTAGTTAAAGGTGATGTAATACGAGAGAAGTCTTGAACAAACTGTCTATAATACCCTGCTAAACCCAAGAAACTACAAATCTCTGACACAGTTGTGGGTCTAGGCCAATGAAGCACTGCCTCAACTTTCTTCTTATCAACGCACACCCCATCCTTCGATATTGTATGGCCTAGGAAAGCCACACTATCTAACCAGAACTCACATTTTGAGAACTTGGCATATAGCTTATGTTCTCGTAAGGTCTGAAGGACAATTCTCAAATGCTGCTCATGCTCCTCCTTACTTTTTGAGTACACTAGAATGTCATCGATGAACACTATAACAAATTGATCTAAGAAAGGCTTGAAAACTCAATTCATGAGATCCATAAAAGCGGCCGGAGCATTGGTAAGACCAAAAGACATTACAAGAAATTCATAGTGTCCATACCTAGTCCTAAAGGCCGTCTTGAGTATGTCTTCTTTCTTGACCCTCAATTGATGATACCCAGATCGAAGATCAATCTTGGAAAAATATTTTGTACCTTGAAGTTAGTCAAACAGGTAATCTATGCGTGAAAGAGGATACTTATTACGCACAGTTACCTTATTCAATTGCCTATAATCAATGCACATTCTCAAAAACCCATCCTTATTCCGTACAAATAACATAGGAGCACCCCATGGAGAAACACCAGGGTGAATAAACTCGTTATCTAGTAGATCCTGTAGCTGCTCCTTCAACTCCTTAAGTTCTGTGGGTGCCATACGATAAGGTGGCATAGATATGGGCTCAGTTCCAGGAACTTAGTCTATACCAAACTCTACCTCTCGCTCCGGGGGTAAACCTGATAAATCTTCTGGAAACACATTAGGAAACTCCTTAACCACTGTAACATTCTCCAAACCTGCACCTTCTACCTGAACATCTCTAACATAAGCTAGATAGCCTTTACACCTCTTTCGCAATAATCGTCTAGCACTCACTACAGACATAAGATTAATAGAGGCTATACTGCGATCTCCCTGAAATTGAAATTCTGCCTCCCCAGGAATTTAAAGAGTACAACTTTATTATGATAATCCAATGAAACGTGATAAGTGGCAAACCAATCCATGCCTAAAATCACATCAAACTCAAACGTATCCAAAGAAACAAGATCTGCAACTAATTCCCTATCTCCAATGTGAACTATACATCCCCTATACACCATATTAGTGTCTATTGCGTTCCTCATAGGTGTTGATACAGATGAAGGATACTCTTACAAAGTAGGTGGTGTACTAAATATCATGGAAAAGTATGGAGAAACAAAAGAATGGTTGTGCCCCAGTCTTAGCCATAGGCATCTGTTCAGATGTCTGATTAATAGTTGGAGGTGGTACCTCCCCTGTTGGATCAAGGTTTGCACCATTAAGAACCTTGGCCTTAGTTCTCCTCTTACGTCTAATAGACCCAGGCACCTATTCATTTTAATAAACAAGCATTAAATTTGAAAATGTGAGCCAAATTAAGACAGGTGAAAAAAAGTCTGAAGGGCCTTGGATATCTGAAGCAATGATAAACTGAAAAGACGTTAAGGATCCTATGCTCCGCAAGTTTACTAGACCTCAACCGAGCTCTGATACCACAAATGTAATGGCCCGGCCCACTAGTGATATTGTCCGCTCTGGGTTGAAGCCCTCACGGTTTTAAAACGCGTCAATAGGGGTTAGGAACCTCCATCTTATAAACCCAGCATCTCTCCCGTGTTTTGTCGATGTGGGATTTGCCTAGCGTCAATAGGGGTTAGGAACCTCCATCTTATAAACCCAGCATCTCTCCCGTATTTTGTCGATGTGTGATTTGCCTAGGGTGTTACAATCCACCCCCCTTATGGGACTCAGCGTCCTCGCTGAGGTTTGCCCCACCATCGTTCAAGGTTGCACGCGGAGCAGCTCTGATACCAACTTTGTCACGACCCAAAATTCTAAACCGTGACCAGCGCATAATTTAAGTATTCTTAAATCATGCAAGCCTTATCAGAGTATCTTAAATGAATATATTGTCACTTACTAATCCCAAAAATAGACAAAATCCAAATAAACAAAATGCTGAATAAATATCATAATTATCCCATAGGTAAACTGCGGAGTCTCTACAGATTTCAATAAAAACTCAAACTGTTCAATAAACTAAATTAATTATTAGCCCGAGAAAACATGAATTCGGGCATACCATGAGAACAAATCAAAGTTGTCCCTCTCCAGAAAATGGACTGAATACTTGGATCAGCTGCAGAATTCTACTGATCTGAAACAGATAACAGACAGAAAAAACGTGGTTTGAGCTAGATGCTCAGTGAATGATAATTATAGCACACAACGGAATAGGAGCAGGCAGACGCTTGATTAATTTCACAATAAATTTTCTATTCAATAAAATCATGCTCATGCTGTCAAAATCATTAATAAAATAATTTCATATAACATATATATAAAATAAATTCATTCAATAAAAATTTTATGGTACAATACACCAGGGTGATGATACCCCACATCACCAAAGGCCAGATGGTAAGCGCGCAACCAGATATCAGATACTTTCCTCCTCCTTCACAGATATCAATGCATATGATACTAATGCAAACCATAAACTGCAATGATGCATGACTCAACAATGCAACCTAATACCGTGATAGTCCCCACGGCGGGGCCAGATAACAGAAACAGATACTGGGCACAGGTACCAACTCAAAACAGAAAACCAATTTTGTACATATCAATCAAAATCAATAAAAAATTTCAGATATCAAATAATAACTGATAGTGCAATTCCAATAGTGTATTTCAATAGTTTCAGAGAGTCAATAAAATCAAATCAATCTCAAATCAATTCAATAAAATCAAATCAATCTCAAATCACTTCAATAAAATCAAATCAATATCAAATCAATTCAGTAACACATCGGTAAATTTTATAGTCAAATATCAATCAATAATAATACATTAAAGGCCTGTTCCCGGAATCCTAATGGGTCTAATGCAGAGATAGTTGACAAAATCAATTATTTAATCAAAATCGAAATAAAATTCAATAATAAAATAAAATTCTAGAAAATCACATATAAAATCATTGTTAAAATATTGATTTAAAATTTCATTTAATAATAAACTTAATGCTAAGAAATTTTTAAAGGGACAAAAACAGTGCCATGTACTATAATTATCACTCACTTGGAACCTCCAAGACAATAGTTATTTTCAATGGAAGTGAGACAATTTCAATTGGCTGATTGAATATTCGAATCTCCTACACACCCAAAGTATTAAAGAGAAATATTAAATAATAGTAAAATAAAAGAAATTTTAATATATATATATACACACGCACAGTAACGCAGGGACGCAGGACGCACGTCAACCAAAATATATATATAAACGCAGGGACGCAGGACGCACGTCAACCAAAAAAAAAAAAAAAAAAAAAATATATATATATATATATATATATATATATATATATATATATAAAATCTAAATTGAAGGTTATTATCTCGCAGTAATCATGATCAACCCAATTCAATACCAATGATCAAAGGAAAAAAAAAATAATAAATTTCTAGAGTAGTGGTAACAAATCGAGGAAAAAAAATAAAATCAAATTCACCCATTATTAAATAAGGAATGAGAATTTTTACCTTGAAAACAGAATCGAACATGGTACATAGAGAAGTAAAAATTTAGGGATTCTCTGTTGAGAGTATTTGATAGAAGAAAAAAAAAAAAAAAGAGGTGACAAATAGGTTTTGAGAGCAAAGTTTAGCAGAAGAGATGATTAGGGTATATATATATTTCAAGAGTTCTATTAGGTGTAGAATGGGATAAGAGTTATTATTGAACTGGGTTGTTCAGATTGCAGATATATATTTAATTTCAAAAATAAAAAAAAATAAATAAGTAGACCATCTAATAATATATATATATATATTTTTATAAATATATTAAATTATTGTTAGCTAATTAAAATAAAATAATAATAAATAATAAATGTATATGGGTTTTCACATTTAGTATGTTTTTAAAGGTTTTTTTTTTTAACTTATAGTTAAAATTGATTTGAATAACCTAAAGTAGTGTCATTTTGACGATTGGTCTTTCTTCCAATCAATTGGCATATATATCATAATTTTAATTGTCAATTTATTTCAAAATTTACCGTTTACTAAAAATAATAACTATTTACAATTAAGCTAAAATTTTTAAAAATTAAAGAATTTGCTATAGTAGTGAAAGTTAAAAAAAAATAAAATTTTTATTATCAAAACTATTTTAAATTAAAAAAAAATTACAAATAATAAAAAAATTTGGAAGCATAGAGTATCATATCTAATAAGATAGATATTTTGGATCCTACTTAGAAAAAAAAGAATAAACCAGCTACTGCCTGGAGTATCTCCTACTTTCATCTCTGAGGCATTTAATTCAACTGCCTATAAAAAGATTGAGATTGTAGTTATAAATCTCGGTGGATTTCACTTCTTACAATAAAATTAGACACAGAATGAGGAAATTACAACAAGTTAAGAAATCAACACTATTCATGGTTTGTGGGATACGTGTGGGATCTGATTAAAAAAAAAAGGGTTTGTGGGATATGTGCGCGGTGTGCCTTGCGTTGTATCACTCCACGATCTTACTTGTCAAGTTTCAGTAAAAATTAGAGCGCATCTCATTATGGTTGGAAGCTAACGTTCTGTACTCGTTTTATTGCATGCCATCATCAATGTTTGGACCAAGCCCAAGAACAGATTGATAGAGCAATGACAATATGTTTAGAAGAAAGCAAGCCTGTTTATATCAGCATTAGCTGTTATTTGGTGGCCATGCCTCCTCCCACTTTCGTTCAGGATCCTATTACACTCATCTTCTCTTCGATGTAAGATTATAATTCAGAAATATTGATCTCTAAATGTATAATTTGTTTTATACTCCTCTTCTTTTCTTGTTTTCAGGATGAGTAACTACATGGCCCTGGAAGTAGCAGTGGAGGCAGTTGCAGAAATCCTGATTGAGGCAGAAGCCTGTTCTAGTGGCTAGACCAAGATTCCTTGTTGCTAAAGCCTGCAATGCCTTTGTAGAGTTAGCAGGTTCTTGTGGTTATGCATTTGCAGTCATGCTAGTTGCAAAAGGCCTTGTGTCAGAGAACTTCCCTCGCTTCATGGGACTTAGTGGGGCGCAGCAAGCACTCTTTACAGTGCTGAGATTGTGGAAACCGCTGATGCTTCGCTCTTTGCAGGACCAAGTTTTTATGATTTGATCTGTGTTGGCCATTCATTGATATTCAATAAGAAGAAGGCTATTATTGCAGAACCTGAAAGAGTAACAATTCCGAACATGCCTGTACTTTGGCGCGTACGGTTGAAAAAATTCCTTGAAAAACCAGCGAAAAGACTTGATCATAACACTAGTGCATATGAGAACTACCAGCGGATTTGTGTTCCAGAGGCACTTACTCTGCAATCTGAGCTCAATGAGGACTTGAAGGTTAATGTTCTGGTCAAGCACATACAGAAGATGTTGTTGGGTGACACGACTCCGTTAGCTGAGGCAGGTGATGCATGGTTTCATTGCCAGAAACTGAAATTGCCAAAGGGTCTGTGGATAAGCAATCTGTCACCATGGATACATATGAAGAAAATCTAATAACATGCCAGGCTGTGTAGAGAAAAGAGTATGAATTTGGGAATCTATGCAGAGTCAGTTACCATATGCATCGATTGGTTGGTCAATAGGTGCAACTCTTGGACTTGCACAGGCTGAACCAGACAAGCGAGTTATAGCTTGTATAGGAGATGGAAACTTCCTGGTTTCTATAGATTACACGATATACATATATAATATGATTAATATCTTCACGGTTAACTCTCTCTGATTCATTTACTCCATAGAAGAAATTAAGTCAAAAACTGTCTTTTTGCCTGAAATTAAGTCAAAATTAAAGTTCATAAACTGGGGAATTAGCATGCATTGCTTATAAGCTCACAATCAATGCTATTGATGCCCTTTGTCAATAGAAAAGAAGATATTGGCAGAGGAGAAAAAAGAAGTAAAAAATTAAAATGATACTTTTTAATTATCCCAGGCATTAGTGAAAAATAAAATTAATTTTCATTATTTAACAACGGGCTATTGACTTCACAATCCCAGGCATTGGTAAAAATCAGATTAGTCAGATGAGGACTATTTTGTAATTTTTCAGAATCTGCAATTAAAATTTTTTTTGGCCGCGCGCAACCCAAAAACCGGAAAACCCTCTTCTGCCTGTGTGAACCCCTAATATTGTTGTATCAATGACTGATTCTATGGTATCAATGACTGATTCTATGGTATCAATGGCTGATTCTATGGTTTCTCTCTTGATAAGCTGAAAGCTTTATAGAACTCTCAAGTTCACAATGAAGAGAAGTGGTGTAGACCCTTATTTTGCAATGAGTATGTGTATTGAGACTATAAAAAACCTGATGATGAAAAATTATATGATTGTAAGATGTAATTAGAGGCATAGAGCTAAATTATTAATTCTGTGGTATGATCCTGAAAAAAAAAATAATATAATTTTTTGAGAAATTAAATTTAAATATAATTTGTTTTATTTAAATTTAATATGAGTAGTTCTTAAATGGACCTAATTAAGTTTAATTGAGCCTATGGGTCTAAGAAAGTTTAGTTAGGAATTTTAAATAAAACTCATTTAATTTATTTTCTAAAAATAAGAAAATATATATTTTTCTCTCTCTCCCATACAAACTCTCTCTCCCACTCTCTTACTCATTCCCTATTGGTGCCTTCCCACTCTCTTCCTCACTCTCTATTGGTGTCTTCCCCTTTCCCTCTTTTCCTATTGGTTGAAACATCTTATTCATATACCAGTCTCACCCAAATTCCCCAATCATATCTTAGTTATTTAAGTTATCTAAACCTTATCATCCTAGAACTCCAAACCCTACCACATCTCTTTCCCAAAACCCTATAAATACCCTACTGAGGGAGGAAAAAAAAAGGAAAGATTCAGAAAATTCAGAGCTATTTAAAGATATTTTAGAGCTATAAGAGATTTAGAGCTATATTCAAAACTCTTTTGGTTCTTTTCTTTTCTTCAATAAGATTTTCTTGCAAGATTTTTCTTGAAGCCCTAAGGTAAGTACCAAAGAGGGCATTTGCGTGGAATTTACATGGAACTAAACGGGAGTAAGCCATAGATATCATTGCCATACTAGAAAAGAAGACACTTTTTTAAAGGTAGCTTGCTCCAATGACAACTGCAATTATCACAAAGGAAGTAGCTCTAAATTCCTAAAATAATTGTTGGCATGAAAATGTAGTAATAATAGGATTTTTATTTGGTAAATTAAAATTAACTTTATTTTTAATTTAACTGACTTTTATATATAATTAATTTAAATAAATACTTGATAAATTGAAATTAATCTTATTTGTAAATTAAACTAACATTGGCATGTAAAATAAATATAATTTAATACTTAGTAATTGTAAAATAAATTTGTATGTTAGAAATCTTCATTAGGTTGTAATTGTTTAGGCCTTATGTGATATTAGAATAAATTACACATGTACATAATTAATTTAGTTTAATTATCCTTAGAGTAACTTGGTGAAAATTTAATTCATTA
Organism: Hevea brasiliensis; assembly: GCF_030052815.1. Taxonomy (NCBI): domain Eukaryota; kingdom Viridiplantae; phylum Streptophyta; class Magnoliopsida; order Malpighiales; family Euphorbiaceae; genus Hevea; species Hevea brasiliensis. Next base: position 11,434,430 of record NC_079509.1, on the reverse strand, counting down.
GTTTAAATAGAAACTTATGATTGTTTGAAATTGAATTTGTTTGTAAATTAAATTCTCAATAATAAATTAATTTTAATCATCTAGTTAATATCATTTAAATAATTAGTAACCCCATAGATAGGAATTACTTGTGCATCAAAATTGTTTATAAACAACAACCCTTTTGTGAATTACTTGCGTGTGTAGGATTATAATTGCATTTTTAGGATAAAATTTAATAGAGAAATAATAAACAAGACTTCTAAAAACATTAGTAGAGGACTAACACTCGAATCAACAAGGTTAGACCAGACGTAAGGGTTGCCTAACAACTTCCTCTTACGTACCTAGTTTCCCAAACCTAGACATTGAGCTATGGTAATGACAGTTGTGGAAACTCTGCAAGGAGTAAGTTGCCATCCATGACCCTCAGAAGAAATACTGAATATGTCTCGGTTATTACCCAGGTGATGACTCATGTCTATCTATGCCTTCGTGACATAAATCCTTAGTACCGTGGTAGTGTTATGGGAAGACGGTACTTACCAGTGGTTTGATTCTATTAGGATTGTATGAAGTGCATGTCTAGAAAATGCTATCTAAGGTAGTGGTATTTAAGTGAGACCATTGTGACTCCACCATCTTTCCTAGGCATTACCTAGTGCATTTTATATAATTCTAGTAGATGAAATTTTGCCTCACAGCCCCCTTTTACAAGTGGGCCCTCAACATGGTATGATCTCAGTCTCTACAATTTTGTTCATTCTCTTAGTCTGAACTTGGCAATTTATTTAGGTAAATTATTATTATTATTATTAAACTCTATTTTGTATTATTATTATTATTATTATTATTATTATTATTATTATTATTATTATTATTATTATTATTATTATTATTTAACTCTATTTTGTATTCTTTTGATTTCAATATGCACGCATAACATGAGAGTGCTCGTATTAGCCCCTTTTTATTAGGAAATCGAATGGTGTGTGAGAGCCAGAGTTGACTATTTTGGGCTTGTGGTGTTTGGGCGAGTCTTGATTTCAATGTGTATCTTTGGATGTTGCAATGTGCGATTGATTCTTCTAATGATAATTAGATCTCTATTTGATTGGATTGACAGTGTTGATGTGGCTTTGTTAGAGGAAGTATGAGTTAAATCCAATGGAGAATTGGTATTGATAGGTCATGTGATAAGTGAAAGGGTGTTTTGAAATAGGATGTATTTTTTGAAGAGACAAGTGGGAGGGGCAGGATGAATGACTAAGCTAACAGGAACCCACAGGAGTAAACCAGATTCATGGGAAAGGGAATTTGTTATAATATATTTGAAGTGGTAGTAAGCACTGCACACAACTTTTTATTTAGAAAAGCAAGATAAGATGCTAAATCCATGTAGGTCTGTTATCACTTGAATTCTCAATTCAATTCTTTTGAGGAAGAAAGTTTCTCGCTATGTTTTAGTTTTGCGTATTCTTTCTTTATCTAGTTGCTTGGAATTTAAGGCTTTATTTTAATTGGAAGGTTTTGAAAGAGCAAAATCTCTTCTAAAACATGAAAATACAGTGAAAATATTACTCTTTTTTGGATTAGGGGAAATGGAGAGAAAAAGAAAAGAAGAGAAATGTGATTCTTGAAATTTCCTTTATTTGAATGGCAAATAGATGGGAGAAATGAGAAGAAAGGGAGGTAAATTACATTTCCTAATTTCTCTTCACTAACCCAAAATATTTCACATGAAATTGAGAAAATTAGATACTATTTATATTAAAATTACTTATATACCCTTAACATTATGTAATAACAAAATCACAACTCATAGCAATTAAGTAATTCTATTAGGAGAAAAATTTTATTTTTTTTCTATTTTAGCGAGGTATCCAAAGAATGAAAAAAAATTAGTTTCACTTCTTTTCTCTCTATTTCTTCTCTTTAATTTCTCATCATTTCCTCCACACAATTAAGAACCAAATGAAAGGTTAATTTTCATTTCTTAAGGTAAATGAATAGATGTTTAAGCTTTTTGCCAAGCTTGGTTTTAAAACATACTACATAGATGTAAGAAGCATTGATGTAATAGAGTTTTTACTTCAAAATATCCAGAAGCTATTTCACGTCTGGCATCAAGATAATGGTGTCTATGCCAGGGACAGTCGGCATAAAATGTAACCAAAAGTTGTGATAGAAGCCTAGAAGGGCAGCAAAAGAGTATCACATACAAAACTAAAAGTTTTGTTTTTTGCATACTTATGACATGTGTAACCCCGCCTAAATAGTTTGTACTTAGCCGGTCCCAAGCCTGTATAAAGGAAGAGGGTTGCGGTAGATGACAACCAACATAAAAATTTCATCACACCTCATGATATGGATTCAAATGATATAAACGTTGGGGCATCCTCTACTTACAACGCGTAGTGAAAAGAAAGAGGGACTAGTATAAAAAATTACCTAAGTGTAATAATAATGAGGCATATAAACAGTACAAGATAGCAAAGAAAGAGGCAAAAAAGGCAGTTAGTCCAGCAAGAGCGCAAGCCTTTGAAAAGTTATATGAGAAACTTGGACTAAAGAAGAGAAAAAAGATATTTATAGAATAACAAGGAGGAGATAAAGAAATGTCAAGATCTCAATCAAGTTAGGTGCATTAAGGATAAAGAAGGAAAAATATTGGTGAAAGATGAGGACGTTAAAGAAAGATGGAGAAATTATTTTGATGATCTCTTTAATAATAGTTAAAGTGGTAATAGCGTGAATATAGACTACAAAGCAATAGAAAAGAATGTGAATTATATTAGAAGGATTAGATCTTTAGAAGTAAAGAAAGCACTTAAGAGAATGAAAGTGGATAAAACCTGTGAACCCGATGAAATATCAATTGAAGTATAAAAGTGTTTGAGAGATATGGGAGTGGCATAGTTAATTAAATTGTTTAATAAGATTCTAAACTCAAAGAAAATGCCTGATGAATAGATGAGGGGTATTTTACTACCTATTTTTAAAAATAAGGGAGATATATAGAGTTACTCAAACTATAGAGGAATTAAACTCATGAGCCATACTATGAAGTTGTGGGAGAGAGTTGTGGAACATCGACTACATCATAACACTTTTATCTCTTTCAATCAATTTTTCTTCATGCCTGATAGTTCAACTATGAAAGCGATCTTTCTCATTAGAAGTTTGGTGGAGAAATATAGATATATAAAGAAAGATCTACACATGGTTTTTATCGATTTGGAGAAGACTTATGATAGTGTTCCAAGAGATGTCTTATGGAGAGTGTTAGAATAAAAGAGGATATCTATTAGGTATATACAAATGTTGAAAGATATGTATGAAGGAGCAACTATTATTGTGCACATAGTGGAAGGGGACACAAGAGATTTTTCTATCTCAGTTGGATTGCACCAAAGTTCAGCTATAAGCCCTTATATTTTTACATTAGTTTTAGAAATGAAACATATACAAGAGAGTATCCCTTAGTGCATGATATTTGCGAAATGATATAATTCTGATAGATGAGACGCGAGAAGGAGTCAATAGAAAGCTAGAGCTTTGGAGAAGTACTCTAGAGCCAAAGACCTTTAAGTTAAGTAGAACGAAGACAAAATGCATGCATAGCAAGTTCAGTGAAGGCCGAACTAGTGATAAGGAAGGAGTTAGTTTGAATAGAGTGATACTGCCCCAAAGTAATCACTTTAAATATCCCGGTTCAATCATTCAAATAGATGAGGGATGTGAGGAGGATGTTAGTCATAGGATTAAAGCCGGATGGTTGAAGTGGAGACGTGCCACTGGAGTTTTATGTGATTGCAAGATTCTCAATAAGTTGAAAGGAAAATTTTACTGTACAGCCATACGACCGGCCATGTTATATGGTAGTGAGTATTGGGTACTGAAGAAGTCATATGTATCTAAGATAAGAGTTACAGAAATGAGAATATTAAGGTGGATGAGTGGCCATACTAGACTAAATAAAGTCCGTAATGAGAATATTAGAAAAAAGGTAGGAGTGGTACCAATTGAGTATAAGTTGAGGAGATTGAGGTGGTTTGATCATATGAAGCGTAGACATACGGATGCTCCAGTTAGACAAGTAGAGCACATTATGTTAAAGGATAAAAAGAAAAGAAGAGGTAGACCTAAACTGACTTGGAGGAGAGTAGTACAACATGACCTAGAAGCATTATACATTCCCGAGGATTTAACCTAATATCGTTTAGAGTGGAGAAAGAGAATTCATATAGCGACCCCAAATTTTTAGGATAAAGGCTTAGTTGAGTTGAATATACTTGTGACATGTGTGTGGTTGAATCTTTAATAGCTTTCATTCATGACTTCACTCAAAATTCATCAGTTAAGATGATCGCATAATTATTTCAACAATCTATTGTTGGGAAAGAGAAATCTTTAATAAAAGACTTAGGTTCCTTACCTATGCAATCTCATCCACCTATGCAATCTCATCCAGAATTGAGTTGCAAGGAAATTTCAATTGCAGATTCTGTTTTGTTGTGTAGTTTTAGATGAATTATGGATGCCTCATGGAACTTTTGGTTGAGTTTTGTTTTTCAAGACAAGAAAATGCTTAGGTTTATGACATGTGTGATAAATAGCGTCAATAATCTCCCTACCTTTTGTTGTTCTGAAGCAAGGTTTGGTGTTCATCTCTCACAGTTGCTCAAACTGTTTTGCTGATTTTATTCATAAATCTATTCCTATACCATCATTTCATGAGCTTGTCTTGGATAAACTTAGTGATATTCACAACTCTTTAGGAAATTAGAATTTTTTAGAATTGATAGTTTGATAAATTGTTGCTCAACTACGAAGTGAGTCATCAAAAGCAGATTTTCACTGTATGTCATTTGTTCTTCCATAAAAATTGCAAGTGGAGATTTTCTTTTCTTCTTTGTCCAAGAATTCACTTTTTTTCTCATTGCAGAAATTGCTTCGAGCTGGTGGACTGTTTTCAAGATCCATTTTTCTGATGCGGAAATGCAGTGATCTCATGGCAATATAAGGGTAATCACCACTGATATGTTTTTGAAGTTTATTCCCAGATATTCTTGAGCAAACTGGAGAAAAAACAAGCTCTCTTTCGGAGAACTGTAGTTGCTTTGCAACTGATTAATTTCTGATAAATTTATTTTCTTATAACGATTTATCTAACCATAACATTGTACTGAAAACCTGAAATGCTTATGCTTATATCTTCTGCACTTTCCTTCTTGTATTTTCATGAGAGACCTCTGCCTTAGTACGTTGCAAAATGCATGCGTGATATAAATTATATCATAAAATACAAATAATAAATTAAATGAGAATAATTTAATAAAATATTATTATTTTTGAATTGTTTTTTAATTTATAAATTGATTTTATAAATTTAAAAATATTATAAATAAATAAATAAATTTATTTTGAAAGTTTATAATCGGCTTTTAAATTAAGGAAAACCCTCTATGTCGTAGCGGAATAATGCCATATTGCCAAATCCCACCCATTAGAAATTGGCTGCCAAAACACCCCTGATTTCGAGACGTGTCCACTGAACTGACACCACAAACTTACCTAAACTCAGCAAAAGTGACTTTTTTTATTTACGCCAACGCCGCCATTGCTTGCCTGAAGCTGCAAGCCCCACTCTCATTTCCTTCCTGTTTCCCACTCTCTTATTCACTATTACCACGCCAACTTTTACTTCTTCCACTCTCATTTTCTAAAACAAATAACTGCCTATCAAAAATGGGATTCAAGACGTAAGAATGGCAACCAATCGCTGCTCCGTCTTCCCTTTAGCGGAGTTTGTGATTGGGGTAGGGCTCTCCATCGCGGACAGATTGTCTCATGGATATTTTTTAATTTAAATTTATTATTAGATAATATAAATTTACTTATAAAAAATATTTAAATTAAAATTAAAATTTTAAATATAATAAATATCTGTATTTTTATTAAAATTATAATTTAAATATATAAATACATGTAAATTATGTTTTAATAAAATAATAAATATTATGAGATTGGGGCAAGAAATTTTATCCTTATTTTTTGTTTTACATAATATTAAAATCAGAATTAAATTAAAAAAATTCATTAATTAAAAAAAATAAATTTGAAAATAATTACCGTCTTCTCAAGTCGATTAAATTACTAAATATATTTAAAAGAAAAGATAATAATTTTGCACTGTAAAAATGAAAAAAAAAAAGAAGAAAACTGAGCATTTCATATATTAAAATATTTTTATTTAAATTTAGTATTTATTTAATAGATAAATTACATCACACATATTTTATTTTGAATGTGTAATAAATAAATCTATAAAAAAATTTAAATATTATATTTTAAATTTATAATAAATTAAACCTTGGTAAGTTTTTCCCTTAATTCCTAATCAGATTCCCTTTACAGCTTCTCTTTGCCAATGGAAAGAAAGAATTGGAAACAGGTAAAATTTGCCTGGCAATAGCTATTTAAGGCACTTGAATTAGCAGAAAAGGATGGGGGAAATTACAAAAGTAGCCCAAATGGATTAAGAGGGGAAGGAGAACAGAAGAGTAGTTGGTAGGTAGAGCAGGGAACAGGTGTTTTCTGGTATCATGAGTCAGCAGAGAGAGCTGCAACTTGCAAAAAGACTCGGAGACGGCACACAGAGGCTGTAATAAACAGTACATGACATTGGTATAATGTATTCTCTCTCTCCACTGCTTGCCACGTGGCCTTTTTGAAATGTGTTGTCATCTATAAAACCAAAAGGAAACTGTCTTTCCTACTCCATTTCGTGAGTTAACTATTTTTGGTTTTCTTTCCAATTCATTTTCTCTGCTGATAGCTTAACTCCCCTCGGTTTGAAGTTCTTTCTCTCTGGAATCAGCCTGAAAACTGTGCAACTTCAGCAGGGTTTGTCACCTTTTTCTTTGTAATTCTCTTTCTATTTTCTTGCTCTATCATTATCTGCAACTTCCAGCTCTTTCCAGGTTTTTTTACTGATATTTTAGCAACTTCCAGCTCTTTTCCAGGTTTTTTTACTGATATTTTAGCTTTTTTTTTTTTTAGCCTGCAATGATTTGAATTCTTACTCTGTTACTGTGGATTCTTTAGTTGGTGTGCGATGATATACTGATTTTTAAGCTTTGGATTCTATTTTTTATGTTGTCTAACTTCATCTGCTCTGTGATGACAGAAAAAGTTACTGCAAGAGATTCAGTCCAGTCTTTTCAGTTTCCTTTTGAAATGGATGAAGTTTCTGAGAAAGTGAAGGTTGAAGAAACCGAACTTTCCCTCAAGCAAAACAATGGGCAACCAAAATACCTTTTGAAGAGATTCTCACCACAAGAGAATCCCAAAGAAACTACCCAATTGAGCACTCAAGAAATTAAACAAGAAAAACTAGACATCAATCTTGGACTCTCTTTGGGTGGCATTTACAGTGAAAACTCCAGTGGAAAACCTCTAACTAGATCATCATCAATCATTGGGGTGCTGACCCCGAAGAATGACCATCAGGAGTTTGATTCTCCATTGCCTAATTCCTTCCTTTCATTGTCAAGGTCTTGCTCCGTTCCTACTGAGGCAGAGCAAGAGCAGAGGAAGGCAAGTCTGATGGCTTTGGCAAGGAGGGGAATTGAGTCTACTCAGAGATTCATGGGGGAGAGGAGTAAGAAGGAAGACCCCGAGCAGCAAAAATCTCCAGCTAGAGAACCAATGCCATCTTCACCGTCTAAAGTAGCTGCCTGGGCTGCCGCTTCTGCTGCTAAGAGCCCTGCCTTGTGTCGTGCCCTTGTTCAGATCAAGAGGCAGTTCGCTTTGTATGGCAACAGAAAACTTGAAGGTATAATTTTCTCTCGTCTGCCATGCTTAGTTTAATTAAATTGAATCTAGTTTTGATTCTTTGCTTACATGCTCAATGTTACTGATGTATTTGTGTTTGTGATTCTCATGGCTTGTTGTTTCACTTATCAAATGATACCAAATTCAAGTCCTCTCCTTTTCTTTTATTGGTTTGCTGTTTTGTTTAATGAAAAAAATTAATTATAGCTTAATTTTACTTTTGTCGTTAAGTTCTTGTTTTGTTTCTTTGTCTTACTTAATTCCATTAAAAAAAAAAGCTTAAAAAGAGCTACCTTAACTGAATTCTACTTAGTGTGTTTAAGCTACTAAATGATCTTCTTTGTTTGTTGTCTTTTAAGCATATTATATTAGTATCAGAGTTTTAAGCGTTGGTAGCACTAGAGTCCAGGAGGTTGAAGAGGTGAGAGAGTGACCATATATACCTACAACAAGCTAAACGAAATAAGTGAGTGTTGTTGCTGTATGAATCATGTAGGAGATAATGGAGCAACTTGCGCAATTTATTCAAGTTGTGTTTCTCTACGGCAAATTTTCTTTTATTCCTCAAAATATGTCCTGCTTATAACTACATGCCTCTGCCCACGTAATTAACGGCGGGACACTTTCCGAAACATAGCCTTGCATCAGGAAGTACGCCACTACCAATGTAATTAGCTTTGCAATTTCAATTTGGGAAAAAGTTAAAATAGGCCCTTAAACTTTTGAACAGGTTCAAATAAAGTCAATTTTAAGTTTTTTTTTTTTTTTTTTTCAAATCTACCCAAAACTTTTTTGATTTAAATTCAATTGGGAAAGGTTAATTTTGAGGGAAGCTTCGAATCATGGCAAGTCTGTAATTTGATGATACTGTTTGCTTAATGTTCCACATCCACGGCAGGCATTGTGGTTTCACTATTGCACTACAAAGCCATTGTTGTAACTTTGTGCTCAACGACAATTTTCAATCAAATTGGGGGTGCCCAATGAGCTTGTTGCTAGTCCATGATTTATTAATCGGTGTTATCCCTTCCAACTCTGATCTTCAAGAGATAAGATGAAATGACATGGGTTTTCTGGTTTTTGTTCTTCCTTCTATAATTTTTTTTATTAAAAATAATGAATAATTTTAATATTTAAAAATTAAATATATATTGTTTTACTATTTCTCGACTTATTAAAAGTTTTGAGTTAATTTGAACTAAAAGTTTAAAATTGCTAGAAAGTGTGTTTAATGCGATGTTATTGATGTTGAAAAATCGATCAAAATTTGATAAAAGTTATTTTAAAATATAAATATTTTTTATCTCAATGTTAAGTCAGACGACAAACTAATAAAACTACTCATACTTTTAATAAAAGTGTTTTTATTACTTGCTATTCTCTCACATTTATTTTAGGAAGAGGGCCTTTGAATTTTAGGCCCCTGTAAATTTAAGTCTGCATCCACACTTAATTAGAAAATGAAAAAAATATTTTGTTCTGCAAGATAAAATGGATCATTAATTTTATAGCGTATCACTAAATTATAATTTATGATTAAAAGGACATTATTTATAATTTTATAAGCCAAAGGAAATTACTGTCTGGACCTGATTAAGTAGACATCATTTATGGTAGTGTCCACACAAACTGAATTAGCATCTCTTCCTTCAGAATAAGCAGACGCTAACGAGAGTTGGGAGGTCGACTATTGCCAGCAGCAAGCCTGCAAACAAACTGAAGCAGCTCTTTGCTAGTATCATCCCTGTGAACTATCACCTCTATAAAGCACAAGCAGTTCTTCTTATCACCCATAGCTGTTTCAATTGCTGCAATTAGTTCCTTCTCGCAACGAACCTATAATTAAAAAACATGTTGGTCATGGTAATTTTGTGGAAAGTGGGAATCTGAAGTCTCGAGTTCATATGTCCACCGAAAAAATAAAAATTATTTCATTACCTTGGTAGTCCAACAGTTGCCTTCCCCATTCTGTATTGTATTAACTAACCCAGCGTAGCTCCAGTTCTTGATCACGTTGTAGGGACCGTCGTGAATCTCAACTTCTATTGTGTATCCACCATTGTTTATCAAGAATATGATGCTGTTGTGTCCCCATCTAAGCATTGTGGACACTTCTTGTGGGGCCATCTGCAAGCCGTGCATATGCTTAATTAGGAAAAAAAGACAATTTTTGCCTTAAATGAATCAGAGTTAGCCGTGAAGATATTTAATCATATTATATATGTGTAATCTATGGAGACCTGGAAGCTTCCATCTCCTATAACAGCTATAACTCTCTTGTCTGGTTCAGCCTGTGCAAACCCAAGAGTTGCACCTATTGACCAACCAATTGATGCATATAGCAGCTGAGTCTCATACCTGCACAGATTCCCAAATTCATTTTCTTCTCTCTATAAAGCCTGGTAAATTAATAAATTTTCTTGATATATGTATCAAGGTGATAGATTGCTTACCCACAACCCTCTGGCAGTTTCAGTTTCTGGCATTGGAACCATGCATCGCCTGCATCAGCCAACAGAATCATGTCACCCAACAACATCTTCTGCATGTGCCCGAACATAATATTAGTCTTCAGGTCCTCACTGGGGTCAGATTGCAGAGGAAGTGCCTCTGGAACACAAATCCGCTGGTAGTTCTCATATGCACTAGTGTTGTGATCGAGTCTTTTTGCTAGTTTTTCAAGGAAGTTCTTCAATGGTACGCGCCAAAATACAGGCATGTTTGGAATTATTACTCGTTCAGGTTCTGCAATAATAGCCGCCCTCTTATTGAAAACCAATGAATGCCCAACACTGCTCAAATCATCAAAAATTGGTCCTGCAAAGAGTGAAGCATCAGCAGTTTCCACAATCTCAGCACTGTAAAGGGTGCTTGCGGCGCCCCAATAAGTCCCAATGAAGCAAGGGAAGTTCTCTGGCACAAGGCCTTTTGCAGCTGGCATGACTGCAATTGCATAGCCACAAGAATCTGCTAACTCTATGAAGGCATTGCGGGCTTTAGCAACTCGGAGTTTTGGTCCAGCAACCAGAACAGGCTTGACTGCCTTATTCAGGATTTCTGCAGCTGCCTCCACTGCTACTTCCAGGGCCATGTGGTTACTCATCCTGAAAACAAGAAAAAAAAGAGATGCAGATAAAACTAATTCTACATTTGGAAAGCAAAATTGCAGATTTTAATCTTACTTGGAAGAGAAGACGAGTGGAATAGGATCCTGAACGAAAGTGGGATGAGGGATGGACGCCAAATTACAGCTAATGCTGATATAAACAGGCTTTTTTTCTTCTAAACATGCTGTAATTGCTCCATCAATCTGTTCTTGGGCCTTGTCCAAATCATTGATCACGGCCTGCAATAAAACAGAAAGTTAGCTTGCAACCATAATGAGATATGCTCTAATTTTTACTGAAACCTGACAAGTAAGATCATGGACTGACAGACTAAGAGGCACACATCCCACAAACCCATTAATAGTCTTGATTTCTTGTATTAATTTCCTCATTCTGTCTAATTTTATTGGAAGAAGTCAAATCCACCGAGGTTTAAAACTATAATCTCAATCTTTTTATATACAGTTTAATTATGGTTGGAATTTGATAATTGATTTTGATTTTAAGATGTCTTATTAATTATGGTTAGTGAAAATTATTATTTATTTTTTATATTTTAATAAAATTTTTTTAGTCTATTTATTTTGAAAAATATATACTATGTACTCCTCCTATTTTATTATGTTAAACTATTTAGTCTCTCAATACTAATCAAACTATTATTTAGTTATTTTATTTTAGTAAAATTAATTAGTTAGTTTTTGAATTTTAAAAAATACATTAATTAATCCTATAATTTGGTTTCCTTAACTCTTTAGTCCCTTCAATTTTTATTACACCCAAATTGCCTCGATTCTTTTCTCTTTATTTCTCTCTCCATGTTTCTTCTTCTTTGCACTCACATCCTTCTTCTCCTCATTTTTTCTTTGTTTTTCATCATTTTGATAGACAATTATATAATTTATCTACCCAAAAAAGTTAAACAGTTCTATTAGATCTCCAAGTGCTCAAGGTGATAATTCAATAAAATTATTTTTCAACAGAGAAATCACAAAAATGATGCCTAAAAAATTAAATGAAAATACTTGAACTATTTTTTAAAAGATACAAAATTAGTTTCCACACAACAAAACTTTTATTTTTCATTCAGGAATATTTTTCAAAATAAAAGAACCAACTAATTAATTTCACTAGACTAAATAGTAATTTGATTAGTATCAAAATTCATAAACTAACATAATTGGATTTTATATATATATATATATATATATATATATATATATATATATATAATTTTTAAAATATTAGGATTTTGATTCTATAACGGGCACAAGTGACAAGTATTGGAAGGGTTTACTTGATGGCAAGTGACTGCCCGAAAGCACTGAAGCTCCTGGGAGAAATCCGACAATCCGATGGTGTGGTGAAGAATTGTTTTAGCGCCATAATCATTAGAATTAGGACCTCCAACGATACAAATTACTGCTAAATCTTGACTGTAAGCACCAGCTATAGCATTCAGAATGCTTAGACCACCAACTGTGAAGGTAACAGCACATGCACTCACACCCTTTGCCCTCGCGTACCCATCAGCTGCATACCCTGCATTCAGCTCACTGCAGCACCCCACCAGGTTCAGCCCTGGTTCTCCGATGAAGTAATCCAGAAGGGTCAGATTGGAGTCTCCGGGAACTGAGAATACGTCTGAGACGCCAACTTGAACCAGTCGGCGTGCTAGGTGGTGGCCTAGTGTGGGTGCTAATGAGGGTTTTGGTTTTGGTATGCTGTGCAGGCCATTGTTGAGATGCCCTTTGTTGATAAGCAATGCATTGTTGAGATGCCCATTTGTGGTGGTATTCTCCATTTTTGCAGAAAATTATCTATTATAGAGTAATATCAAAATGAAGTTGGAAATACTACGTGTATTCTTGCTTTGGATTTTTGGTTTGGTGCCTGAGGGGAAGTTGCATTTATATACCAGCTGGGGAGACTATTCATTTACTTGTAATTTTTGTAATTCCTGTAATAATTATTATATGGCTCTACTTTTTATATTTATATTTTATGAGTAAAAAAATACTACTCTAAACCCATGCTTGATATAAGATTAATAAGAGTAATTTAAATTAATATTGTTTAGAAATTAAATTAACTTTTTACTTAATTATAATTATCTGTTAATTTAGATAATTAAATTAATAATTATCCTATCAAAACTTATAAATATAACATTTAACTCTTGATTTTTGAAGTGTTCGTTTAGCATTATAATCGTAGGGTGAAAATTATTTTAAAAAAAAATACTATTACAAACATTATTTAAAAAATAATTATTTATTATTTTAATATTATTATAATTAAAATTTATTAAATTTAATTTAAATTATTTTTAATACTTTTTTATTAACATATTTTAAACAACGGCTATTTTAATAGCAATGTGAAATAAATTCTAAGTGTATTTTAGAATTTATTATGTGTAATTGGTCCAATCTCAAGTTGGAATTGGCTTTTTTTTTGGGTCAGTGAAATAGACATCCCAACCTGAATTACAGGTTTCGTCAATTTTAATTTTGGTTTAAGTAATTTAATAATTATTTTTTTTATTTTTTAAAATTCACAAACATGAATTGAATCGAATCAAAATCAAGACTTTATCTAATTTAAAAAGGAGAAAAATAATCTCAATTAGCTCAACCTGATAAATTTTTTTATCAGATTTAAGTTAATTTTCAGCTCGAATTAGATAATTACTAAATTTATGTTCATAACAAAATCAGGTATTTATTTACTGTGATAAGATAATATTAGAGATTAAATTTTGTTCATCATATTAGATGCACTTAGATGAACATATTAATTTTAATTAAAATTTTGAATTTTATTAATTTAATTATAAATTTTTTTGTATCATTTTTGGTTTTAGCAATAAATTTAATTAAAAATAATTAGACTAACCAATGTATAAATTATTCAAATATTTTTATTTATATATTGTCAGTTTTAGTTGATCTATTTAATTTTATTAATTTATTTTATAATTTTAATGAAAAAATGGACCTCCTTTTGATTAAAAAAATAATAAATGATTATTGTATTTAATATTATTATCTTAATTTTATTTTTTTTCTTTCTTTATTATATTTTTACATCTTTCTCATCATTTTATTCTAAATTTAAGGCCTAACAAATAAAATAAAATCCAATATTTAAACATAAAATATTAATAAATAATGTAACTAAAATAACTCTAATTATAATTTCCAAAATAATTAGTATTTGATTTATTAAAATAATATTTTTATTTGATTTATTTAAAAATAATTGTTAAAATGATAAAACAAAAATAAAATAATTAACTAATAACAATAAATTTGGAAAAATTTTGAATTATTTTATCAATTAATTCATCTAACTAAGATAACTACTAAAATTAAAATTAATATGAAAATTTTAGACTAAATTGATAAGATTAAAACGTTTTGTTAAAAAAGAAATCACTTATAAATATTTGGATTTTTTTAATTATTTAGCCTAATTTTAAATTATAAATAGTTTTATCACAAAATGATTTGAGAATAACATAATATGGTAATTAACTTTATTTTTAAAAAATAAACTTTAGTTTAGTCCATTGATTATAAAATATTAAAAAATAAAATTAAATAAAATTTTTAAAAAAATAATGTCGGTGTCCAAAGAACTCTAAGTTTGGCATAGAATGCTATTAAAAGTCCAAATTTATACCAATGGTAATATTATATGCCCTTAAAACATAAAATAAATAAATATATATATTTACTTATTAAATTTACAAATTTTATATATTTATATTTTAAATTTATAATTTAATTTTTTTTATTTTAAAATAAAATTATTGATGTATTTTATTATTATTGGTGAATAGAATAACTAAATATTGTAACATGATATCTCATAAGCATGCAGTACGACACATGATTATTGTGAGGAGAACATGCAGGGCAGAGTCTTGCAAGTTCGTTCTTGGGGTGGTTTTGCGATGAAGTTTAAATTGACACGTAATTTACGTGCATGTTGACTGAGGACTAAATACGGAGAAAATTTAAAATTAATTTTAAATATTAAATTAGAGAAAATTTAAAAATAAATTAATAAAATTAATCACTAATATTAAGATATTTCATAATTTAAAAAAATAAAAATTTTATAAAAAAAATGAAAATAAAAAGAGGACCTCTAGTTTTGTCGCTTCCTCCCTAGCACGGCGACGTTTGTGGCGTTTAGTAATAAAATGACATTTGATTTGAAATAAAAAAATTTAATTAATTACACGTGGAATGAAAATGCTTGCGCTTAGTGGGTTCTGACATGACGGTCCACTGCGTCACCTTTAGAAAATATTAAGTCTACTGTGTAGTCTGATCCACGAAAAAACGTGTAGTGAATTGGCACATGACGTGTTTCTTTGGTACTGAGTGTGGAAATTATTTTTTTTGGGTAAAAATATTATTTTAAATATTATTAAAAAATAATTTTAAAAAATAATTTTATTATTTTAAAATTTTTATAATTAAAATTTATTAAATATAATTTTAAATTATTCTTTAATTAATATATTTAAAAAAATAATTTTCCTAACAATAATTCCACAGTAATATCAAGTTAGCGTGTTCTGCCTTTTCTTACAGGGAAAAAAACATTGACACATGGCGTTGCAGAAAATGAAAAAGTTATGGCTAAATGAATTTGAATCAATCGCTGTTTCGATAAAAGAAAAAAAGTGAGCTCTAGTCTAAATCAATGTCTAAGGTGGCATGGTTGATCATGACATTCATTAACACGCAATTCATAATATAATCCTTAGATTCGATGACGTTGAAACATTGATTTTACTGAGATTAGTGGCGCAGTCATAAACTTTAGTTAATAAATTAATTTTATTTAAATATAATTGTTAACTTACTAGATGCCCTATTTAACTTTCATTGAAAAAATAAAATCTATTAATTTTAAAAATAATTTAATAATATAAATTATTTAATTTTTAATAAAGTAATATGAGTGAAGTGTATATTAAAAAAAGAACATAATTATCAAACACAAAGATCGAGTTAACTAATAACCTGATTTAATTTGATATAATAATCCTAATTATAAAAAATCAAAGAGAACTTGTTTAAATTGGTCCATTATTTCTTCAATTCGAAATATCAATTAAATTCATATTTTTTGTGAATCACATTTTCATATAATATATTTGTATATTTTAAAATAAAGCAATGATAGTATATAGACAATTCTATATAAAATGGTTATCAAGAATTTATAATTATCCAATAATTATGTATATTTCTTTTAAAGATTATTTATGTATGTGTCGATCTACAATTAGTTTACCAATTTATATCACATGCCACGTGGAATATCGAGTTCACCTTAAAAATTTATCGAAGAAAAGGATCGTACCGTCATTTCAGGGCCCATTACTGGTGGATTTATTTTCACCTAAAGAGTAAACATTTTTCTTCCATGTGTAATTAATCTTTTACAGACTAGGGAATTGATCTAATAATTTTAATTATATATATATATATATATTTTAATTTTAATATATAAAAATAATATAATATTTAAATGTTTTATTAATTATTTTAAATTTTATTTTTATTACTTTTATCTTTTAAACTTTTTAATAAGAATTTTATAATAGAAATAATTAAAATCTATCTATATATAATATTGTAATATTTTATCATTTATAATAAAATTATGAGATATTTGAGAAACACATTAAGATTAAGATTTGATAATTCTTACATAAATCTTAATCTTATTATAAATATTATTCCTAAAACTACAGATAAAAATCCTACTCATAACAATTTTGTTAATAGTAAATAATAATATGTAATTTAAAAGCTTAACGTTAAAAGAAAATTCTAACTTTTAAAATTATGGCTTTATTTTTTTGATGATTTTAGTATGTTTTTAAAGGTTTTTTTTAACTTATAGTCAAAATTGATTTGAATAACCTAAAGTAGTGTCATTTTGACGATTGGTCTTTCTTCCAATCAATTGGCATATATATCATCATTTTAATTGTCGATTTATTTCAAAATTTACCGCTTACTAAAAATAATAACTATTTACGATCAAGCTAAAATTTTTAAAAATTAAATAATTTGCTACAGTAGTAAAAGGTTAAAAAAAATAAATTTTTTATTATCAAAACTATTTTAAATTAAAAAAAATTACAAATAATAAAAAAATTTGGAAGCATAGAGTATCATATCTAATAAGATAGATATTTTGGATCCTACATAGAAAAAAAGAATAAACCAGCTACTGTCTGGAGTATCTCCCACTTTCATCTCTGAGGCATTTAATTCAACTGCCTATAAAAAGATTGAGATTGTAGTTATAAATCTTGGTGGATTTCACTTCTCACAATAAAATTAGACACAGAATGAGGAAATTACTACAAGTTAAGAAATCAACACTATTCATGGTTTGTGGGATACGTGTGGGATCTGATTAAAAAAAAAAAAAGGGTTTGTGGGATATGTGTGCGGTGTGCCTTGCGTTGTATCACTCCACGATCTTACTTGTCAGGTTTCAGTAAAAATTAGAGCGTATCTCATTATGGTTGGAAGCTAACGTTCTGTACTCGTTTTATTGCATGCCATTATCAATGTTTGGACCTAGCCCAAGAACAGATTGATAGAGCAATGACAATATGTTTAGAAGAAAGCAAGCCTGTTTATATCAGCATTAGCTGTTATTTGGTGGCCATGCCTCATCCCACTTTCGTTCAGGATCCTATTACACTCATCTTCTCTTCGATGTAAGATTATAATTCAGAAATATTGATCTCTAAATGTATAATTTGTTTTATACTCCTCTTCTTTTCTTGTTTTCAGGATGAGTAACTACATGGCCTTGGAAGTAGCAGTGGAGGCAGTTGCAGAAATCCTGATTGAGGCAGAAGCCTATTCTAGTGGCTAGACCAAGACTCCTTGTTGCTAAAGCCTGCAATGCCTTTGTAGAGTTAGCAGGTTCTTGTGGTTATGCATTTGCAGTCATGCTAGTTGCAAAAGGCCTTGTGTCAGAGAACTTCCCTCGCTTCATGGGACTTAGTGGGGAGCAGCAAGCACTCTTTACAGTGCTGAGATTGTGGAAACCGCTGATGCTTCGCTCTTTCCAGGACCAAGTTTTTATGATTTGATCTGTGTTGGCCATTCATTGATATTCAATAAGAAGAAGGCTATTATTGCAGAACCTGAACGAGTAACAATTCCGAACATGCCTGTACTTTGGCGCGTACAGTTGAAAAATGTCACGACCGGCACAATGACCTGGGCCAGCCTAAAGCCCCCGAGGCCCGTAGTAAGCCTAACTATTCATTAACTCAATTCTAAGGCCCATTTGGGCCCAATTTCAAGAAACCAACCAGACAGAGTCCGGCCATAAAGTGGACCTTTCAACGGGGAGTTTTTGACTCACCCAACCTGTAAACACAATATACAATCCATTGGGGAGCTCAGCTCACCCTCCACATACTCATATCATCATAAAGATAAATGGGAGCTCAGCTCCCTCATCCAATCCATCAAACATGCATATAATAATTTTATAGGTCCACAATAAGAACTTATATTACAAGCCCAATTTAAATGAAGGTTTCTAACACATGCGGAAATTCTAGAAATTCATAGAATTACACAAATATTGATAAACGACCTGCGAGGGAGAAAAAAAAATATCCTCCTGTGGCCTGAAAAAAATATTGAACAGGAGTGAGCGTTCGACTCAAAGAGTAAAATATCAATTTTAACCATAATCTCTATAACTATCTAAAACTAATGCACCCTGTAAAGTGAAATGCGACATCAACAACATTTTCACATCATAATATCAAAAAGGTAATTTGGAGTACTCACACACCCTGTAGTATCAATCATAATATATGGGGTGATCCTATCTGACTCTCTTAAATCCAACCTGGTGCCAGCGAAGAACTCAAGCCGGACTTTCGCTTAATAAACCAAATCGGGGGTCCCAGCGAAGAACTCAAGCCGTGACTACCCCCCGAAGGATCGGGTCCCAGCGAAGAACTCAAGCCGTGACTACCCGTCCTATCCATAGTCCACACCACATCACACGCACGCCAACGCACGCACACTGCTCCAAATTACCACAACAACATACATTGCACTTTCACAGTTATGAATGCAACATAAATTGTGCCTAAAGTTTATCTACATAGATATATGCATATAAGTGATGCATGGGCATGCTTGAACATATAATAATAGTGAAATTACAATTAAAATTAATATTTTACTCACAGACTTGACGGTGGTCACTGAGGTGGCTGGGTGGAGGAAGAAGGCTGTCCCAGCTCACCTGACAATTTTATTACAATTATTTAATAAATTTGACTCAATACAAATAAAGAAAAAGACCAAATCGTCTAAGTCGTAGAAAATCCGTGAGTCTCCCCTATACCTAGGACTTACCCAACCTGCAAAAGGGCTTAAAACACACTTCTATACTCACAATCCATATATCCACAACTCAATCACATCACACAGCCCCTCCTGGGCCCATCAAATCCGTCATCCATCACAATATGTAAAATTTCAATTTAGTCCTTATAATTGATTATTTTTGCAAAAACTGCCTAAACAAGCTCTAAAAATTCTAAAACTTTTCCCCGCGGTCCTTAGCAATATTACTAGGCTATTGCAAAAAGAATCATAATTTTCTGAGCTACCACGAATATTTTATGAATTTTTAATCCTATTTAAGCACTAGAAAATTACGAAAAAGCAAGGTTCGGGTTTACCTTTGCGATTCGACTTGAGGATGCGCTGGGGCGTCGACAATGGGGATAGCCAAAACCTCGATCCAATTCGAAGACTTTTCCTGCAGTGCATGCGTAGGAAATTCACGGCCCCAATCGCCAATTTCCGCGAATTGAGGATACCTACACGAAGCCCACAACACGGGAGTTAGTACATAAATTTTTTAGAATTTTCTAAGCTCATTTAATGCTCGGAAAAACACTACGAAGTTCCGTGGGACCCATCGAAAAACGGTGTCGAAAAAATTCAAAATTTATGTCGCCGCGAAGCTCTCGACGAATGGAGCGCTCTGGTACTCTCGGTTTTCTCGTGAGATTCACGGTTTGTGAGAAATCTAGCCCAAAAGTCAAAATATGCTAAAACTTCTCGGGCAAAAATTGGACAAACCGCTCGATGAATTTCGGTGTTCTTGGTGTCTATGGAAAGCTCTCTACGAGTAGATGAGTTTAGACACAATTGGTGGCCGGATCGGCCGAATTTTGGCCGGGAAGTCCAGGCGTCGTGCGCGCGCTGCGCGTCCTTTCTGAGGGCGTTTTCCGGCGTTCCAGGCGGCGGCCGGCCGTGGGGGAGGGCCGAGGTGGTGCGCCGGCGAGGTGGGGAGGCAGGGGAGGTGGCGGCGCGGCAAGGGGAGGAGGGAGGAGAGAGAAATGAGAGAGAGAAGGGAGAGGGGTCAGACGCGCGCGGGAGGAAGAAGGAAGAAAAAGAAAAGGCCGGTCCGATTCGACCGGTCAGATCCGATCACGTTCGATTCGGCCGGTCCGATTCAAGATATAAAATTTTGAATTTTTACTCTGCATCGGGACCGAAAACGAGGTCCAAAAATTTCGAAAAAAATTTCAGAAAACTCAGAAAAATACGTAGACTCCAAATATATTTTTAGTTTTGCCACGTGGTCTTTAAATTAATTTTTAAAAATCATCAAAGTTTATATTTTCGGAAAATCGAACCCGATTTTTAAAATCCGAAAAATCTCAAAAAAATTTCCTAAAATTTAAATAAAATTAAAATACCAAAAATGCTCATAAAATAATAAAATTTAAAATTTTGGGGTGTTACATTCTTCTCCCCTTACAGAAAATTCGTTCTCGAATTTTACACAAGGCAGAATAAAGTACAGGATTACACATTGAACAGATAAGGGTACTTGCTACGCATGTCCCGTTCTGACTCCCAGGTGCACTCTTCCACTAAATGGCTCCTCCACAAAACCTTAACCATAGGGATCTGTTTTGATCTCAGCTGTCTCACTTGGTAGTCCACTATGGCTACAGGTTGCTCCTCAAACGTCAAGTTCTCTTTTAGCTCTATTACATCCGGCTGTAGCACATGAGAAGGATCTGGAATGTATTTCCTGAGCATGGAGATGTGAAACACAAGATGAACGTGAGAAAGGTTGGGTGGTAGCTCCAACCGGTAGGCAACTGCTCTAACTCTATCAGTAACCTCAAAAGTTCCGATATACCGAGGTGCCAACTTGCCCTTCTTTCCAAATCTCATGACTCTCTTCATCGGAGAAACCTTCAGGAATACATAGTCGCCTACTGCAAACTCCACATCCCTCCGTCTGGGGTCTGCATAACTCTTCTGCCTACTGAAAGCTGTTTTCAATCGTTCCCTGATTAAAGGAACCATCTCTGATGTGTACTGCACTAGGTCTACTTCATGCACCTTCGCTTCCCCCATTTCCGTCCAACACAGAGGAGACCTACACTTTCTTCCATATAGTGCCTCATAGGGTGCCATCCCTATGTTAGTAGTATGCCCTAGAGCATATCATTTAGTATGTATCTTGTACATATTTTTATTAATAAAAGGCATTTCCACTTTTCCGTTTACATAATATATTTATGTGTAATAGAAAAGGTCCATTGATATTTTGTTAGAAATATTATTCTTAAGTTGTTAAGAATATGAGTGACAATATTTCTAGCACAAAGTATCATAAATAGGTTCACAATCGAGGATACTTTATAATAAGGACATGACTTATCCAGAAAGATTGTATTCATGTTTGTTCCCAAGTTATTTATATGAGATATAAATAAGATGGAATGGTGAGTCTCATGCCATATAACAAACATGATAGGCACTTATAAATGATAAGTAGGCCGAACCAGTGACACTTATGACAAGCACATGGAGTTTACTCTTATCAATGTTTTGTCATAAATCATATCAGTGCATATAATCTTTAGACCTGAGATAGCACAGTTATCTTGTATATAGGTAGTTTGAGTTTGATACTGCTTTCATACTTGTACTGTGTATGGGTATATGGGCATCTGTTGGCTCCTACTAGTTATATATGGAGGTAGGTGTTGATCAAGATGGAATCTGTTCCTCTAAGTAAATAGAGATAAAATCCTATGTTCATTTAATTGTTCTTGATGTTTCAAGTTCCTGCCAGACAGATAGGTTTATTCAGAAAAGAGTTTCTGATGAGAAAATCTTTTTAATCAAGAACTGGAATCAAAAGAGAACATAATATTCATAGCAAATGGAGTTTGACATAAACCATGACTCCAGCTTGAGTTGAGATTTTGTAACAGAGAGATTCTAGTGCATGGTAACATATGATTATAGGTTCATTTAAGGTAAACCTTATTACTAATTGGGTGGCCATGGCATGCTATGCTAGGTATTAACCATGGTCTATGAGGTTCATAAAATGATTTAGAGAAATCATTCATGGTAAGAAAGAGTTCTGATGATATTAAGAGTTGATATCATGTCTCATTGCCAATTAGTGATGAGCCTAGTAAGTCACACACATACACAAGTTATCACCTATTTAAATATGATTTAATTAATTAATCAAAGAGTTTAATTGATTAATTAAATAGGTTTGGTTTGCAATTAAATTGCAAAGTCCCTAGCATGACTTGAAACCAAATCTAGATTATTGGATGTATAATATAAGTTAAATTTATATTTAAAGTGTTTAAATATGAATTTAATTAATGAGAAATTAATTAATAGAGATTAATTAATTAATTTATATTTGATATAAATTAATTAGAAGAAGAAAAATAATTATTTTGGGTTGAGAACTCAAAATTAAGACACAGGGGCATTTTGGTCATTTCACAGTGTGACACGTGGCACCATGAGATGGTGACACATGAGATTACACATAAGCTTGCCAAATGTTTTTTAATCATGTAAGATGATTAAAATCAAGATTAAATATAGGTTTGACACTTAGCACAATGTGATTGGGTCACTTAAACCTAGAGCTAATCAAAGGGTGACATGTGGCAAGGGTTTAATGTGTTAACCTAGCTATATAAGTGTTGTTATGAGAAAAATAAAACACAACCAGCAGCCACACTCCTTTGTCACGCCACTTTGAGGTTTTTATCTCTTCTTCTTCATCTTTTATCAATTCAAAGAGATTAGCCATCAATCTCTTGAATTAAGAACACTAGGAATTGTTTCTAGTGTCCTGTTTACATCTCTAATCTCTTAGAAGGCAGAACTTGAATTTCTAATTAATAGAAAAGGCTTTAGAAGCTGTTCAAGGGCTGCCATAGGTGTTCTTGGTGTGGACAAGCTAGAGGGACAACATCTGGTGTCCTGAAGACGAATCTCAAAGGCGCAGACACGCTGCAGTGCATCAAGAGGTTAATGTAATCGTTCTTGATTTAATCTAGGGTTCTAAAATTAATCTGATTAATTTAAAAATCTTAAATGGCAAATACAGATCCAAAAACATATTAAAAGAGTTTTAATATGTTGTTTATCATTGAAATCAAATAGATAAAAATAAATCTTGCATGATGCATGTGACCCTAGGTGAAAATTTTTGAATTCAATGGTATAAACTTGTGTTTTTCACGCTTCCGTTCCTTCAATTGGTATCATAGCCACTATATTTGCCATTTAGATTGTTGATTATATGATTTAATTGTGTGTTTGATCATGAGATCAAAAGTTCATTGCTGGTTGCAAAGCAAGTTGGCGGCATACTTAAAAAAAACACCATCAATGGTGCGCATGGTTTGGCTTCCATGGGTGGTTTAAGGTTTTGCTTTTAATTCTGCAATTGTTGTATGATCTAAGGCCTATTCTTTGACTAATTAAAGTGTTTAATTAGTAGTTTTTATCACACAATTAAATTATGATTCAAATCAGAATTTTAAAAATTGTTTGAATGTGATTCAAATCTGAATTTTAAAAGTTGTTTGAATGTGATTCAAATCTGAATTTTTAAAGTTGTTTGAATCATATTTAAATCTGATTTTTTAAAATTGATTGAATAAAATTCAGATCTGATTTTTTAAAAAATGTTTGAATGTGATTCAAATCTGATTTTTTTAAAAATGTTTGAATGTGATTCAAATCTGAATTTTTGAAGTTGTTTGAATGTGATTCAAATCTGAATTTTTAAATTTGTTTGAATGAGATTCAAATCTGAATTTTTAAATTTATTTGAATCATATTCAAATCTGTATTTTTAAGTTGAATATGAGATATTCAATTTAATTTAAGTATGTATGTTTTATTTAATTGTTAAATAGTGATATGCATGATGGATGATCATGGACTATAAAAGACCAATGTGATTGGATTTATTTCTTTTATGTTTCTTTGGGATTGTAAATTAATTAATTTATTTTAATTTATTTTGAGCATGTATTATTAAGTTTGTAATAATTTTTGGGTTGTAATTTCATTTATTTAAGTTCTTGTAAATTCGCCTTGGTATGCCAAGGATTACTATGTAATATTGGATTGCAAGAATTTCAAGGAGGTCAAGAGCATTGGTGGGACCAGTGGGAGGAATTCAAGATCAAGTGTTGATTATGTACTCCTTCAGCAACTCTTGTAAAATGAATGAATGAAATGCACCTAGGAATGCCCTGATTCAATTCTTGGTGGCTCAGAATTGAATCCCTTAGAAAATCCATGATCATACCATATTTACTGCTTATCCATGAATGCATGAGATGTACGGGAATGTATGCAATTATATGATATATGCATGCTAAATGGATAATGTGCAAAGTGAGACCTTAATAGTAAATAGAATGACCATAAAATCTTCCAAACAAATGATTAAGTTGGAAATGCTATAATTAAAGTAATTATAACATAGGCCCTCCATTGGGGCAATTATTTTAAGAAATTTTAAATAGTTGCATAAGATGCAATTTATTTAAGAGATTTTCTTAAGAATAATTGTTAAGCATGAGATGTTGTAAATATGTAAATGGTTTAGTGGCCAATATTGGATGTACCTGAGGACATTAAAATTATTTGCATAATTACTGGCTCAATGGGATCAACTTAACTAATGCAAGATAAGTCAATAATGGATGTACCTGAGATTTTGAGCATTAGGGGCTAGGTAAAGGATTGAACCTCACATGAGATGTGATGAGCAAAGAGTTGCTCACTTATAGTTTATTGTAATTCCAATAATGGATGTACCTGAGGATGATCAATAGAATTATAAGAATTCAATCACCCACTAGAAATCCATCCAACTAGGATTTCCGTTTTCTACTTTGGAAGTGTAGGATTGGCTAAGTTAGTGGAGGACCAATTTGATTAAAAGACCATAATCATTTTGGTTAATTACATGATACATTTACTAATTAATCTGGTTATTTTCTGCAGTTAATTTTCTGATAAAAATGAGCACAAAACAACCACCACCATCCAATATCGTTGCAAGCATACTTGATCACAATAGGTTGACAGGACCTAATCATGCGATTGGCTAAGAAATTTGAAACTTGTCCTGAACCTTGAACATATAGGATATGTTCTAGATTCAAATGTTCCTGGTCCCTTACCTCCAGAGGCCACACATGAGGAACATGAAACTTTGGACAAGTGGAAGGAGCATGATATGAGAGCTAAGTGTTACATGCTTGCTTCCATGAGTAATGAGTTACAGAAGCAACATGAGAACATGCAGAGTGCGAGTGAGATCCTCCTTCACCTACAAGAGTTGTATGGTGAGCACAGCAGGAATGCTAGGTATGAGATATCTAGACAGCTATTCCGTATGAGGATGTCTGAGGGACAGAATGTTGGGGATCATGTCCACAAGATGATTCGGCTGATTGAGCAGTTGGAACATCTTGACTTCAACATGGATTTCCAACTACAGACGGATTTGATCCTTCAGTCCCTTCCTGAGTCTTTTGGGAATTTTGTGACAAATTTCCATATGACTAAACAGGAATGCACCTTAGCTGGTTTACTCAACATGCTGGTTATTGCCCAAAAGAATATGCCGGGCAATAAAGGAAAAGAGGTAGCTTTGATTGCATCTTCTTCTGCTGGAAAGTCCAACAAGAAGAAGGGCAATAAGAAAAAGAAACCTCAGATTCCTGGTCCTTCTAAGAAAATAGCTAAACAGAAAAGGAAGACCAAAGCTGACAAAGGCAAAGGAAAGTGTTTCCACTGCCAACAGGAAAGTGTTTCCATAGCCAACAGGAAAGTGTTTCCATTGTCAGTAAGAAAGTGTTTCCACTGGCCAGAGTATAGCAATCTAAATGAATGCAATGCCTTGGTGAAAACAAACTCAAGTTCAAAATATATTTGCCACTTAAGGTTATGTCATGTTGCAGAAGATAGGATTGCAAAACTGGAGAAAATGGGGATTCTATCCTCATTGGGCTCTGAGCCTACTCCAACTTGTGAATCTTGCCTTCAGGGTAAAATGACTAGATCACCCTTTGTTGGACAAGGGCTAAGAGCTGAAAATATTTTGGAGCTAATACATAGTGATGTATGTGATCCATTTAAAGAAATGGCTAGAGGGGGTTTTCATTATTTTATTACCTTTACTGATGATAAATCAAGATTTGGGTATTTGTATTTGATGAAATATAAACATGAATCCTTTGAAAAGTTCAAAGAATTTAAATCTGAAGTAGAAAATCAAACAGGAAAGAGTATTAAAGCTCTTCGATCAGATCGTGGAGGTGAATATTTGAGTACTAAATTTGATGAATACTTGAGAGAGCATGGCATTGTTTCTCAGCTGACTCCTCTAGGAACACCACAGCTGAATGGTGTATCTGAAAGGAGAAATCGTACCCTATTGGATATGGTACGTAGTATGATGAGCTATACTGATATGTCAATCTCCTTTTGGAGATTTGCATTAGAATCAGCTTTGTATATTCTGAATAGGATTCCATCAAAATCAGTTTCTTCCACACCTTATGAGATATGGCATGGAAGAAAACCAAGTCTTAAGCATGTTAAGATTTGGGGTTGTCCAGCTTATATCAAAAAGCTGAACACTGATAAATTGGAGACCAGATCAGAAAAAGGTCGATTTGTTGGATATCCAAAAGATAGTTTTGGATATTATTTTATTTGCCTAATTCACAAAAGGTTGTTATAAGTAGAGATGCCACATTTCTTGAACAACGGTTTGTTCAAGAAGGAGGCAAAGGAAGGCAAATAGAGTTAGAATTGGAGAATTCTGACCAACCAACAGATCAGATGGATATAGATCCATCTAGTCAACCAATACCCATTAATGAAACATCTACAGCTGTTCCTCGTAGAACAACCAGGGTATCTCACCCACCAGTGAGATATGGTTTTCTTCATGAAGAAGAACAAGAGTTGTCTACTCATGAAGAAGTAGATCATGGAGATGATCCACTTACCTATGAAGAAGCTATATCAGATATAGACTCTTCAAAATGGATTGATGCTATGAAATCCGAGATTGATTCCATGTATAAGAATCAAGTTTGGGATCTTGTTGACCCACCTGAAGGTATTATACCTATAGGGAACAAATGGGTTTTCAAGAAGAAAATTGGTTCTGATGGAAAGGTAGAGACCTATAAGGCAAGGCTAGTAGCGAAAGGGTTTCGCCAAAGGCAAGGAATCGACTATGAGGAGACTTTCTCGCCTGTTGCCATGCTTAAATCAATTTGGATTTTATTAGCAATAGCTGCATACTATGATTATGAGATTTGGCAGATGGATGTCAAAACAGCTTTTCTCAATGGATACATTGAAGAAAACATTTTCATGGAATAACCTAAGGGATTTGAATCCCAAGATGGTTCCAAGGTATGCAAGCTAAAGCGATCCATTTATGGGTTGAAACAAGCTTCGAGGAGTTGGAACATTCGTTTTGATGAAGCCATTAAATCCTTTGGTTTTATCAAAAAATGAGGATGAGCCATGTGTATATAAGAAGGTTAGTGACAGTGCTATCACTTTCCTTATCTTATATGTGGATGACATACTGTTGATGGGTAATGACACAGGTATGTTGACGACTATAAAGGTATGGTTGTCAAATACATTCTCCATGAAAGACTTAGGGGAGGCAACCTATATTCTTGGGATTCGCATCTATAGAGATAGAGCGAAAAGAATAATTGTTTATCCCAAAGTCTATACTTGGAAAAGGTGTTAAAGAGGTTTAACATGCTTGATTCCAAGAGAGGATTGTTACCAGTGAGACATGGTATCCATCTTTCTAAAGAGATGTCTCCAAAGACACCTGAAGAAAGAGATAAGATGGCCAGATTCCATATGCTTGGCTATTGGAAGTTTAATGTATGCAATGTTGTGTACTAGGTGGATATCGCATATCTTTGTTAGTTTGACTAGCGGTATCAATCCAATCCAGGTTTGGAACATCGATAGTCACAAGAATATCCTTAAGTACTTGAGAAGAACTAAGGATTTATTCTTGATTTATGGAGGTGGAGACTTGTAATTGGATGGTTATACCGATTCTCGATTTCCAATCGATATCGATGATAGAAAGTCTACCTCTGGATATGTGTTCATTTGTAATGGAGGTGCGATCGGTTGGAAGAGTTCCAAACAGAGCACGATCGCAGATTCCACTACAGAGGTGAGTATATTGTTGCATCGAGATCTTTGCAAAGGAAGCTATTTGGATAAAGAAGTTCGTGATGTAACTTACAAGAGTTCCTTCCATTGAGTCAAGCAGTTCCACTACACTATGACAACAATGGAGCGATCATACTGAGCTAAGGAACTAAGGTCTCACCCAAAATCCAAACACATAGAAAGGCACTACCACATTATCAGAGATATAGTTGGGCAAGGCGATATAGCCATGCAGAAAAAATAACATCAAATGAAAAAATCCAGCTGATCCATTCACTAAGCCTATGTCACAGACTCAGTTAGACCGACATCTTGAGAAGATGGGTCTAAGGTATTGTAATGAATGGCTCTAGTGCTAGTGGGAGATTGTTAGTAGTATGCCCTAGAGCATATCATTTAGTATGTATCTTGTACATATTTTTATTAATAAAAGGCATTTCCACTTTTTCGTTTACATAATATATTTATGTGTAATAGAAAAGGTCCATTGATATTTTGTTAGAAATATTATTCTTAAGTTGTTAAGAATATGAGTGACAATATTTCTAGCACAAAGTATCATAAATAGGTTCACAATCGAGGATACTTCATAATAAGGACATGACTTATCCAGAAAGATTGTATTCATGTTTGTTCCCAAGTTATTTATATGAGATATAAATAAGATGAAATGGTGAGTCTCATGCCATATAACAAACATGATAGGCACTTATAAATGATAAGTAGGCGAACCGGTGACACTTATGACAAGCACATGGAGTTTACTCTTGTCAATGTTTTGTCATAAATCATATCGAGGCATATAATCTTTAGACTGAGATAGCACGATTATCTTGTATATAGGTAGTTTGAGTTTGATACTGCTTTCATACTTGTACTGTGCATGGGTATATGGGCATCTGTTGGCTCCTACTAGTTATATATGGAGGTAGGTGTTGATCAAGATGGAATCTGTTCCTCTAAGTAAATAGAGATAAAATCCTATGTTCATTTAATTGTTCTTGATGTTTCAAGTTCCTGGCCAGGACAGATAGGTTTATTCAGAAAAGAGTTTCTGATGAGAAAATCTTTTTAATCAAGAACTGGAATTAAAAGAGAACATAATATTCATAGCAAATGGAGTTTGACATAAACCATGACTCCAGCTTGAGTTGAGATTTTGTAACAGAGAGATTCTAGTGCATGGTAACATATGATTATAGGTTCATTTAAGGTAAACCTTATTACTAATTGGGTGGCCATGGCATGCTATGCTAGGTATTAACCATGGTCTATGAGGTTCATAAAATGATTTAGAGAAATCATTTATGGTAAGAAAGAGTTCTGATGATATTAAGAGTTGATATCATGTCTCATTGCCAATTAGTGATGAGCCTAGTAAGTCACACACATACACAAGTTATCACCTATTTAAATATGATTTAATTAATTAATTAAAGAGTTTAATTGATTAATTAAATAGGTTTGGTTTGCAATTAAATTGCAAAGTCCCTAGCATGACTTGAAACCAAATCTAGATTATTGGATGTATAATATAAGTTAAATTTATATTTAAAGTGTTTAAATATGAATTTAATTAATGAGAAATTAATTAATAGAGATTAATTAATTAATTTATATTTGATATAAATTAATTAGAAGAAGAAAAATAATTATTTTGGGTTGAGAACTCAAAATTAAGACACAGGGGCATTTTGGTCATTTCACAGTGTGACACGTGGCACCATGAGATGGTGACACATGGGATTACACATAAGCTTGCCAAATGTTTTTTAATCATGTAAGATGATTAAAATCAAGATTAAATATAGGTTTGACACTTGGCACAATGTGATTGGGTCACTTAAACCTAGAGCTAATCAAAGGGTGACATGTGGCAAGGGTTTAATGTATTAACCTAGCTATATAAGTGTTGTTATGAGAAAAATAAAACACAACCAGCAGCCACACTCCTTTGTCACGCCACTTTGAGGGTTTTTATCTCTTCTTCTTTATCTCTTATCAATTCAAAGAGATTAGCCATCAATCTCTTGAATTAAGAACACTAGGAATTGTTTCTAGTGTCCTGTTTACATCTCTAATCTCTTAGAAGGCAGAACTTGAATTTCTAATTAATAGAAAAGGCTTTAGAAGCTGTTCAAGGGCTGCCATAGGTGTTCTTGGTGGGGACAAGCTAGAGGGACAACATCTGGTGTCCTGAAGACGAATCTCAAAGCGCAGAACACATTTGCGATTGCATCAAGAGGTTAGTGTAATCGTTCTTGATTTAATCTAGGGTTCTAAAATTAATCTGATTAATTTTAAAATCTTAAATGGCAAATACAGATCCAAAAACATATTAAAAGAGTTTTAATATGTTGTTTATCATTGAAATCAAATAGATAAAAATAAATCTTGCATGATGCATGTGACCCTATGTGAAAATTTTTGAATTCAATGGTATAAACTTGTGTTTTTCACGCTTCCGTTCCTTCACCCTATGCTGGAATGGTAACTGTTATTATAGGCAAACTCCACCAAAGCTAGCTGATCATCCCATTGACCTCCAAAATCCAAAACACTCATGCGAAGCATGTCTTCTAGTGTTTGGATTGTCCTTTCGGACTGTCCGTCTGTCTGAGGGTGGAAAGCCGTACTAAAGTTCAACTGTGTGCCAAGTGCCTCCTGTAACTTTCTCCAAAACCGAGAAGTGAATCAGCCCTCTCGCCGATATTATGGAAGCTGGAACCCCATGCAATCTGACTATCTCTCGAATGTAGAGTCGGGCGTACTGTGCCACAGAATATGTAGTCTTCACAGGCAAGAAGTGAGCTGATTTGGTTAGACGGTCCACAATTACCCATATCGAATCATATCCTCGCGTGGTACGAGGCAACCCAGTCACAAAATCCATAGTGATCATTTCCCACTTCCATTCTGGGATAGGGAGCTCTTGCAGCTTCCCCGACGGTCTCTGGTGTTCAAACTTCACCTTCTGACAAGTCAAGCACTTGGACACAAAGTCTGCTATGTCTCTCTTCATGCCATTCCACCAATAACTATCTTTCACATCATGGTACATCTTGGTGGAGCCTGGGTGGACATTGTACAGTGTATAGTGTGCCTCTTGCATGATTTCATTTCTGAGATTGTCCACATCGGGCATACATATCTTAGAACCATGCACTAGGGCGCCATCATTGGCAAATCCAAACTCACCACCTTCACCTTGCTGTACTCTTTCTATGATCTTCATCAATTGTTGGTCTCTGTGCTGGGAAACTCTAACTCTGTCCCTCAAGTCCGCCTCACCAAAAATGAGCCAACAATACCCCCTCATCTAAAAGATCTAGGATTAAACCTTGATCCATCAACTCATGTACCTCCTGAATCAATGGTCTCTTCTCTGCTGAAATGTGCGCCAAACTACCAGAAGATTTTCTGCTCAAAGCATCTGCTACTACATTGGCCTTCCCAGGGTGGTACTGGATGGTGCAATCATAGTTTTTCAGAAGCTCCATCCATCTCCTCTGTCTCAAGTTTAAATCTCTCTATTGGAAGATGTACTTCAAACTCTTGTGGTTGGTGTATATCTCGCACACTTCACCATACAGGTAGTGTCTCCAGATTTTTAGTGCAAAGATTACAGCCGCCATTTCCAAGTCATGGGTGGGGTAGTTCTGCTCATGCTTCTTCAACTGTCTTGAAGCATAAGCCACTACTTTTCCATTCTGCATCAAAACACACCCTAGGCCAACTCTGGAGGCGTCACAATACATGGTGTATCCTTCATCACTCATAGGTAGTGTCAACACAGGGGCGGTGGTTAGACACTCCTTAAGCTTCTGGAAGCTCTTCTCACAGTCATCTGTCCAAATGAATGGAACATTCTTCCGAGTTAACTTAGTTAAGGGAGCTGCTATCCTAGAAAAATCTTGCACAAAACGCCTATAGTAGCCAGCTAAACCCAGAAAACTTCGCACCTCAGTGACTGTTGTAGGCCTAAGCCAATCAGTTACAGCTTCAATTTTCTTGGGATCCACTTGAATACCTTCACTTGAAACCACGTGTCCCAAGAATGAGATGCTTTCTAGCCAAAATTCACATTTTGAAAATTTGGCATATAGCTGGTGCTCCCTCAAAGTCTGCAACACCATTCTCAAGTGCCACACGTGCTCTTCCTCGGTCTGAGAGTATACCAAAATGTCATCTATGAATACGATGACAAAACGATCCAAAAATGGCTTAAACACCCTGTTCATCAAGTCCATGAAGGCTGTTGGTGCATTAGTGAGTCCAAAAGACATCACCAAGAACTCATAATGACCATATCTTGTCCTGAATGCCGTTTTGGACACGTCCTCATTCCTGATTCTCAACTGATGGTAGCCTGATCACAGGTCTATCTTGGAAAAGAATCTAGCCCCTTGGAGCTGATCAAACAGATCGTCGATCCGAGGAAGTGGATACTTGTTCTTCACAGTCACCTTGTTTAGCTGTCTATAGTCAATGCACAACCTCAATGACCCATCCTTCTTTCTCACAAATAGAACAGGAGCACCCCAGGGTGAAGTGCTCGGACGTATGAAACCTTTGTCCAACAGCTCCTGTAGTTGCTCCTTTAACTCTTTCAATTCTGCTGGGGCCATCCTGTAAGGTGGCATTGATATGGGGTTTGTACCCGGAACAACATCAATGCAGAACTCTATTCCCCTTTCTGGTGGCAACCCTGGAAGCTCTTCAGGGAAGACATCCATGAATTCTCTGACAACAGAAACATTTTCCATGTTGACACCTTCTACAGATGTATCTCTCACCAATGCCAAATACCCTTGGCATCCACGCCTCAACATTTTTCTAGCACTAATTGCTGACACCAAATTATATGGAGCCACGCTCCTGTCACCATCAAAGCTAAACTCTTCCACACCAGGTATGTGGAAATACACCTTTTTGTTCCTGCAGTCTAAGCTGGCATAATGAGTTGGCAACCAATCCATCCCCAAGATTACATCGAAATCAATCACTGGTAGAGGAACCAAGTCTGCTGGGAGGATCTTTCCATCCACTACTACTGGGCTACCCGGAAAAACCATGTCTACATCTATGTTGTCACTAAGCGGGGTAGCTACCGACAAAGGACATTCTAAGGTTGTAGGGTTTCTACCCAACCTCATGGCAAACACAGGGGAGACAAATGAGTGCGTAGCACCCGGATCTATTAAAACACGAGCCTTATAGGAACAGACCAGAAGAATACCTGCCACAACTGCATTTGAAGCTTGAGCATCCTGGTGGGTCAGGGTGAAAACCCGAGCTTGACCCCTACCCTGAGTGGCAGAACCCTGATACTGACTTCTACCTCCTGATCTGCCTCCAAATCCACGTCCCCCTTGTCCTCGGCCCTGTTGGCCACTGAACTGACTGCCTGCCATGCTGGAAGCATCCGAATACAACTGGCGAGGAACATTTGCAACAGAACCCTGTGACCCCATCTGTGGCTCACTGAACATGGGGCATTCCCTAGCAAAGTGACTTGGTTGGCCACACTTGAAACATACTCTTGAACCCATCAAACAAGGTCCTGAATGTCCTCTTCCACACTGTACACAAGGAGCCAAAGAGGATCCTGAACCAGACCCAGAACTGCTGTACCCCGAACTGTGACCACTGCTGGATCCGTACCCTGGTCTGAATCCTCGAGGTTTGTGTCTAAAACCACTCTTCTTGTTCCTACTCTTTCCTCTGTAATTACTCTGGCCACCACTATCCGGAGTACCCATTTGGGGAACACCAGTAGAACCCTCTGCTCTGTTTTTCTTTGCTCTTCCGTTGTCATCCACAGCATAGCTAATCTCAATTTGTCTGGCTCGATCAACCACCACATCAAAAGACTGATCAGACATCATGGCCAGGTTTGCATACCTCCTGTCAAGCCCCTTTAGGAATTTCTTCACCTTCATAGTTTCTGTAGATACTGCTGTGGGGGCATATCTGCTCAATTCCAGAAATTCTGTAGCATATTCATCTACAGACCTGCCATTCTGTCTTAAGGCCTCAAAGGCCCACTGCTTCTGATCTCTGAAGCTTTCTAGCACAAACCGATTGATGAAAAGTTCCACAAACTGAGTCCACGACAAACCCTCCATCCGAGGTAACACATAGTCATTCATCCATTGTCTAGGCATAGGCCCCATGACATGCTGTATACACTCTATTAGTCTTCTATCATTCAACTGCAATTCTGTTCCTGCCTATCTGTAGGAATCCAAAAACCAATATGCATCGTCTGGCACATCGTAAGTACCAGGCACCAATTTCTTGAAATTTATTATCTGTTTGTAAGGTTCCCCTCTTGGTGCGGTGGACTGCTGCTGCTGTGGAGGGTGGACCATATACTGCGCCATCATATCGATGGTTCTCTACAACCCAGCTAGAGTAGCTGCCATGGGGTCCATGGGACCCTGTGCCATAAAAGACTGATCCTGTACTGGTGGCAGCTGCTCTTCTACTTGAGCAGCTCTAGGCCTCCTACCCCGCCTCCTTGGGGCAGGTGCCTCATCCTGTGCTGACACCTCGTCAGGCATATCTGGTTCTGGTGCAGTGGCAGCTCTCCTGCTTCTACGCATTTTCCTGAAATTCAGCAGCATTAGCCCACAAAATTCAAAACTGCACGTTACATAGCTCTATAGACTCATATTTACACACAATATATGAAGCAGAAACTAGAAGCAAAGATAACAATGCAAGACGAATGTGAACCCTATTTTCTGCATGTGACTCCTAGTAGACTCTTCCCAACACTTTAGACGATATTCCCTAAGAATCTGGAGCCTAAGCTCTGATACCACATTTGTCACGACCCAACCTATGGGCCGGACCGGCACTAGGACCTGGGCCAGCCTAAAGCCCCCGAGGCCCGTAGTAAGCCTAACTATTCATTAACCCAATTCTAAGGCCCATTTGGGCCCAATTTCAAGAAACCAACCAGACAGAGTTCGGCCATAAAGTGGACCTTTCAACGGGGAGTTTTTGACTCACCCGACCTGTAAACA
This sequence comes from Hevea brasiliensis, assembly GCF_030052815.1. Taxonomy (NCBI): domain Eukaryota; kingdom Viridiplantae; phylum Streptophyta; class Magnoliopsida; order Malpighiales; family Euphorbiaceae; genus Hevea; species Hevea brasiliensis. The sequence continues at coordinate 11,398,829 of NC_079509.1, read as the reverse complement.
CAATATACAATCCATTGGAGAGCTCAGCTCACCCTCCACATACTCATATCATCATAAAGATAAATAGGAGCTCAGCTCCATCATCCAATCCATCAAACATGCATATAATAATTTTACAGGTCCACAATAAGAACTTATATTACAAGCCCAATTTAAATGAAGGTTTCTAACACATGCAGAAATTCTAGAAATTCATAGAATTACACAAATATTGATAAACGACCTGCGAGGGAGAAAAGCAGGTTAACCTCAAAAAAAATATCCTCCTGTGGCCTGAAAAAAATATTGAACAGGAGTGAGCGTTCGACTCAGAGAGTAAAATATCAATTTTAACCATAATCTCTATAACTATCTAAAACTAATGCACCCTGTAGAGTGAAATGCGACATCAATAACATTTTCACATCATAACATCAAAAAGGTAATTTGGAGCACTCACACACCCTGTAGTATCAATCATAATATATGGGAGCTGATCCTCTATACAGCTCTCTTAAATCCAACCTGGTGCCAACGAAGAACTCAAGCCGGACTTTCGCTTAATAAACCAAATCGGGGGTCCCAGCGAAGAACTCAAGCCGTGACTACCCCCCGAAGGATCGGGTCCCAACGAAGAACTCAAGCCGTGACTACCTGTCCTATCCATAGTCCACACCACATCACACGCATGCCAACGCACGCACACTGCTCCAAATTACCACAGCAACATACATGGCACTTTCACAGTTATGAATGCAACATAAATCGTGCCTAAAGTTTATCTACATAGATATATGCATATAAGTGATGCATGGGCATGCTTGAACATATAATAATAGTGAAATTACAATTAAAATTAATATTTTACTCACAGACTGACTTGGTCATCGAGGCGGCTGGGCGGAGGAAGAAGGCTATCCCGGCTCACCTGACAATTTTATTACAATCATTTAATAAATTTGACTCAATACAAACAAAGAAAAAGACCAAATACGTCCTAAGTCGTGCCGAAAATCCGACAGAGTCTCCCTTATACCTAGGACCTACCCAACCTGCAAAAGGGCTTGAAACACACTTCTATACTCACAATCCATATATCTACAACTCAATCACATCACACAGCCCCTCCTGGGCCCATCAAATCCGTCATCCATCACAATATGTAAAATTTCAATTTAGTCCTTATAATTGATCATTTTTGCAAAAACTGCCTAAACAAGCTCTAAAAATTCTAAAACTTTGCCCCGCGGTCCTTAGCAATATTACTAGGCTATTGCAAAAAGAATCATAATTTTCTGAGCTACCACGAATATTTTATGGATTTTTAATCCCATTTAAGCACTAGAAAATTACGAAAAAGCAAGGTTCGGGTTTACCTTTGCCGATTCCGACTTCGGGGACGCGCTCGGGACGTCTGACAATGGGGGGGGTAGCCAAAACCTCAATCCAATTCGGAGACTTTTCCGGTAACAGGTCTGTCTGGCCGAAAATTCACAGACCCGGTCAATTGTTAAATTTCCGCGAATAGAGGATACCTACACGAAGCCCACAACACGGGGGTTAGTACATAAATTTTTCAGAAGTTTCTAAGCTCATTTAATGCTCGGAAAAACACTGCGAAGTTCCGTGGGACCCACCGAAAAACGGTGTAGAAAAAATTCGAAATTTATGTCGCCGCGAAGCTCTCGACGAATGGAGCGCTCTGGTACTCTCGGTTTTCTCGTGAGATTCACGGTTTGTGAGAAATCTAGCCCAAAAGTCAAAATGGGCTAAAATTTCTCGGGCAAAAATTGGACAAACCGCTCAATGGATTTCGGTGTTCTTGATGTCTATGGAAAGCTCTCGACGAGTAGATGAGTTTAGACACAAGACCCGGTTCGATTGGTGGCCGGATTTTGGCCGGGAAGTCCAGGCGTCGCGCGCGCGCTGCGCGTCCTTTCTGAGGCCATTTTTCGGCGTTCCAGGCGGCGGCCGGCCATGGGGGAGGGCCGAGGTGGTGCGCCGGCGAGGTGGGGAGGCAGGGGAGGTGGCGGCGCGGCAAGGGGAGGAGGGAGGAGAGAGAAAAGAGAGAGAGAATTGAGAGGGGTCAGATGCGCGCCGGAGGAAGAAGGAAGAAAAGGAAAAGGCCGGTCCGATTCGATCGGTCCGATCCGGTTCGGTTCGATTCGGCCGGTCCGATTCAAGATACAAAATTTTGAATTTTTACTCTGCCTCAGGACCGAAAACGAGGTCCAAAAATTTCGAAAAAAATTTCAGAAAACTCAGAAAAATACGTAGACTCCAAATATATTTTTAGTTTTGCCACGTGGTCTTTAAATTAATTTTTAAAAATCATCAAAGTTTATATTTTCGGAAAATCGAACCCGATTTTTAAAATCTGAAAAATCTCAAAAAAATCGTAAAATTTAAATAAAATTAAAATACCAAAAATGCTCATAAAATAATAAAATTTAAAATTTTGGGGTGTTACAAAAAAATTCCTTGAAAAACCAGCGAAAAGACTTGATCATAACACTAGTGCATATGAGAACTACCAGCGGATTTGTGTTCCAGAGGCACTTACTCTGCAATCTGAGCTCAATGAGGACTTGAAGGTTAATGTTCTGGTCAAGCATATACAGAAGATGTTGTTGGGTGACACGATTCCGTTAGCTGAGGCAGGCGATGCATGGTTTCATTGCCAGAAACTGAAATTGCCACAGGGTCTATGGATAAGCAATCCGTCACCATGGATACATATGAAGAAAATCTAATAACATGCCAGGCTGTGTAGAGAAAAGAGTATGAATTTGGGAATCTATGCAGAGTAAGTTACCATATGCATCGATTGGTTGGTCAATAGGTGCAACTCTTGGACTTGCACATTTGAACTGACAAGCGAGTTATAGCTTGTATAGGAGATGGAAACTTCCTGGTTTCTATAGATTACACGATATACATATATAATATGATTAATATCTTCACGATTAACTCTCTCTGATTCATTTACTCCATAGAAGAGATTAAGTCAAAAACTGTCTTTTTGCTTGAAATTAAGTCAAAATTAAAGTTCATTATAAACTGGGGAATTAGCATGCATTGCTTATAAGCTCACAATCAATTCCATTGATGCCCTTTGTCAATAGAAAAGAAGATATTGGCAGAGGAGAAAAAAGAAGTAAAAAATTAAAATGATACTTTTTAATTATCCCAGGCATTAGTGAAAAATAAAATTAATTTTCATTGTTTAACAACGGGCTATTGACTTCACGATCCCAAGCATTGGTAAAAATCAGATTAGTCAGATGAGGACTATTTTGTAATTTTTCAGAATCCGCAATTAAAATTTTATTTTGGCCGCACGCAACCCAAAAACTGGAAAACCCTCTTCTGGCTGTGTGAATGATGAGAATCAAGCTACATCTACGCCAAAGGATTTCATCCAAGGTCCAATTACTAGAGCTAGAGCTAAATCACTTCAAAATTTAATTTGTGAAATCATAAGGAGCAATGATTATAAGCTGGAATGGCATGAAGAAAATTATAAAGGATTAATTTTGGTGAAAATTAAGCTTGGAAGTGACCAGGTGTCATGTGGAGCATTAGGTTACATGGAATAACCTGTAGACATGTATGCACCAGATCCAACCCATGTACATGCATCTGCTGGCACCTTTTTCAAGGAATATTCCTTGCTGTTATAACCACCTCTCTTTTGGACTTAAATGTCCTTACTTGCTGCTATATTAAATTTACTTTTTGTAAGGAGTTTTTAGTCTTTTGATAGATTAATTTTTGTTTGGACTTAAAGCTCCTTACAGCTGTTACTAAAGTAGGGATATTTTTGTCTTTAGCTTTGAAGCCAAGAGGCTATAAATACAAGTGTAATGAGAGAGTGGAGGACACTCTTTGAATATTAATGAAAGATTGTTTCTGCTCCTTTAGTGAGTAAATTGGCTATTGCCTTTGTTCTTGTGAAGCTCATTAACTTGCTGAGATTTCTATCTTGCAAGGTTTAATGTGCATAATATTCTTGGTTTATTCATTCTCCATATGAATTAGGTCAAGAATCCCATTTCTGATATTTTCTTTGAATTACACAGCAATCTGATTGTGTTGGTTCAAAGAATCAAATTCATACATCTTGATTTGGTGCTTTCCATATTGTTCCTTTAATCCTTGAATGTGGGTTTTCAAGTTACCAATTACTTGAATGTTCACATCAGTTTTGGTATCAGAGCAAAGGGACGTCCAAACAAGGTAGATTCTCTATTTGCTTCTTATTCTTTTTGTTTGTTACCTTTTTCATATTTGCTGTTTGGCTCTAGTTCCATATTTGTTTCTTCTTCTTCATCTTGCATTTGGTTCTTTCTTACTAAACCTTATTTTGCTTCTTATTGTGTTTCTGTTATTCACATTTTTGTTCATTGTATGCTTGACCGAAATTGGCTCTTGAGGTTTAGTATGACTTGTTTGTTTAAAAATTTGTTTTGTTGAGTTTGTCTTAGGGTTTTGGGTTAATCAAGCTAAAGCCATTATTCTAGCTATCCATCTTGCTTCCTTCATTTTGATATCAAGCATGAGAGATTATTTGGGTCATTGAGTTCGACTTATCTATTAGGCCTGAAACTTTACCAGCATTATTTGCGTGTGTTTAAGACGTTGGGTGTAAATTTTGGGGGTTGTTTGATATTGTTTGCCTACTGAACCAAAATTTTATGGCAGACCCGATCAAATTAAGTTCACATAGCAAATAGACCCAGAAATTCCTAAAAATTTACAGGGTGTTTATACTCCACTTCAGTAGTTCCCACATTAAATTTCAGCTTAAAATTCAACCATTTGTGTGGGGAACCAAAATTTTGCGGCAGAATCAATCAAATTAAGTTCACATAGCAAATATACTTAGAAATTTCTGAAAATTTACCGAGTGCTTATACCCTATTTCAGTAGTTTCCAAATTAAATTTCAGCTTAAAATTCTTCCGTTTGTGTGGAGAACCAAAATTTTGCGGCAGACCCGATTAAATTAAGTTCACATTGCAAATCAGCCCAGAAATTCCTGAAAATTTACAAGTTATTTGTGCCACATTTGAGCTATTCTCAAATTAAATTTCAGCTAAAAATTTAACCGTTTGTATGGGGAACTAAAATTTTGCGGCAAACACAATTAAATTTGGTTTACACTGTAATCCTGCCAAGAAAAGCCTGAAATTCTAGCAGCAATTAGTCAGTATTGGGTTGCATTTGCCTACTCAATTTCATATCAAAATACACTCGTTTGCTTGGTGATCCTAAATTTATGCAATTCTTGGTGTATTGTGTGAACTGCTAGTAATTGTGATAAGTTGGTGGCAAACTTGGATATTTAAGCTTGATATCTCTTCTTTAGGTTGTCTCTTTTCCAGCTTACTACTCTTTTATTTTGGTGTCTTCTTTCTTGATTCCTTATTGCATTACATTTCCATACTTGAGCTTTTCTTTTCTTGACTTCTTGAGTCACATTATTGTTTTTTTTTTATTACTCGTTTTGATCCATCACGTTCAAGAATTTTACTGTGTGTTAAATTTTTGTGAGTACAGTCTTAGTTCGAGTTACTTGAGTTTGATAAGAACTTGTGGACATAGCCAAGAAAGGTTAAAGGCACAGAGTGGTGAGTTCATAGGAGGGGAAAAGCCTTGTTAAGTTAAACATGAGTGGAGTGTCCCCTATTGAGTGTAAACACGTAAGGGAGTGAGTGAGGTGTTTTCTTTACACTAACCATTTTCTTGCAGGTCTGAAAACATGTCTAGAAGGGGTGATGGTAGTGAGGGGGAAGGTGAAAATCCATTCTACATGCAGTCATCGGACAACAATTTGAAAGAATGAATGTTGTGTGCAATGGAATCATAGATAGGTTGGAAAGATTGGAGCAAAGAGATAGGCAAAATGAGAGAAGGCCAAATAGGAGGGATCTTGTACCTCCCATAGTTGAATCTGATGAAAATGAGGTTGATAACTATGATTTTGAGGTTGAAAGACCTAGGAGGGGTAGGTATGAGAGAAGAGCTGAAGATAGGAGGAATGGGGATAGGAGGATAAGAAGAGAGGAAAGAGAGAGGAATAGGGTAGATGACAATATTAAAAGTATTAAAATGAGCATCCCTTCTTTCCAAGGGAAAAATGATCCGGATATGTATCTTGAATGGGAAAGGAAGGTAGAAGCTGTGTTTGATTGTCATCACTATTCAGAGGAAAAGAAAGTAAAGTTAGCAAGTGAGAATTTCTGATTATGCTTTGGTATGGTGGGATCAAGTGTTGATTAGTAGAAGGAGAAATTATGAGCAATCAATTGCAACTGGGTGAGATGAAAACTATAATGAGGAAGAGATTTGTTCCTAGTCATTACTATAGAGAGCTACATCAGAGGTTACAAAGATTGACTCAAGGTTCTAAAAGTGTTGAAGATTATCATAAAGAAATGAAAATTGCTATGATTAGAGCAAATGTGGAGGAGGATAGAGAAGCCACCATGGCTAGATTCTTGAATGGGCTAAACAAGGAGATTGCTCATATTGTTGAGTTACATCACTATGTTGAGTTGGAGGATATGGTCCACATGGCTATGAAGGTAGAAAGGCAACTTAAAATCAAGTTAAAATTTGGAGGAAATGCAGGTACTTCTTCATCTTGGAAGTCTAACTGGAAGAAGGAGGATAGGGAAAATGCTGTTAGCAAATATAAGAGAAATGAGGAAAAGGAAAAAAAGGTGGAGAAGAAATTTGTAGAAAGTAAAGGAAAAGAGGTTGCAACTACTACCCGAAATAGAGATGTGAAGTGTTTTAGGTGTTTGGGCAGTGGACACATAGCTTCTCAATGCCCTAACAAGAGAGTCATGGTCATGAGAGAAAATGGTGAGTTAGAAACGGAGGAGGAAATTGTGAGTGATTCCACATCTTCAGGGAAGGAGGATGCAGAGGTAGAATATGCTGCTGAAGGAAGTGCTCTAGTGATTATGAGAGCATTAAATACTCAAGTAAAGGAGGATGTTGGTGATGAATTGCAAAGAGAAACAATATTCCATACAAGTTGTCTTATCCAAGACAAAACTTGTAGCGTCATCATTGATGGGGGAAGTTATGCCAATGTTGCTAGTACTATTTTGGTGCAGAGATTAGGGTTGAGGACTTTGAAACACCCTAGACCCTATAAATTGCAGTGGTTGAATGAATGCGGTGAGGTGAAAGTAACAAAACGAGTGCTGATTTCCTTTGCAATAGGAAAGTATCAAGATGAGGTTATGTGTGACGTGTTTCCAATGCAAGCTGGCCATTTATTACTTGGCCGACCATGGCAATTTGATAGAAAGGTGATCCACGATGGGTATAAAAATAGGTATTCTTTTGAAATGAATGGAAGGAAAATCATTTTGGCACCTATGACACCAAAACAGATTTATGAAGACTAAACAAAGCTTAAGCAAGCAATGGGTGAGGTAAAATCAAGAGTGGCTGAAAAGAGAGCAGAGAAGAAAAGAAGGAGTGAAAAGAAATTGACTGAAAATATTGTGAGTGAGCAAGACAAGGGTGGTTGTGAGGAAAGAAAAGAGAGTAAAGAAAACATTTCAAGAGTTCTTGAAAAAGGTGAAACTTCGGCGCAAAAGGAGAGCTGTGCGGAAAGAGGGGAGAGAAAATTAAGCTTGTATGCTAAAGGAAGAGATGTGAGGAATGCCATGTTTGCCAACAAGCAATGTTATTAATTGTGTTTAAGGACTCTTGTTTATCCACATCTGACCTTGACCCCAATTTGCCTAGTGTTGTTGTCTCCCTTTTGCAGGAATATGAGGATGTGCTACCTGAGGAGATGCCAGCTGGACTACCACCTATTCGAGGGATTGAGCACCAGATTGATTTTGTACCTAGAGAAGTTATTCCCAACCGTCCAGCTTATAGAACTAATCCTGAAGAAACCAAAGAATTACAAAGGCAAGTTGAGGAATTGCTAGCTAAGGGTGACGTAAGAGAAAGTATGAGCCCTTGTGCTGTACCCGTCCTTTTGGTACCAAAGAAAGATGGCACATGGCACATGTGTGTGGATTGTAGGGCGGTCAACAAAATCATTGTAAAGTATCGCCACCCTATACCTAGATTGGATGATATGTTGGATGAACTTTGTGGTGTGTGTGTTTTTACCAAAATTGACTTGAAAAGTGGATATCATCAAATTCGCATGAAGGCAGGTGATGAATGGAAGACTGTATTTAAAACAAAGCATGGACTATATGAGTGGTTAGTGATGCCTTTTGGGCTAACTAATGCTCCTAGCACTTTTATGAGATTGATGAATCATGTGTTGCGTGCTTTTATTGGAAGATTTATTGTTGTTTATTTTGATGATATATTGGTTTACAGTAGAGACATGAATGAACATATGCATCATTTAAGAGCTGTATTCGATGTGTTAAGAAAGGAAAAATTATATGCTAACTTGAAGAAATGTTCATTTTGCATGGAAAAGGTTGTCTTTTTAGGATTTGTCATTAGTGCTAATGGTGTTGAAGTTGATGATGAAAAAATTAGAGCTATTAAGGACTGGCCCATTCCAAAGTCTGCATCTGAAGTACGTAGTTTCCATGGACTAGCTAGTTTCTATAGAAGATTTATTAAGAATTTCAGTACCATTGCAGCACCATTGAATGATCTTGTCAAAAAGAATGTTAATTTTGTTTGGGAACAGAAACAAGATGATGCTTTTCACAAAATTAAAGACATGTTATGTTCCGCTCCTGTGTTGGCTTTACCTGATTTTTCTAGGACTTTTGAGATTGAGTGTGACGCATCAGGAATAGGTATTGGAGCCGTTTTAATGCAGGATAAGAGACCAATAGCATACTTTAGTGAGAAGCTTAATGGAGCAGCTTTGAACTATTCTACATATGACAAAGAGTTGTATGCATTGGTACGTGCCTTGGAAACGTGGCAACATTACCTTTGGCCAAAGCAATTTGTCATCCACACAGATCATGAGTCATTAAAGCATATCAAGGGGCAAAATAAGTTGAGTAGGCGTCATGCAAAATGGGTTGAGTTCCTTGAGACCTTCCCATATGTGATTCAATACAAACATGGGAAAGAAAATGTGGTTGCTGATGCCTTATCTCGAAGGTATAACCTTCTTGCCCTTCTTGATGCAAAGTTATTGGGATTCGAATATGTGAAAGAATTATATGCTGAAGATAATGACTTTGCTAGAGTGTATGCAGCTTGTGAAAAGAATGCTTTTGAGAAGTTTTATAGGCATGATGGATATTTGTTTAGAGAAAATAGATTGTGTGTGCCTAAGAGTTCCATGCGTGAATTACTTGTGAATGAGTCTCATGCTGGTGAATTAATGGGTCATTTTGATGTTGCCAAAACTTTAGATGTGTTAAAGGAACATTTTTATTGGCCGAATATGAAAAGAGATGTTGAAAGAGTATGTATTAGGTGCGTTGTGTGTGCTAAGGCTAAATCTAGAGTTTTGCCACAAGGTTTGTATACACCTTTGCCTACCCCTAGTGATCCTTGGGTTCATTTGTCTATGGATTTTGTGTTGGGATTACCTAGGTCTAAATAAGGCCATGATTCAATTTTTGTTGTTGTTGACAGGTTTTCAAAAATGGCACATTTTATTCCATGCCATAAAACTGATGATGCTACAAATGTTGCAAATTTATTCTTTAGAGATATTGTTAGGTTGTATGGCATACCTAAGAGTTTAATTAGTGATAGGGATGTTAAATTCCTTAGTCACTTTTGGAAGGTTTTGTGGGGAAAATTGGGTACCAAGTTGTTATTTTCCACCACTTTTCACCCACAAACCGATGGTCAAACTGAAGTAGTAAATATGACACTAACTACTCTTTTGCGTGCTGTGGTTAAGCAAAATTTGAAGTCATGGGAAGATTGCATTCCACTTGTTGAATTTGCATACAATAGAAATGTGCATCCTTCTACTGGCTATTCTCCATTTGAAATTGTGTATGGTTTCAATCCTTCAACTCTTTTGGATCTTTTACCTTTGCCTATGAACGAGCTTGCTAGTTTAGATGGAAAAAGAAAAGCAGAATTGGTGAAGAAAATCCATGAACAAGCCAAGCTTCAAATTGAAAAGAAAAATGAAAAATATGCTAGTCAAGCCAACAAAGGAAGGAAGAAAGTCACATTTCAACCTGGAGATTGGGTATGGGTTCACTTGCTCAAAGAAAGGTTTCCCTCTCGAAGGAAATCAAAATTACAACCAAGATGTGATGGATCTTTCCAAGTGCTGACCAAAATTAATGATAACGCCTACAAAATAAACCTGCTCAGTGAGTATAATGTCAGTGCCACCTTCAATGTTGCTGATTTATCTCCTTGTGTTGATGCAGGAACAGATTCGAGGACGAATCCTTTTGAAGCGGAGGGGAATGATGAGAATCAAGCTACATCCACGCCAAAGGATTTCATCCAAGGTCCAATTACTAGAGCTAGAGCTAAATCACTTCAGAATTTAATTTGTGAAATCATAAGGAGCAAGGATTATAAGCTAGAATGGCATGAAGAAAATTATAAAGGATTAAATTTGGTGAAAATTAAGCTTGGAAGTGACCAGGTGTCATGTGGAGCATTAGGTTACATGGAATAACCTGTGGACATGCATGCACCAGATCCAACCCATGTACATGCATCTGCTGGCATCTTTTTCAAGGAATATTCCTTGCTGTTATAACCACCTCTCTTTTGGACTTAAATGCCCTTACTTGCTGCTGTATTAAATTTACTTTTTGTAAGGAGTTTTTAGTCTTTTGATAGATTAATTTTTGTTTGGACTTAAAGCTCCTTACAGCTGTTACTAAAGTAGGGATATTTTTGTCTTTAGCTTTGAAGCCAAGAGGCTATAAATACAAGTGTAATGAGAGAGAGGAGGACACACTTTGAATATTAATGAAAGATTATTTCTGCTCCTTTAGTGAGTAAATTGGCTGTTGCCTTTGTTCTTGTGAAGCTCATTAACTTGCTGAGATTTCTATCTTGCAAGGTTTAATGTGCATAATATTCTTGGTTTATTCATTCTGCATATGAATTAGGTCAAGAATCCCATTTCTGATATTTTCTTTGAATTACACAGCAATCTGATTGTATTGGTTCAAAGAATCAAATTCATACATCTTGATTTGGTGCTTTCCATATTGTTCCTTTAATCCTTGAATGTGGGTTTTCAAGTTACCAATTACTTGAAGGTTCACATCAGTGAACCCCTAATATTGTTGTATCAATGACTGATTCTATGGTATCAATGGCTGATTCTATGGTTTCTCTCTTGATAAGCTGAAAGCTTTTTAGAACTCTCAAGTTCACAATGAAGAGAAGTGGTGTAGACCCTTATTTTGCGATGAGTATGTGTATTGAGACTATAGAAAACCTGATGATGAAAAATTATATGATTGTAAGATGTAATTAGAGGCATAGAGCTAAATTATTAATTCTGTGGTATGATCCTGAAAAAAAAAATAATATAATTTTTTGAGAAATTAAATTTAAATATAATTTTATTTTATTTAAATTTAATATGAGTAGTTCTTAAATGGACCTAATTAAGTTTAATTGGGCTCATGGGTCTAAGAAAGTTTAGTTAGGAATTTTAAATAAAACTCATTTAATTTATTTTCTAAAAATAAGAAAATATATTTTTCTCTCTCTCTCTCCCATACAAACTCTCTCTCCCACTCTCTTACTCACTCCCTATTGGTGCCTTCCCACTCTCTTCCTCACTCCCTATTGGCGCCTTCCCCTTTCCCTCCCTTCCTATTGGTTGAAACATCTCATTCATATACCAGTCTCACCCAAATTCCCCAATCATATCTTAGTTATTTAAGTTATCTAAACCTTATCACCCTATAACTCCAAACCCTACCACATCTCTTTCCCAAAACCCTATAAATACCCTACTGAGGGAGGAAAAAAAAAGGAAAGATTCAAAAAATTCAGAGCTATTTAGAGATATTTTAGAGCTATATTCAAAACTCTTTTGGTTCTTTTCTTTTCTTCAATAAGATTTTCTTGCAAGATTTTTCTTGAAGCCCTAAAGTAAGTACCAAAGAGGGCATTTGCGTGGAGTTTACATGGAACTAAACGGGAGTAAGCCAGAGATATCATTGCCATACTAGAAGAGAAGACACTTTTTTAAAGGTAACTTGCTCCAATGACAACTGCAATTATCACAAAGAAAGTAGCTCTAAATTCCTAAAATAATTGTTGGCATGAAAATGTAGTAATAATAGGATTTTTATTTGGTAAATTAAAATTAACTTTATTTTTAATTTAACTGACTTTTATATATAATTAATTTAAATAAATACTTGATAAATTGAAATTAATCTTATTTGTAAATTAAACTAATATTGGCATGTAAAATAAATATAATTTAATACTTAGTAATTGTAAAATAAATTTGTATGTTAGAAATCTTCATTAGGTTGTGATTGTTTAGGCCTTATGTGATATTAGAATAAATTACACATGTACATAATTAATTTAGTTTAATTATCCTTAGGGTAACTTGGTGAAAATTTAATTAATTAGTTTAAATAGAAACTTATGCTTGTTTGAAATTGAATTTGTTTGTAAATTAAATTCTCAATAATAAATTAATTTTAATCATCTAGTTAATATCATTTAAATAATTAGTAACCCCATAGATAGGAATTACTTGTGCATCAAAATTGTTTATAAACAACAACCCTTTTGTGAATTACTTGCGTGTGTAGGATTATAATTGCATTTTTAGGATAAAATTTAATAGAGGAATAATAAACAAGACTTCTAAAAATATTAGTAGAGGACTGGCACTCGAATTAACAAGGTTAGACCAGACGTAAGGGTTGCCTAACAACTTCCTCTTATGTACCTACTATCCCAAACCTAGACATTGAGCTATGGTAATAACAGTTGTGGAAACTCTGCAAGGAGTAAGTTGCCATCCATGACCCTCAGAAGAAATACTGAATGTGTCTCGGTTATTACCCAGGTGATGACTCATGTCTATCTATGCCTTCGTGGCATAAATCCTTAGTACCGTGGTAGTGTTATGGGAAGACGGTACTTACCAGTGGTTTGATTCTATTAGGATTGTATGAAGTGCATGTCTAGAAAATGCTATCTAAGGTAGTGGTATTTAAGTGAGACCATTGTGACTCCACCATCTTTCCTAGGTATTACCTGGTGCATTTTATATAATTCTAGTGGATGAAATTTTGCCTCACAACCCCCTTTTACAAGTGGGCCCTCAACATGGTATGATCTCACTCTCTACAATTTTGTTCATTCTCTTAGTCTTAACTTGGCAATTTATTTAGGTAAATTATTATTATTATTATTATTATTATTATTATTATTATTATTATTATTATTATTATTATTATTATTATTTAACTCTATTTTGTATTCTTTTGATTTCAATATGCACGCATAACATGAGAGTGCTCGTATTAGCCCCTTTTTATTAGGAAATCGAATGGTGTGTGAGAGCCAGAGTTGACTATTTTGGGCTTGTGGTGTCTGGGTGAGTCTTGATTTCAATGTGTGTCTTTGGATGTTGCAATGTGCGATTGATTCTTCTAATGATAATTAGATCTCTATTTGATTGGATTGACAGCGTTGATGTGGCTTTGTTAGAGGAAGTATGAGTCAAAGAATTGGTATTGATAGGTCATGTGATAAGTGAAAGGGTGTTTTGAAATAGGATGTATTTTTTGAAGAGACAAGTGGGAAGGGCAGAAGGAATGACTGAGCTAACAGGAACCCACAGGAGTAAACCAGATTCATGGGAAAGGGAATTTGTTATAATATATTTGAAGTGGTAGTAAGCACTGCACACAACTTTTTATTTAGAAAAGCAAGATAAGATGCTAAATCCATGTAGGTCTGTTATCACTTGAATTCTCAATTCAATTCTTTTGAGGAAGAAAGTTTCTCGCTATGTTTTAGTTTTGCGTATTCTTTCTTTATCTAGTTGCTTGGAATTTAAGGCTTTATTTTAATTGGAAGGTTTTGAAAGAGCAAAATCTCTTCTAAAACATGAAAATACAGTGAAAATATTACCCTTTGTTTGGATTGGGGGAAATGGAGAGAAAAAGAAAAGAAGAGAAATGTGATTCTTGAAATTTCCTTTATTTGAATGGCAAATAGATGGGAGAAATGAAAAGAAAGGAAGGTAAATTACATTTCCTAATTTCTCTTCACTAACCCAAAATATTTCACATGAAATTGAGAAAATTATATACTATTTATATTAAAATTACTTATATACCCTTAACATTATGTAATAACAAAATCACAACTCATAGCAATTAAGTAATTCTATTAGGAGAAAAATTTTATTTTTCTCCTATTTTAGCAAGGTATCCAAATAATGAAAAAAAATTAGTTTCACTTCTTTTCTCTCTATTTCTTCTCTTTAATTTCTCATCATTTCCTCTACACAATTAAGAACCAAATGAAAGGTTAATTTTCATTTCTTAAGGTAAATGAATAGATGTTTAAGCTATTTGCCAAGCTTGGTTTTAAAACATACTACATAGATGTAAGAAGCATTGATGTAATAGAGTTTTTACTTCAAAATATCCAGAAGCTATTTCATGTCTGGCATCAAGATAATGGTGTCTATGCCAGGGACAGTCGGCATAAAATGTAACCAAAAGTTGTGATAGAAGCCTAGAAGGGCAGCAAAAGAGTATCACATACAAAACCAAAAGTTTTGTTTTTTGCATACTTGTGACATGTGTAACTCCGCCTAAATAGTTTGTACTTAGCCGGTCCCAAGCCTGTATAAAGGAAGAGGGTTGCGGTAGATGACAACCAGCATAAAAATTTCATCACACCTCATGATATGGATTCAAATGATATAAACGTTGAGGCATCCTCTACTTACAATGCGCAGTGAAAAGAAAGAGGGAATAGTATAAGAAATTACCTAAGTGTAATAATAATGAGGCATATAAACAGTACAAGATAGCAAAGAAAGAGGCAAAAAAGGCAATTAGTCCAGCAAGAGCGCAAGCCTTTGAAAAGTTATATGAGAAACTTGGACTAAAGAAGAGAAAAAAGATATTTATATAATAACAAGGAGGAGATAAAGAAATGTCAAGATCTCAATCAAGTTAGGTGCATTAAGGATAAAGAAGGAAAAGTGTTGGTGAAAGATGAGGACATTAAAGAAAGATGGATAAATTATTTTGATGATCTCTTTAATAATAGTCAAAGTGGTAATAGCGTGAATATAGACTACAGAGCAATAGAAAAGAATGTGAATTATATTAGAAGGATTAGATCTTTAGAAGTAAAGAAAGCACTTAAGAGAATGAAAGTGGATAAAACCTGTGAACCCGATGAAATATCAATTGAAGTATAAAAGTGTTTGAGAGATATGGGAGTGACATAGTTAATTAAATTGTTTAATAAGATTCTAAACTCAAAGAAAATGCCTGATGAATAGATGAGGGGTATTTTACTACCTATTTTTAAAAATAAGGGAGATATATAGAGTTACTCAAACTATAGAGGAATTAAACTCATGAGCCATACTATGAAGTTGTGGGAGAGAGTTGGGAACATCGACTACGTCATGACACTTCTATCTCTTTGAATCAATTTTTCTTCATGCCTGATAGTTCAACTATGAAAGCGATCTTTCTCATTAGAAGTTTGGTGGAGAAATATAGATATATAAAGAAAGATCTACACATGGTTTTTATCGATTTGGAGAAGACTTATGATAGTGTTCCAAGAGATGTCTTATGGAGAGTGTTAGAATAAAAGAGGATATCTATTAGGTATATACAAATGTTGAAAGATATGTATGAAGGAGTAACTACTATTGTGCACATAGTGGGAGGGGACACAAGAGATTTTTCTATCTCAGTTGGATTGCACCAAGGTTCAGCTGTAAGCCCTTATATTTTTACATTAGTTTTAGAAATGAAACATATAAAAGAGAGTATCCCTTAGTGCATGATATTTGCGGATGATATAATTCTGATAGATAAGACGCGAGAAGGAGTCAATAGAAAGCTAGAGCTTTGGAGAAGTACTCTAGAGCCAAAGACCTTTAAGTTAAGTAGAACGAAGACAAAATGCATGCATAGCAAGTTCAGTGAAGGCCGAACTAGTGATAAGGAAGGAGTTAGTTTGAATAGAGTGATACTGCCCCAAAGTAATCACTTTAAATATCCCGGTTCAATCATTCAAATAGATGAGGGATGTGAGGAGGATGTTAGTCATAGGATTAAAGTCGGATGGTTGAAGTGGAGACGTGCCACTGGAGTTTTATGTGATTGCAAGATTCTCAATAAGTTGAAAGGAAAATTTTACTGTACAGCCATACGACCGGCCATGTTATATGGTAGTGAGTATTGGGTACTGAAGGAGTCGTATGCATCTAAAATAAGCATTACAGAAATGAGAATATTAAGGTGGATGAGTGGCCATACTAGACTAAATAAAGTCCGTAATGAGAATATTAGAAAAAAGGTAGGAGTGATGCCAATTGAGTATAAGTTGAGGAGATTGAGGTGGTTTG
Organism: Hevea brasiliensis; assembly: GCF_030052815.1. Taxonomy (NCBI): domain Eukaryota; kingdom Viridiplantae; phylum Streptophyta; class Magnoliopsida; order Malpighiales; family Euphorbiaceae; genus Hevea; species Hevea brasiliensis. The sequence goes on along the minus strand of NC_079509.1, from coordinate 11,382,296 downwards.
ATCATATGAAGCGTAGACATACGGAGGCTCCAGTTAGACAAGTAGAGCACATTATGTTAAAGGATAAAAAGAAAAGAAGAGGTAGACCTAAATTGACTTGGAAGAGAGTAGTACAACATGACCTAGAAGCATTATACATTCCCGAGGATTTAACCTAATATCGTTTAGAGTGGAGAAAGAGAATCCATATAGCCGACCCCAAATTTTTAGGATAAAGGCTTAGTTGAGTTGAGTATACTTGTGACATGTGTGTGGTTGAATCTTTAATAGCTTTCATTCATGACTTCACTCAAAATTCATCAGTTAAGATGATCGCATAATAATTTCAACAATCTATTGTTGGGAAAGAGAAATCTTTAATAAAAGACTTAGGTTCCTTACTTATGCAATCTCATCCACCTATGCAATCTCATCCAGAATTGAGTTTCAAGGAAATTTCAATTGCAGATTCTGTTTTGTTGTGTAGTTTTAGATGAATTATGGATGCCTCATGGAACTTTTGGTTGAGTTTTGTTTTTCAAGATAAGAAAATGCTTGGGTTTATGACATGTGTGATAAATAGCATCAATAATCTCCCTACCTTTTGTTGTTCTGAAGCAAGGTTTGGTGTTCATCTCTCACAGTTGCTCAAATTGTTTTGCTGATTTTATTCATAAATCTATTCCTATAACATCATTTCATGAGCTTGTCTTGGATAAACTTAGTGATATTCACATCTCTTTAGGAAATTAGAATTTTTTAGAATTGATAGTTTGATAAATTGTTGCTCAACTACGAAGTGAGTCATCAAAAGCAGATTTTCACTGTATGTCATTTGTTCTTCCATATAAATTGCAAGTGGAGATTTTCTTTTCTTCTTTGTCCAGGAATTCACTTTTTTTCTCATTGCAAAAATTGCTTCGAGCTGGTGGACTGTTTTCAGGTTCCATTTTTCTGATGCGGAAATACAGTGATCTCATGGCAATATAAGGGTAATCACCACTGATATGTTTTTGAAGTTTATTCCCAGATATTCTCGAGCAAACTGGAGAAAAAACAAGCTCTCTTTCGGAGAACTGTAGTTGCTTTGCAACTGATTAATTTCTGATAAATTTATTTTCATATAACGATTTATCTAACCATAACATTGTACTGAAAACCTGAAATGCTTATGCTTATATCTTCTGCACTTTCCTTCTTGTATTTTCATGAGAGACCTCTACCTTAGTATGTTGCAAAATGCATGCGTGATATAAATTATATCATAAAATACAAACAATAAATTAAATGAGAATAATTTAATAAAATATTATTATTTTTGAATTGTTTTTTAATTTATAAATTGATTTTATAAATTTAAAAATATTATAAATAAATAAATAAATTTATTTTGAAAGTTTATAATCGGCTTTTAAATTAAGGAAAACCCTCTATGCCGTAGCGGAATAATGCCATATTGCCAAATCCCACCCATTAGAAATTGGCTGCCAAAACACCCCTGATTTCGAGACGTGTCCACTGAACTAACACCACACACTTACCTAAACTCACCAAAAGTGACTTTTTTTATTTACGCCAACGCCGCCATTGCTTGCCTGAAGCTGCAAGCCCCCACCTTTGTTTCCTTCCTGTTTCCCACTCTCTTATTCACTATTACTATGCCAACTTTTACTTCTTCCACTCTCATTTTCTAAAACAAATCACTGCCTATCAAAAATGGGATTCAAGACGTAAGAATGGCAACCAATCGCTGCTCCGTCTTCCCTTTAGCGGAGTTTGTGGTTGGGGTAGGGCTCTCCATCGCGGACAGATTGTCTCATGGATATTTTTTAATTTAAATTTATTATTAGATAATACAAATTTACTTATAAAAAATATTTTAAATTAAAATTAAAATTTTAAATATAATAAATATCTGTATTTTTATTAAAATTATAATTTAAATATATAAATACATGTAAATTATGTTTTAATAAAAATAATAAATATATTATCATGCAGAGCATGTTATGAGATTGGGGCAAGAAATTTTATCCTTATTTTTTGTTTTACATAATATTAAAATCAGAATTAAATTAAAAAAATTCATTAATTAAAAAAAATAAATTTGAAAATAATTACCATCTTCTCAAGTCGATTAAATTACTAAATATATTTAAAAGAAAAGATAATAATTTTGCACTGTAAAAATGAAAAAAAAAATGAAAACTGAGCATTTCATATATTAAAATATTTTTATTTAAATTTAGTATTTATTTAATAGATAAATTACATCACACATATTTTATTTTGAATGTGTAATAAATAAATCTATAAAAAAATTTAAATATTATATTTTAAATTTATAATAAATTAAACCTTGGTAAGTTTTTCCCTTAATTCCTAATCAGATTCCCTTTGCAGCTTCTCTTTGCCAATGGAAAGAAAGAATTGGAAACAGGTAAAATTTGCCTGGCAATAGCCATTTAAGGCACTTGAATTAGTAGAAAAGGATGGAGGAAATTACAAAAGTAGCCCAAATGGATTAAGAGGGGAAGGAGAACAGAAGAGTAGTTGGTAGGTAGAGCAGGGAACAGGTGTTTTCTGGTATCATGAGTCAGCAGAGAGAGCTGCAACTTGCAAAAAGACTCGGAGACGGCACACAGAGGCTGTAATAAACAGTACATGACATTGGTATAATGTATTCTCTCTCTCCACTGCTTGCCACGTGGCCTTTTTGAAATGTGTTGTCATCTATAAAACCAAAAGGAAACTGTCTTTCCTACTCCATTTCGTGAGTTAACTATTTTTGGTTTTCTTTCCAATTCATTTTCTCTGCTGATAGCTTAACTCCCCTCGGTTTGAAGTTCTTTCTCTTGGAATCAGCCTGAAAACTGTGCAACTTCAGCAGGGTTTGTCACCTTTTTCTTTGTAATTCTCTTTCTATTTTCTTGCTCTATCATTATCTGCAACTTCCAGCTCTTTCCAGGTTTTTTTACTGATATTTTAGCAACTTCCAGCTCTTTTCCAGGTTTTTTTACTGATATTTTAGCTTTTTTTTTTTTTAACCTGCAATGATTTGAATTCTTACTCTGTTACTGTGGATTCTTTAGTTGTGTGTGCGATGACAACACAATCAGGTTGGGGTGATATTTCAGAAGCAGGTTGGCATGATTTCTTTATTGTTTCCTTCTTTCTCCTTTTTATTGCAATTTCATTGAGATCTACAAATGTTGAAATTGCTTATTCTTTGTTCCAGATCCCACACAGGATACTGATTATCTTGCAGTGGACCCTGCTACCTCCTTGGAGGAGGAAGATCTTAATAATGGTGCAGAAGTTTTTGATCCTTCTGATAAGGAGGAAGGCTCAGTGATCAAAGAAGAGGTTGTTGAACACCAAACTGGTTCAACTGATGGTGAAATTCTCATAAGTGTTGATGCATCTCCTGCAGCTCTGGAATATGCTCCAAAGAAATCATATGCTTCAATTGTAAGATGATTCACATAGTTCTTTCTATTGCAAGGTTTAGTCCCTTTTTTACATATATATATTTTTTAACATTATTTACCCTGGATAATGTATAGGTGAAAGTAACGAAAGGTACAGTGCTTAGTTCAGTGTATGTTGCCACTAATTCAAAGGTGGCACGTGCAAACTCTGAAAAACAATCCCTTAACTCTGCAAAACCTGCTTATGGCCCAGAGGTTGTTGCTCCTACTAGTGTTGGTGCTCCTGAAAGTAGTGATGTTCATGAAGAAGGTATGTATAACTCTGCTTGATAGATTTCTAAATTTGAGAACATTTTGTTGTGTTAAAGATACACATGTATAGCTTAAGTTGATCCATTTCATTTTGACTGCAAAATTGCAAATATTCAAATTTTACGTAATGGTCTGAATGCAGGCCATTTCACCTGACAGGATCATCCCCAGTGGGATATCCTGATGGCAATACCCCTCCCTTTACAAGGGAGAAGACCTAGGTCAAACCTTGGTCTTGGTGGTGGGTGGGATGGGAGCTGCCTATGGGGCAGGCTAAGGATAAGGATTTTTTTTCTTTTTTTTTTTTATGTTGTATTTTGTGTGGAAGATGCTCTGTTGCCTTATTAGTTATACTTTCATAATTTATTTTCTTCTTTGTTGTGTTTGTTACAGCTGAAGGTTATTCCATATACATACGGAATTGACCTTTTAATGCAACAGCTGTACAACTTGATGAGGTGTTTAAAAAATTTGGGCCAATAAAGCGAGGTGGCATCCAAGTTAGAAGTAATAAGGTCTGTTTTGCATATGAATTTGTGCTTATTTCCTTAAATAAGCAATTATTGATATACAACTAAGCAATTATTGTTGTTCTTAGGTCCCATTTGGCATTGAGTTTCAGCGTCAAAAGAGTGTTTTTCTGGAAAATTGCCATTTTAGATGTTGAAAAAAGTTTTGTTATTTTATTGTTCTTGTGGCTAAAACATATCAAATTTATTTTTTAAACAATTTTTAATACTCTCTAACTAATATATTTAAAAAAAGTTGCTTTTTCCAACAATAGCTCTAGTAGCAATGCCAAACAGACTATTATTATTGTTATTTCTAATGGCATGCAGCAAGGATTCTGTTTCGGCTTTGTTGAATTTGAAACATGGAATTCCATGCAAAGTGCACTTGAGGTACTTCGTGATGCATACATTTTGCATAGTCATTTAGGTCTAATTTCATAGCCATTTTATTTTATTATTAGTTATTTTTAGCTAATTTCATTAGTTATTTAGTTAGTTTTTTATAATTGTCAATTTTGGATTAATTTGTAATTTTTACTTTGTTTTGTAGGAAAAATGGTGTTTTTGAAGGACTGAAAAGAAATTTTGCCATTGAGGAGTAACTTCTACAGCCAAAGATGTCAAAAACAAGTTTTAAAGTTGAAATATGCATGGGCCAAATTGCGCATAACTTGCCGCATAAGCTATGCAGATCTGCATAAGGAGAAGAAACACTGTCCAACACCTGCCGAATTGTGCATAAGGAGAGTGCATAGCCTATGCAGATTCACGCCTCCCTTATGCAATCTCACGAAATTGTGCATACCTATGCGCCAAGTCATGCAGTTTCGCATAAGTGAACCAGAAACAGCCGAAAACTGCATAAGGGACTGCATAACTTATGCAGTCCACTTATGCAGTCCCACAAAGGTTTCATTAATGAGCTGGCAGAAGATTCCCTCAGAAAATTCCTCCTAAAACACACCATTTTAGGGCTCCATGTCAGAAAATGCTATAAATAGCCCCATTTCCCATTTTAGAGAAAAGAGACAAGGAGCAGAAAAGGAAAGGGAGAGGAGAGGCAGAATTTGAAGAGTCACTTTCACCTTCCACACCATTTTCAACCAAGATTTGCAGATTTCTTTCTTTCCTTATATTTTTCCTACATTTCTAGTGTTTAGTTTCTTGTTTCTTAGCTTAGATTGAAGCTTATTTCCATTTAAATTCATAATATCTTGTAAGGATTATGGATAGTGAGTAGTTTACCTTTGATTCTGGAGTAAGGGTTGTAATATTTGAGATATTTTGTGGAATTTGATTGGGTAATCCATATTTTGTGGTCTTAGTGAGTTTTATTCATTTCTTGTGTACTTAATGACATGCTTAGTGTAGGATCCCATTAAGTAATGTTCTTAATCCATGGTTGAGGCACCGAAAGGAGAAGGCCTTGTGATAGATAATCAAGGAATTAGACTTAATTAACTTAGATCTAGAAATAGACTAAGGATTAAGAGGATTCACAGATTAATTAAAGAACCTAACGGGTCTTAATTAATTCTAACTCCACGAAAGTAGGATTAGTTTGATTAAGGCACTCTTTGTCTCACTCGAAAGGGTATTCAAAGGATTTAAGAATTAATCTCCTTAAAACCACAAGTTTCACAAAATTGGATAACCGATTTAAAATCCCAAAATAGCTCGAATATGAAATCCCAAACTCCGGAATCGCCTTTTTATCATTGCTAATTTTCAATTGAATTTAATTGCTTGCCATTTTAAATCTTGCCATATTTGAACTTGCTTATTTCAATTTGATGCAATTTTAGTTTAATTAATACATTGTTGGATAGATTGTTAATTTTGTACATATAGATTTCATACTCCAATACCCATTCAATCTATTGTTTTAATTTTGGAATTAGTTCAATTTAGTCAACTTTTTATATCAAAAATTCAATCATTAACACAACTCCTCGTGGGAACGATATCTTTACTGTATTACTTGTACGACCCGTGCACTTGCGGTTGGGCCACATCAAGTTTTCGGCGCCGTTGCCGGGGAGTTATTTGTTTAAGATTGAATTCTTGATTATTTTAGTTGTTTATAGTTTTATTTTTGTTATCTTTTCATTTTTGTTTTTGTTTGTTCTTTTTCAGGTACTTTTAATCTTTTATGAGAAGAGCTAGAAGCACAAGTGATACATCCTTATTGTTCAATCCTGAAATTGAGAAATTTTGTAAAGCCAACAAGAAAGAAACCAGAAGAAGAAAAGAAGCATTGAGAGAAACTGAATTAGAAGCAAACATGGCTGATGAAAGAATGAGAATTGGTGGTAATGCTGGAAATGATCGAAACAATGAAAATCTCGCCCAAGGTGAAGAGATTATAAATGCTAATGTGCCTAGGGGAAGTATGATGGATCATGCTTTTCCTCGTTTTGATGACTTGAGAGAAAGTATAGCAAGACCAAGAATTGATGCAAATAGTTACAAGATGGATTTTGGAGTTCTTCAAATGATTCAGAATTCTCAATTCGGAGGACATCCTTCTGAAAATCCACACACACATCTGAAGAAGTTTGCTATGATTTGTGACATGCAAAAACAACCTGGAGTGTCTAATGATGCAGCAAGATTGAAGCTATTCTCATTCTCTTTGAAAGATAGAGCATTGGATTGGCTTGATTCTTTACCTCACAACTCCATCACAAATTGGGAGGAACTCACTGATGCATTTCTTGCACAATATTTTCCACCTGGAAAAACTCAAGAATTGAGGAATCAAATGACAGCTTTCAGACCAAGAGAAGATGAAACTCTTTATGAATCATGGATGAGATGGAAGGAATTAGAGAGACAATGCCCACATCATGCCATTCCAAAATGGATGATAAACCATAATTTTTACACAAATTTCACTCCTGCAATTAGAGGGATTATTGATGCTCAAACAAGAGGAGAATTTATTATGAAGCATGAAGATGAAGCTTATGAGCTACTGGAGAAAATTGCAAACAATACTCATCTTTGGAGTATTCCAAGAGGACCAGCTCCAACTCAAAAGAGGCAAGCTGCTGGAATGTATGATCTTGATCCTTTCAACATGATTAATGCAAAGTTTGATGCACTTACAAATGTCTTGGTTAAGAAGATGGAAGATTTGAGCATGTTGGTTAGTTCATCATCATCATCTGGAAGTTCACAACAAGTGGCTTATGCAGAGGGAACTACCAGCTGTGGAGTAGACTATGGAGAACAAGCAGCATATGTTGGTAATTATGGAAACAAGCAAATGGGGAATTCCTACTCTCAAACTTATAATCCAAATTGGAGGAATCATCCCAACTTTTCATGGGGAAATCAGCAAAGTCAAGTTCCAAATCAGAATTTTCAACCACAACAGCAACAAGGAATTCCATTTCAGCAAAATAGGCAACCATTGCCTAATTTTCAGCAGAAAAATATGAATCCTCCACCAAAACAGCAAGAACAAAGTTCCACCACAGAAGCTTTATTACAACAGATTCTTGCTAACCAAAACAAGCATGATGAGGAGATGAGAGAGATGAAAGCAAGGCTAGAGCAGATGCAGACACATAACAGAATGCTGGAAAATCAGATTGCACAACAAGTATCTTCCTCAAGTACCAAGTCTTTTGGAAAACTTCCAAGTCAACCAGAAAACCCAAGAGAGCAGTGTCAAGCTATTACTTTAAGAAGTGGGAAAATTGTAAATAATGAGAAGAGTGAAAAAAGTGAGAAGAGAGAAAATGAGGAAGATGTTGATGAAAATGAAAAACAAGAGAGTGAAAAGAAAGAGAGTGCAAGAAAAGAGAAAGAAGAGAAATACATATCTCCAGAGCCTTACAAGCCATAGCTTCCCTTTCCACAGAGATTTCAAAAAGCCAAGCTTGATAAGCAATTTGGGAAGTTCTTAGAGGTTTTGAAGAAGCTATACATAAATGTGCCTTTTATTGATGCTCTTTCCCAAATGCCTTCTTATGCTAAGTTTCTAAAAGAAATTCTCTCAAACAAGAGGAAACTTGAAGACGATGAAACTGTAGCTTTGACAGAAGAATGCAGTGCTATCCTCCAAAGGAAACATCCTCCAAAGCTCAAGGATCCTGGGAGTTTTTCAATTCCATGCCACATTGGGAAATCATGTTTTATAAAAGCTTTATGTGATTTAGGGGCTAGTGTAAGCCTTATGCCCCTCTCCATCTATGAGAAGCTCAACATGGGAGATCTTAAGCCAACCCACATTTCTCTTCAGTTAGCTGATAGATCAATTAAGTATCCTGAAGGGATTTTAGAGAATGTGCCTCTGAAGGTTGGGAAATTCTATATACCTGTTGACTTTGTCATCTTGGACATGGAAGAGGATTCTAATATCCCAATCATTTTGGGGAGGCCTTTCCTAGCTACAGCTGGTGCTTTGATTGACGTGAAAGGTGAAAAGCTTACTCTCAGAGTCGGAGAGGATCATTTAGTCTTCAACATTAGCAATGATAAGAAGAAGCAACATGAAGATGTAGACTCTTGTTTGAGAATTGATATAGTTGATGAGTTAGTAAAAGAGCACTTTAGAAAGAGCTATCTGAAGGCTTCTCTTGAAAGTTGTCTTATCCATGAATGGAGTATCAATGATGAAAATCCAAAAGAGGCTGCATTTGCACAACATTTGAATAGTAATCCACCTTGTCCTATGGCACCAATCTTTCAAGTTGAGCAAGTGGAGAAAAGTAAAGCAAAACAACCATCTCTTAAAGAAAAAGATGCACCAAAGGTTGTCAAGAAAGAAATGGTCGGATTTTTAGACAAAGCAACAAGGATCTTCTCATGTGATGGAAAGAAAATGAAGTATAGATTCATTGAAGCACCTATTGGGAACAAAGGCAATAAATTCCAATTCCAACCACCATGAAGCATGAAAAGGGTCAAGCTAAGGACCATAAATTAGCCCTCTTGGAAGGCATCCCAAGTCCTTTTATTTTGCTTTTGCTGATTTACTTTTACTTTCATTGCTTTTGTTTTTATCTTAAATCTCCCCAAATTCAATTTTTGACATTGTTGAATCTTGTTCCTTGTAGATGTATTTCAATGGAGGAAGGTTGGTGAACTGCTGGGGAGTGACCCTTAACCTGAAATTATGTTGTTTAAATCTCCTACAAATTGATTGATTTTTACTGCGTAACCTGTGCAGGGGCTGTTATCTGGTTTATGCAGAGGAAAAATGACATTTTGCAGCAAGGAAGGGTCTGCAATAGATTACTTATGTTCTTGGTGAGGTTGGGTGTGTAACTTTTTAATATTTGTGCTTATAATGTTAATATGGTGGTAAGTGAGTCATTTTTGCAGTTTTGAACTTATTTGGGTTGTGGGATTCAAGGTAGATATGCTGCATTTTCTTGGCATAACTTGGGGAGTCATTTCTCATTTGTGGATAGATGCAACTTTATGCAGATTTTATTAAGTCTTAATGTGCTAAATGTTGATTTGTAGAATTTGAGTCAAAATGGCATGGTTCACAAAGGCCTTTTATGCAGAATCCATTTCTACAAGCTTGTGTGATGCAATTTTGATGGACTTTGTATATATTGATGTGTTTTTAATGACAATTTCTCATGATTGATGCTTCATAAAATTATATTTTTTCATTCTAGGGTATTTTTCACACTTGCAAATCATTTTCCATTGCAATCTCAATCTTGTTGAATTGTGCATAAGCAACTGCATAGCTTATGCACTCCTACATAACCACAATTCTTGCCATTTTCATCCCTGTTGCAAACTGCATAAGGAGAGTGCATAGCTTATGCAACTCTGCATAGCCACATTTTTGTCAAATTTCATACCTACTGAGACTTGCATAAGTGTGTGCATGACTTATGCACATTTGCATGACTTCAAATCCTGCATTTTCTCTCTCTGCCAAAATCTGCATAAGGAGGGCGCATAACTTATGCACTTCCGCATGACCAAAGACTCTGAATTTCAAAACTTGCCGAGAGGTGCATAAGCAGAGTGCATGACTTATGCACTTCCGCATGACCTCACTCCCCAAAACCCAAAACCTGCCGAGAGGTGCATAAGCAGAGTGCATAACTTATGCACTTCCGCATGACCGAAAACTCCAAAACCCAAAACTTGCCGAGAGGTGCATAAAGAGAGTGCATGACTTGTGCACAACTGCATAACCACCAACCCAAAATTTAAAAACCTGCCGAGAGGTGCATAAGCAGAGTGCATAGCTTATGCACAACTGCATGACCACATTTTCCAAACACCAAAATCTGCCGAGAGGTGCATAAGCAGAGTGCATGACTTATGCACTTCCGCATGACCACTCTTCCTGAAAATCAAAACCCACCGAAAAGTGCATAAGCAGATTGCATGACTTATGCACTTTTGCATGACCTATTTCTCTGAAATCCAAAACAAGCCGAAACTTGCATAAGTTAGTGCATAAGCTATGCACTCTTGCATAATCAGTTTTTTTACACTTTTTATCACCCACCGAATCATGCATAAGAGAGTGCATAAGTTATGCACACTCACTCTCCCCTTATGCAGTTTTACACATGTCCTGTTCAAATCAAAATTTGTTTTCGGCACCCATTTTCCTTTTGAATATACTGCACAGGCTGTGAATCCTCTTATGCAAATATTTTGCATAGCACATGCGATCCTTATTGCCACTCATGCAGAACCACACGGCTTATGCACCCTACTTATGCACCTGTTTTGGACAGCACTTTACTCTGCATAACCTATGCAGCTTCTTATGCATCCCCATTATATCTTGAATTCTCATCTGCTCTATACCAGGTAACTCTTTCTTTTTGCTCTTAAATTTCACTAATCCTGGTTATTCCCTTTGCTTTGAGTTTTTATAATACACTGCTTGAGACATTGAGGACAATGTCTAATTTTGAGTTTGGGGGTGCACATTTTGATTTTTGCTTCATTTTTAACATTTTGAGTATAGGAACATCTCATCCCATTTCATTTACATATATTGTAAATATTTTACATATACATCCACACATACATATACATAACACATTTACACACACATTATACATCACTTAGAAATTGTACACAATGCATACAAATAGACTTCCTCCATTTAGTTAATGCATTACTCATTTTTAGGAATCATGCATCATGCATTAAATTCTTTTGCCAAATCCCTTGAGTATTGAAAAGTTGCCTATGAGAGTGATTTGACTTACCTTTAGTTGGGTTTGTGGATTGAAAGTTTCCTAAGAGGTGCAAAGTTTTGAAGTGTTATCCCTTTCCTATATCTTCTTAGCCAAAAAGCCACCCAACTAGTCATTTGGAGATGGAAGTGTTTAGAGGGAGTTATTGGATATAAGGTAGTCAAATGATGTCTCACCAATCCTAGAACAAATTTTCTAAACCTTTCAAGGCGAAATACCAGCTTATACTTGAAAAGAGAGATGATTAGGCATTCTTTGATTTAAACCTTCTCATTTTAAACCTTTGGCCTTTTTCCTAATTAAAATTAACCCTTGCAAACCCCTTTGAGCCTTTTTATTCCTAATTTTTCTTGAAACCCTTATTGCTACCTAGCCAATGAACTAAACACTCCAACCCTTTTCATGAGGATAATTGAATATTAGGTACACTTTATACTTTGATATTAAAATATATATATATATATATATATATATATACAATAAAAGGGAGAAGAAATGCTTGTCATCTTGTAAAAGTGCTAGTATATGTACTTTTCACTATTATCATTCAAATTGAAAGAAATCCACCCAAAGTATTAAAAGGAATGATTTTGGGGGTGTCAATTTTAGGGACAATCATCAAAAAGAAAATACGAGATACAAGTTTAAAGTATCAAAATGTCCCTCCATTTTTATGTGTTTTATAAACTATGCTAGCACTTGACAATTCTCATTGTGTATTTCTCTCCTCCATATATATATATATATATAAAAGAGAGAAAAAGAAAAAAAAAGTATAATAAAATAAGAAATGTACCCTATGTTGTCAAGATTGAAAATATTCTCATGCTTTGAATCCTTTTTACCCATTTTTCTTCTTAGCCTCATTTTTGAACCCCATGGCCCCATTACATCCCTAAAAAGACCTTTGATCTCTTGATAGTATTTGCTACATTAGTGGAGATAGGAGTAGGGAATTTGCCTATGGGATTGGAAAATTATCCATTCACTCATTTAATTCCATCATTTTATATAGAGACACTTTGACTATTGATTGTTCTAGAATTCCTTTTGAGCATGACTCTCTCTTTTGATTGGTTGGTTTGGGGATTTTGAATGATAATTGACTTGATGGCTAAGCGGTGAAAGCTTGGATAAGCATTAGATTCTTTGCATTTTGAAGGATGGGTATATGGATTGCTGGTATGGCTAAAGGTGTGTTAAGTTACTTTAATAGGTGATTTTCATAGCTCTTTGGATAAGGCACCCCTAAAAATTTTGCATCACATTTTAAAGTTTGCTTGAGGACAAGCAAAAGCTTGAGTTTGGGGGTATTTGATGCATACATTTTGCATAGTCATTTAGGTCTAATTTCATAGCCATTTTATTTTATTATTAGTTATTTTTAGCTAATTTCATTAGTTATTTAGTTAGTTTTTTATAATTGTCAATTTTGGATTAATTTGTAATTTTTACTTTGTTTTGTAGGAAAAATGGTGTTTTTGAAGGACTGAAAAGAAATTTTGCCATTGAGGAGTAACTTCTACAGCCAAAGATGTCAAAAACAAGTTTTAAAGTTGAAATATGCATGGGCCAAATTGCGCATAACTTGCCGCATAAGCTATGCAGATCTGCATAAGGAGAAGAAACACTGTCCAACACCTGCCGAATTGTGCATAAGGAGAGTGCATAGCCTATGCAGATTCACGCCTCCCTTATGCAATCTCACGAAATTGTGCATACTTATGCCCCAAGTCATGCGATCAGCATAAGTGAACCAGAAGCAAAATCGCATAAGGGATCGCATAACTTATGCATCCACTTATGCATCCCACAAAGGTTTCATTAATGAGTGGCGTAAGATTCCCTCGTAAAATTCCTCCTAAAACACACCATTTTAGGGCTCCATATCAGAAAATGCTATAAATAGCCCCATTTCCCATTTTAGAGAAAAGAGACAAGGAGCAGAAAAGGAAAGGGAGAGGAGAGGCAGAATTTGAAGAGTCACTTTCACCTTCCACACCATTTTCAACCAAGATTTGCAGATTTCTTTCTTTCCTTATATTTTTCCTACATTTCTAGTGTTTAGTTTCTTGTTTCTTAGCTTAGATTGAAGCTTATTTCCATTTAAATTCATAATATCTTGTAAGGATTATGGATAGTGAGTAGTTTACCTTTGATTCTGGAGTAAGGGTTGTAATATTTGAGATATTTTGTGGAATTTGATTGGGTAATCCATATTTTATGGTCTTAGTGAGTTTTATTCATTTCTTGTGTACTTAATGACATGCTTAGTGTAGGATCCCATTAAGTAATGTTCTTAATCCATGGTTGAGGCACCGAAAGGAGAAGGCCTTGTGATAGATAATCAAGGAATTGGACTTAATTAACTTAGATCTAGAAATAGACTAAGGATTAAGAGGATTCACAGATTAATTAAAGAACCTAACGGGTCTTAATTAATTCTAACTCCACGAAAGTAGGATTAGTTTGACTAAGGCACTCTTTGTCTCACTCGAAAGGGTATTCAAAGGATTTAAGAATTAATCTCCTTAAAACCACAAGTTTCACAAAATTGGATAACCGATTTAAAATCCCAAAATAGCTCGAATATGAAATCCCGAACTCCGGAATCGCCTTTTTATCATTGCTAATTTTCAATTGAATTTAATTGCTTGCCATTTTAAATCTTGCCATATTTGAACTTGCTTATTTCAATTTGATGCAATTTTAGTTTAATTAATACATTGTTGGATAGATTGTTAATTTTGCACATATAGATTTCATACTCCAATACCCATTTAATCTATTGTTTTAATTTTGGAATTAGTTCAATTTAGTCAACTTTTTATATTAAAAATTCAATCATTAACACAACTCCTCGTGGGAACGATATCTTTACTGTATTACTTGTACGACCCGTGCACTTACGGTTGGGCCACATCACTTCGTAATCTTATTTCACTTGTTGTAGGCTGGTTTATCTTTACTCTTGTTTTACATCTATTATTTTGCTGTGCTGAATAAGCATGCTTCTTTTATGTTGTGTGGCATTTTGGTTTATCCAATGGCTTACCAAGATTTTGTGCTCAGATTTGATATTTTCCTTGTCAAAAAGGAGTTTATAGCATAAGCATGAGTGAAGGATGATAGATTTTCCTTTTCCATTTATAAGAAAGTGTAATTGTGATTTAAATGGTTCAGGATTTCTTTTGGAACTACCTTTTAGAAAACTTGTCTACATATATATATATATATATATATATATATATATATATATATATATATATTTATAGATGCACTAATGCAGCCTTTCTTTTTCTTTTCCCTTAAAGTGAAGAATAAATAATCAAACTTTAGAGGTAGTTTTAGGGTTGAAATTCTATCTGTTGAATTTGCATGGTTCTCTGTGCAGCAATGCTGAAAAAGAACTACTCTCATAAGCCACATGAAGCCAAAAGTGGCTTAATTTCACTCCTGAGTGTTGAGTTTATTACTGACTTTAGCATGACAGCTAAACTTCAATTTTTATTAGTAAAATCACTTGCATTCATTTTGTTTCTACAAGGTCATTGTTTCTAGTTTTTGGAAGAATTTAATTGGATTTTTTTAGATGATAACGAGTAAATTTTTCTAGTCATGCTCTATAAAGAAAAAAAGGCTGTAAGGCTCTCTTGTTGGTCAATACATTCCTCAGCCTTACTATCATTTAGCGTTTCTTGGAGGTTGAGTGATACTTTTATTGAGGGTGCCATTATGCTTGTTTTGTGTGGGCATGTGGGTATCACTTCAGTTTCTTGTGAAATAAATGTTATTGCAAAAACAAATTTCAGGCTTCACCTATCAATATTGGGGATTGTCAGGCTACTGTTGAGGAAAAGAAAACCAACACCCGAGGTAACTTAAATTTATTTATTTTTACTTGTTTCATTAGTTGATCATTTTCTGCTTTTACTTGACCAAGTTATTATGTTAATACCTAGAAGCATACTAGTTTATGCTTGTAATCTTATGATAGAATGCTGCTGGTCGTTGCAGTTGGTAGCAGCGGGAGGGGTAGGTATTCCTCAGGAAGAGGTGGTTTTAGGAGTGACAGTTTCAAGAACCGTGGGAACTTTGGCAGCAGCCGTGGTTATGGCAGAAATGAATTCAGAAACCAGGGTGAATTTTCACTGCGACCTAAGGGTTCAGCTGGGCGCAGTGGTGATGATTACCAGCGGACTAATCCAAATGGAAGCAGAAGGGGAGGGCGCCAGGGTGGGGTGAGAGGTAATTTTGTTTCTACTTGAACATAGGGCAATGAAGGTGCATAGATAATTTTTTGACAGTACAAATGAGGGGTATCAAGGAACTAGAAGTTCAGGTTTTCAATTTTTATATTTTCAACTTTCCACGAGAATATTATTGTGAATCCTTGTTTTTTTGTTTTCTGCCCCTTGGGGCATTTCATGAAAGCTTACATGACATGGGAAGCCGATCCCAAATTTTTGGGATAAAGGCTTAGTTGAGTTGAGTTGAGTTACATGACATGGGAAATGTGTTTTGTAAACGTGATCTCTCATGCAAGCTTATCTAATTCTGTAAACGCGATCTCTCTCTTCCTCCCCCTGCCTGCCACAACCCTAACGCCCCACTGGTAGGCTCATGTGGAAGACGAATATATTAGCAGCAACATTTGAATGATCCCTGTCAAGTTGGCGTAATTTTACTTGAAACTTTTAGTTAAACTAGTTTATTGTCCGCACGCTACGCCGCAAAAATTTAAATTAAAAATTTATGTATATAACACTATGCCTCATAAGTCCACATATATATATATATAATAATATTCTTTAAATTGTCATGTTAAAAAAAAAAAGATATTTTCACTATATATATATATATATATAGTGAAAATATCTTTTTTTTTTAACATGACAATTTAAAGAATATTATTATTTTAACATTAAATATGTCCTAATCTATTTTACTCAAAATTACAGCAAGATCAGAAGTCCAGACATGAAAGCACAAAGAGGAACAACCGAAACAGTAGCAAGACTGGCTTTTTAGCATGTTAGCTCGCTTTCTCCTTATTCTGCCAACAAGAAGTCATATTTAGCAAATTCTCTGGCGCGTATATTGCATGTTTGTTCTAGCAAAAGTTACGGACAAACAAATATCACAGAGACTTTGGCATGTAAATCTTCACTGTTCAAATTCTTGGTTGCTAAATTTCTCCATCTCTTTCTTGAAAACAGGCACGACAATTTCTTGTAAGTTGACCAGCACCTTCAGGTTAGAACCCATCTTTCTTTCTTACATTTGCTGATGAGTTAGGCAAGAAAAAGCAAGGCTCAACGCTCCCAAGCAGTTACCTTGAAAGAGGCAAGACAATAATTGGACCTCCACCTGAAATCCATAGTTGAATGGCCCACGTGTCTCCAATCTGTGAATCCATTCACTCTTTCCTGCTGTGATATATAGGCCCCATTGGCCAATATATGTCAATTACAACTGAGCAAAACGACAAACAGTAATTTTCTTGACCAATGGTGACTAAGTGGCTTTCTAGTTTTGACTTGTACCAATCTTATAAATAGCCAAAGCAACTATTTCACAGAAAACGGCTAAGTCCGCTAGGAGTTAGTAGTAGGCACTGGCTGGAAAACGCGCTAGAGGTGAATTGAAGGCTCTAGATCTCCAAATAGAATCATCCAGTGGAAGGGTCTGTTTCCCAGTTCCAAATTACCATTAGGTTAACTGGTGATTCAAAAAAGACTGTTGGACTTACTTCACCTTGCTCAGTCGAGGACCTAGATACACTTGTGGCCCTGCATAGCTTGTACCTTTCTCCAAGTACTTCAGTTTCACTCTTGATGGATGCCCCAAAACTTGGGCCATATGTAAATTTTTGTGCCTCACTGGTTCTGTTTCTTTGTTCAGTTCCAGATTATGATATCTCTGTTGTTGATTTTAGCATGAAGAATGCCACTTATGCTTTTTTATCCTTGTATTCTTTATGCAATGACTTGGAATGTAGCCTGCATATATTCACAATTCCTGGCTAGGAACAACCCAAATTGCTGCATCTCTTTCTCATCATTCTATAATCAGCAAATCCCTCCCTGGCCCACTTGTGCTCACATATGAAATTTAAACCATTCACAGTTGAATCTTGATTGATGTGTAGTGTTGAGTATATTGAATTACTTATGTTATTCGATTGCAAGTCTCAATCCTCTCATCTCATTACACAAACTCAAAATATTAAAAAAGAAAGAAAAAAAAAAAGGAAAAAGAGCAGTAGAGGAGAGGAGAGCAATAAAAGGACATAAAAGCCACAAGAAAAAAAAAAAAAACATTCTTTTATGCCTCTGCCCACGTAATTAACGGCGAGACACCATTCGAAACATGCCTTGCATCATGAAGTACGCCACTACCCATGTAATTAGCTTTGCAATTTCAATTTGGGAAAAAGTTAAAATAGGCCCTTAAACTTTTGAACAGGTTCAAATAAAGTCAATTTTAAGTTGTTTTTTTTTTTCAAATCAACCCAAAACTTTTGATTTAAATTCAATTGGGAAAGGTTAATTTTGAGGGAAGCTTCGAATCATGGCAAGTCTGTAATTTGATGATACTGTTTGCTTAATATTCCACATCCACGGCAGGCATTGTTGTTTCACTATTGCACTACAAAGCCATTGTTGTAACTTTGTGCTCAACGACAATTTTCAATCAAATTGGGGGTGGCCCAATGAGCTTGTTAACGTCCATGATTTATTAATCAGTGTTATCCCTTCCAACTCTGATCTTCAAGAGATAAAGATGAAATGACATGGGTTTTCTGGTTTTTGTTATTCCTTCTAGAATTTTTTTTATTAAAAATAATGAATAATTTTAATATTTAAAAATTAAATATATATTGTTTTACTATTTCTCGACTTATTAAAAGTTTTGAGTTAATTTGAACTAAAAGTTTAAAATTGCTAGAAAGTGTGTGTTTAATGCGATGTTATTGATATTGAAAAATCGATCAAAATTTGATAAAAGTTATTTTAAAATATAAATATTTTTATCTCAATGTTAAGTCAGACGACAAACTAATAAAACTACTCATACTTTTAACAAAAGTGTTTTTATTACTTTCTATTCTCTCACATTTTAGGAAGAGGGCCTTTAAATTTTAGGCCCCTGTAAATTTAAGTCTGCATCTACACTTAATTAGAAAATGAAAAAAATATTTTGTTCTGTAAGATAAAATGAAGCATTAATTTTATAGCGTATCACTAAATTATAATTTATGATTAAAAGGACATTATTTATAATTTTATAAGCCAAAAATAATATTTAAGAGGGAAATTACTGTCTGGATCTGACATCATTTATGGTAGTGTCCACACAAACTGAATTAGCATCTCTTCCTTCAGAATAAGCAGACGCTAACGAGAGTTGGGAGGTCGACTATTGCCAGCAGCAAGCCTGCAAACAAACTGAAGCAGCTCTTTGCTAGTATCATCCCTGTGAACTATCACCTCTATAAAGCACAAGCAGTTCTTCTTATCACCCATGGCTGTTTCAATTGCTGCAATTAGTTCCTTCTCGCAACGAACCTATAATTAAAAAACATGTTGGTCATGGTAATTTTGTGGAAAGTGGGAATCTGAAGTCTCGCATATGTCCGCCGAAAAAATAAAAATTATTTCATTACCTTGGTAGTCCAACAGTTGCCTTCCCCATTCTGTATTGTTTTAACTAACCCAGCGTAGCTCCAGTTCTTGATCACGTTGTAGGGACCGTCGTGAATCTCAACTTCTATTGTGTATCCACCATTGTTTATCAAGAATATGATGCTGTTGTGTCCCCATCTAAGCATTGTGGACACTTCTTGTGGGGCCATCTGCAAGCCGTGCATATGCTTAATTAGGAAAAAAAGACAATTTTTGCCTTAAATGAATCAGAGTTAGCCGTGAAGATATTTAATCATATTATATATGTGTAATCTATGGAGACCTGGAAGCTTCCATCTCCTATAACAGCTATAACTCGCTTGTCTGGTTCAGCCTGTGCAAACCCAAGAGTTGCACCTATTGACCAACCAATTGATGCATATAGCAGCTGAGTCTCATACCTGCACAGATTCCCAAATTCATTTTCTTCTCTCTATAAAGCCTCGTAAATTAATAAATTTTCTTGATATATGTATCAAGGTGACAGATTTGCTTACCCACAACCCTCTGGCAGTTTCAGTTTCTGGCATTGGAACCATGCATCGCCTGCATCAGCCAACAGAATCATGTCACCCAACAACATCTTCTGTATGTGCCCGAACATAATATTAGTCTTCAGGTCCTCACTGGGGTCAGATTGCAGAGGAAGTGCCTCTGGAACACAAATCCGCTGGTAGTTCTCATATGCACTAGTGTTATGATCGAGTCTTTTCGCTAGTTTTTCAAGGAAGATCTTCAATGGTACGCGCCAAAATACAGGCATGTTTGGAATTATTACTCGTTCAGGTTCTGCAATAATAGCCGCCCTCTTATTGAAAACCAATGAATGCCCAACACTGCTCAAATCGTCAAAAATTGGTCCTGCAAAGAGTGAAGCATCAGCAGTTTCCACAATCTCAGCACTGTAAAGGGTGCTTGCGGCGCCCCAATAAGTCCCAATGAAGCAAGGGAAGTTCTCTGGCACAAGGCCTTTTGCAGCTGGCATGACTGCAATTGCATAGCCACAAGAATCTGCTAACTCTATGAAGGCATTGCGGGCTTTAGCAACTCGGAGTTTTGGTCCAGCAACCAGAACAGGCTTGACTGCCTTATTCAGGATTTCCGCAGCTGCCTCCACTGCTACTTCCAGGGCCATGTGGTTACTCATCCTGAAAACAAGAAAAAAAAGAGATGCAGATAAAACTAATTCTACATTTGGAAAGCAAAATTGCAGATTTTAATCTTACTTGGAAGAGAAGACGAGTGGAATAGGATCCTGAACGAAAGTTGGATGAGGGATGGACGCCAAATTACAGCTAATGCTGATATAAACAGGCTTTTTTTCTTCTAAACATGCTGTAATTGCTCCATCAATCTGTTCTTGGGCGTTGTCCAAATCATTGATCACGGCCTGCAATAAAACAGAAAGTTAGCTTGCAACCATAACGAGATATGCTCTAATTTTTACTGAAACCTGACAAGTAAGATCATGGACTGACAGACTAAGAGGCACACATCCCACAAACCCATTAATAGTCTTGATTTCTTGTATTAATTTCCTCATTCTGTCTAATTTTATTGGAAGAAGTGAAATCCACCAAGGTTTATAACTATAATCTCAATCTTTTTATATGTAGTTTAATTATGGTTGGAATTTGATAATTGATTTTGGTTTTAAGATGTCTTATTAATTAAGGTAAGTGAAAATTACTATCTAATCTCTATATTTTAATAAAATTTTTTTAATCTATTTATTTTAAAAAATACATACTATTTACTTCTCTTATTTTATTATGTTAAACTATTTAATCTCTTTTCAAATTTTTTATCAATCAATACTAATTAAATTATTATTTAGTTATTTTATTTTAATAAAATTAATTAGTTAATTTTTTTATTTTAAAAATACATTAATTAATCCTATAATTTAGTTTCATTAACTCTTTAGTCCCTTCAATTTTTATTACACCCAAATTGCCTCGATTTTCTTTTCTTTATTTCTTCTTCTTTGCCCTCACATCCTTCTTCTCCTCATTTTTTCTTTGTTTTTCATCATTTGATAGACAATTATATAATTTATCTATGTAAAAAAGTTAAACAGTTCTATTAAATCTCCAAAGTGCTCAAAGGTGATAATTCAATAAAATTATTTTTCAACATAGAAATCACAAAAATGATGCCTAAAAAATTAAATGAAAATACTTGAACTATTTTAAAAAAAATAAAAATTTAGATTTATTAATTTCCACACAGCAAACTTTCATTTTCATTTAGGAATATATTTTTCAAAATATTATATTTTTTAAAATAAAAGAACCAACTAATTAATTTCACTAGACTAAATAGTAATTTGATTAGCATTAAAATTCATAAACTAACAGAATTGGATTATATATATATATATATATATATATATATATATATATATATATATATATATATAATTTTTAAAATATTAGGATTTTGATTCTATAACGTGCACAAGTGACAAGTATTGGAAGGGTTTACTTG
Organism: Hevea brasiliensis; assembly: GCF_030052815.1. Taxonomy (NCBI): domain Eukaryota; kingdom Viridiplantae; phylum Streptophyta; class Magnoliopsida; order Malpighiales; family Euphorbiaceae; genus Hevea; species Hevea brasiliensis. Next base: position 11,360,682 of record NC_079509.1, on the reverse strand, counting down.
ATGGCAAGTGACTGCCCGAAAGCACTGAAGCTCCTGGGAGAAATCCGACAATCCGATGGTGTGGTGAAGAATTGTTTTAGCACCATAATCATTAGAATTAGGACCTCCAACGATACAAATTACTGCTAAATCTTGACTGTAAGCACCAGCTATAGCATTCAGAATGCTGAGACCACCAACTGTGAAGGTAACAGCACATGCACTCACACCCTTTGCCCTCGCGTACCCATCAGCTGCATACCCTGCATTCAGCTCACTGCAGCACCCCACCAGGTTCAGCCCTGGTTCTCCGATGAAGTAATCCAGAAGGGTCAGATTGGAGTCTCCGGGAACTGAGAATACGTCTGAGACGCCAACTTGAACCAGTCGGCGTGCTAGGTGGTGGCCTAGTGTGGGTGCTAATGAGGGTTTTGGTTTTGGTATGCTGTGCAGGCTATTGTTGAGATGCCCTTTGTTGATAAGCAATGCATTGTTGAGATGCCCATTTGTGGTGGTATTCTCCATTTTTGCAGAAAATTATCTATTATAGAGTAATATCAAAATGAAGTTGGAAATACTACGTGTATTCTTGCTTTGGATTTTTGGTTTGGTGCCTGAGGGGAAGTTGCATTTTTATACCAGCTGGGGAGACTATTCATTTACTTGTAATTTTAGTAATTTCTATAATAATTACTATATGGCTCCACTTTTTATATTTCCAGAAGAATTTATATTTATATTTTATGAGTAAAAAAATACTACTCTAAACTCACCTTTGATATGAGATTAATAAGAGTAATTTAATTTAATATTGTTTAAAAATTAAATTAACCTTTTACTTAACTATAATTATACATTGTTTAAAGGTTAAATGTTAATTTAGAGAATTAAATTAATAATTATCCTATCAAAACTTATAAAGATAACATTTAACTCTTGATTTTTGGAGTGTTCATTTAGCATTGTGATTATAGGATGAAAATTATTTAAAAAAAATACTATTGTAAATATTATTAAAAAAATAATTATTTTATTATTTTAATATTATTATAATTAAAATTTATAAATTTAATTTTAAATTATTTTTAATACTTTTTTATTAACATATTTTAAACAACGATAATTTTAATAGCAATGTGAAATAAATTTTAATAGTAATGTGAAATAAATTCTAAGTGTATTTTAGAATTTATTACGTGTAATTAGTCCAACCACTGTCCAATCTCAATTGGTATTGGCTTTTTTTTTTTCGTCGGTGAAATAGAGATCCAAACCTGAATGACAGGTGTAGTCAAATTTTAATTTTGGTCCAAGTCTAATCAATGTATAAATTATTCAAATATTTTATTTATATATTATTTTAAATATTATTTAAAAATTATTTTAAAAAATTATTTTATTATTTTAATATTTTTATAATTAAAATTTATTAAATATAATTTAAAATTATTTCTTAATATTTTTTAATTAATATATTTAAAAAAATAATTTTCCTAACAATAATCCCACGATAATATCAAGTTAGCGTGTTCTGCCTTTTTCTTACAGGGAAAAAAACATTGGCACATGGCGTTGCAGAAAATGAAAAAATTATTGCTAAATCAATTTGAATCAATCGCTGTTTCGATAAAAGAAAAAATGTGTCCTCTAGTCTAAATCAATGTCTAAGGTGGCATGGTTGATCATGACATTCATTAACACGCAATTCATAATATAATCCTTAGATTCGATGACGTTGAAACATTGATTTTACTGAGATTAGTGGCCTAGTCATAAACTTTAGTTAATAAATTAATTTTATTTAAATATAATTGTTAACTTACTAGATGCCCTATTTAACTTTCATTGAAAAAATAAAATCTATTAATTTTAAAAATAATTTAATAATATAAATTATTTAATTTTTAATAAAATAATATGAGTGAAGTGTATATTAAAAAAAGAATATGATTGTCAAACACATAGATGGAGTTAACTAAGAACCATAACTTGATTTAATTTGATATAATAAATAAATCCTAATTATAAAAAATTAGAGAGAACTTGTTTAAATTGGTCCATTATTTCTTCAAATCGAAATATTAATTAAACTCATGTTTTTTGTGAATCGCATTTTCATATAATATATTTATATATTTTAAAATAAAACAATGATAGTATATAAACAATCCTACATAAAATGGTTTTCAAGAATTTATAACTATCCAATAATTATGTATATTTTTTAAAAAGATTATTTATGTATGTGTCAATTTACAATTAGTTTACCAATTTATATCACATGTCCACGTGGAATATCGAGTTCACCTTAAAAATTTATCGAAGAAAAGGATCGTACCGTCATTTCAGGGCCCATTACTGGTGGATTTATTTTCATCCAAAGAGTAAACATTTTTCTTCCATGTGTAATTAATCTTTTACAGACTAGGGAATTGATCATGTGTTTGATTATTAATAATTTTAATTTATATATATATATTTTTTTAATTTTAATATATAAAAATAATGAAATATTTAATTTTTTTATTAATTATTTTGAATTTTATTTTTATTATTTTTATATTTCAAACTTTTTAATAAGAATTTCATAATAAAAATAATTAAATATATCTATATATAATATTATAATATTCTGTCACTTATAATAAAATTGTGGGATATTCGAGAAACACATTAGAATTAAGATTTGATAAATTTTATACAATTCTTAATCTTATTATAAATGTTATTCCTAAAACTACTTGTATAGATAAAAATCCTAATCATAACAATTTTGTTAATAGTAAATAATAATATGTAATTTAAAAGCTTAATGTTAAAAGAAAATTCTAACTTTTACAATTATGGCTTTTTTTTTTGACAATTTTAGTATGTTTTTAAAGGTTTTTTTTTAAAACTTATAGTTAAAATTGATTTGAATAACCTAAAGTAGTGTCATTTTGATGATTAGTCTTTCTTTCAATCAATTAACATATATATCATAATTTTGATTGTCGATTTATTTCAAAATTTGCCGCTTACTAAAAATAATAACTATTTACGATCGAGTTAAAATTTTTAAAAATTAAAGAATTTGCTATAGTAGTAAAAAAAAAAAAAAAATATTATTTTATATATTTAAATTTAAAAAAAAAAAAACAAAAAAAATATAAAAAAAAAAGAAGCATTTATATTCAATAAGATATATATTTTGGATCCTACTTAGAAAAAAAGAATAAACCAGCTACTGCCTGGAGTATCTCCCACTTTCATCTCTGAGGCATTTAATTCAACTGCATATAAAAAGATTGAGATTGTAGTTATAAATCTTGGTGGATTTCACTTCTTACAATAAAATTAGACACAGAATGAGGAAATTACTGCAAGTTAAGAAATCAACACTATTAATGGTTTGTGGGATACGTGTGGGATCTGATTAAAAAAGGGCTTGTGGGATATGTGTGCGGTGTGCCTTGCGTTGTATCACTCCACGATCTTACTTGTCAGGTTTCAGTAAAAATTAGAGCGTATCTCATTATGGTTGGAAGCTAAAGTTCTGTACTCGTTTTATTGCATGCCATTATCGATGTTTGGACCAAGCCCAAGAACAGATTGATAGAGCAATGACAATATGTTTAGAAGAAAGCAAGCCTGTTTATATCAGCATTAGCTGTTATTTGGTGGCCATGCCTCATCCCACTTTCTTTCAGGATCCTATTACACTCATCTTCTCTTCGATGTAAGATTATAATTCAGAAATATTGATCTCTAAATGTATAATTTGTTTTATACTCCTCTTCTTTTCTTGTTTTCCGGATGAGTAACTACATGGCCCTGGAAGTAGTAGTTAGGGCTGAGCAGAATTCGGTTCAAATCGAAAAATCGAACCGAATCGAGTCAATTCGGTTCAATCGGTTCGGTTTTAAAATTAAATCGGTTCGGTTCGATTTTAATTTATAAAAATTTTGATTATTTCGGTTCGGTTCGGTTTTGAAGAGAAAAAATCTATTAAACCGAACCGAACCGAATAGTGATTTATATAGTCAAATCGAACCGAATTGATTTTTGAATTAATTAATTTTTATGGAAAATTTATGAATTATATTTAATTATATATATATTAATTGTTTAATTTCATTGATTCATGATTAGTAGGTTCAAACCAAAGTTAAAATTAGACCAAATAACTTGAAAATCAAGTCTAAATTAAAAAATCAATCAAAAATCAAACCGATCGATTTAAACCGAACCGAACTGAAATAAAGTGGTTCGGTTCGATTCGATTTTTCACCAATTTCGATTCGGTTCAGTTTCTAAAATTGAAGATTCAGTTTTCATAATTTAATTCGATTCGGTTCGATTTGAACCGATTGCTCACCCCTAGTAGCAGTGGAGGCAGTTGCAAAAATCCGGGCTTTTGACAAAAAAGGTGTAATCAAAAGTACAAAATACAGAAAAAGGGTGAGTTTAAAACTAATTACCAAAAATGGGTGAATTATGCTGAGCTGGACGAGGTGAGTGCGGGACGCTAACTATAATAGCGTTTTTAAGGTCCGGACACTATTCAAAATAGCGTCCACGTTAAAAATTTGAAAGGAGACCTGGACGCTATTCAAAATACCGTCCAGCTCTCCCTACAATAATAAAAAATTAATTAAAAAAAGTTTAAAGGTTGGAAGTAGCGTCCAACCCTTTTTTTAATTTTTAATAATTTTATTTTATATTTTAAATAAATTATAAATATTATTTTAATAAATAAAATTATAATATGTAATATTATATATTATAATATTTTTATTATAAATATTATTTTTTAATTTAAAATTAAATTAAAATTTAATAAAATAAAAAATTTAAATTAAAAAATAAATAATTAAAAAAATTTAAGAAAAGTTGGACGATACTATAAGTAGTGTCCAACTTTTCTTTAAATTTTTAATTATTTTATTTTATATTTTAAATAAATTAAAAATATTATTTTAATAAATAAAATTATAATATGTAATATTATATATTATAATATTTTTATTATAAATATTATTTTTTAATTTAAAATTAAATTAAAATTTAATAAAATAAAAAATTAAAATTAAAAAATAAATAATTAAAAAAATTTAAGAAAAGTTGGACGCTACTTAGAGTAGCGTCCAATTTTTCTTTAAATTTTTAATTATTTTATTTTATATTTTAAATAAATTAAAAATATTATTTTAATAAATAAAATTATAATATTTAATATTATATATTATAATATTTTTATTATAAATATTATCTTTTTAATTTAAAATTAAATTAAAATTTAATAAAATAAAAATTTAAAATTAAAAAAATAAATAATTAAAAAGGTTTAAAAAAAATTAGACGCAACTTATAGTCTAATTTTTTTAATTATTTTATTTTATATTTTTATTATAATTTTTTAATATTTTTTATTTTTTTTAATTTATTTAAAATATAAAATAAAATAATTAAAAATATTATATAATATATAATATTAATTATTATAATTTTATTTATTAAAATAATATTTTTAATTTATTTAAAATATAAAGTAAAATAATTAAAAATTTAAAGAAAAGTTGGACGCTACTTAGCATTCAACTTTTCTTAAATTTTTTTAATTATTTATTTTTTAATTTTTTATTTTATTAAATTTTAATTTAATTTTAAATTAAAAAATAATATTTATAATAAAAATATTATAATATATAATATTATAATTTTATTTATATTTTATTTAAAATATAAAATAAATTTATTAAAAATTAAAAAAAAAAGGGTTGGACGCTATAAGTAGCGTTCAACCTTTAAACTTTTTTTAATTAATTTTTTATTATTGTAAGGAGTGCTGGACGCTATTTTAAATAGCGTCCATCTCTCATTTCAAATTTTTGACGCGTGTGCTATTTTGAATAGCGTCCGGACCTTAAAAACGCTATTATAGTTAGCATCCCGCACTCACCTCGTTCAACTCAGCATAATTCACACATTTTTCATAATTAGTTTCAAACTCACCTTTTTTTTGTATTTTATATTTTTTATTACACATTTTTTGTCAAAAACCCTAGAAATCCTGATTGAGGCAGAAGCCTGTTCTAGTGGCTAGACCAAGACTCCTTGTTGCTAAAGCCCGCAATGCCTTTGTAGAGTTAGCAGGTTCTTGTGGCTATGCATTTGCAGTCATGCTAGTTGCAAAAGGCCTTGTGTCAAAGAACTTCTCTCGCTTCATGGGACTTAGTGGGGCGCAGCAAGCACTCTTTACAGTGCTGAGATTGTGGAAACCGCTGATGCTTCGCTCTTTGCAGGACCAAGTTTTTATGATTTGATCTGTGTTGGCCATTCATTGATATTCAATAAGAAGAAGGCTATTATTGCAGAACCTGAACGAGTAACAATTCCGAACATGCCTGTACTTTGGCGCGTACGGTTGAAAAAATTCCTTGAAAAACCAGCGAAAAGACTTGATCATAACACTAGTGCATATGAGAACTACCAGCGGATTTGTGTTCCAGAGGCACTTCCTCTGCAATCTGAGCTCAATGAGGACTTGAAGGTTAATGTTCTGGTCAAGCACATACAGAAGATGTTGTTGGGTGACACGATTCCGTTAGCTGAGGCAGGCGATGCATGGTTTCATTGCCAGAAACTGAAATTGCCACAGGTTCTGTGGATAAGCAATCTGTCACCATGGATACATATGAAGAAAATCTAATAACATGCCAGGCTCTATAGAGAAAAGAATATGAATTTGGGAATCTATGCAGAGTCAGTTACCATATGCATCGATTGGTTGGTCAATAGGTGCAACTCTTGGACTTGCACAGGCTGAACCAGACAAGCGAGTTATAGCTTGTATAGGAGATGGAAACTTCCTGGTTTCTATAGATTACACGATATACATATATAATATGATTAATATCTTCACGATTAACTCTCTCTGATTCATTTGCTCCATAGAAGAAATTAAGTAAAAAACTGCTTTTTGCCTGAAATTAAGTCAAAATTAAAGTTCATTATAAACTGGGGAATTAGCATGCATTGCTTATAAGCTCACAATCAATGCTATTGATGCCCTTTGTCAATAGAAAAGAGGATATTGGCAGAGGAGAAAAAGAAGTAAAAAATTAAAATGATACTTTTTAATTATCCCAGGCATTAGTGAAAAATAAAATTAATTTTCATTGTTTAACAACGGGCTATTGACTTCATGATCCCAGGCATTGGTAAAAATCAGATTAATCAGATGAGGACTATTTTGCAATTTTCCAGAATCTGAAATTAAAATTTTTTTTGGCCGCACGCAACCCAAAAACCGGAAAACCCTCTTCTGCCTGTGTGAACCCCTAATATTGTTGTATCAATGGCTGATTCTATGGTTTCTCTCTTGATAAGCTGAAAGCTTTCAGGAACTCTCAAGTTCACAATGAAGAGAAGTGGTGTAGACCCTTATTTTGTGATGAGTATGTGTATTGAGACTATAGAAAACCAAATGATGAAAAATTATATGACTGTAAGATATAATTGGAGGCATGGAGCTAAATTATTAATTCTGTGGTATGATCCTGAAAAAAAATAATAATACGATTTTTTGGGAAATTAAATTTAAATACAATTTTATTTTGTTTAAATTTAATATGAGTAGTTCTTAAATGGACCTAATTAAGTTTAATTGGGCCCCATGGGTCTAAGAAAGCCTAGTTAGAAATTTTAAATAAAACCCATTTAATTTATTTTTTAAAAATTAAAATAAGAAAATATATTTTTCTCTCTCTCCCACTCTCTTCCTCACTCCTTATTGGTGCGTTCCCCTTTTCCTCTCTTCCTATTGGTTGAAACATCTCATTCATATCCCAGTTTCACTCAAATCCCCTAATCCTAGTTGTTTAAGTTATCTGAACCTTATCACCCTAGTACTCTAAATCCTACCACATCTCTTTCCCAAAACCCTATAAATACCCTATTGAGAGAGGAAAAAAAAAGGAAAGATTCAGAAAATTCATAGCTATTTAGAGATATTTTAGAGCTATAAGAGATTTAGAGATATATTCAAAATTCTTTTGATTCTTTTTTTTTTCTTCAAGAAGATTTTTTTGCAAGATTTTTCTTGAAGCCCTAAGGTAAGTACCAAAGAGGGCATTTGCGTAGAGTTTACGTGGAACTAAACGGGAGTAAGCCAGAGATATCATTGCCATACTATAAGAGAAGCTAATTTTTTAAAGGTAACTTACTCCAATGGCAACTGCAATTATCACAAAGGAAGTAGCTCTAAATTTCTAAAATAATTGTTGACATGAAAATATAGTAATAATAAGATTTTTATTTGGTAAATTAAAATTAACTTTATTTTTAATTTAACTGACTTTTATATATAATTAATTTAAATAAATACTTAATAAATTAAAATTAATCTTGTTTGTAAATTAAACTAATATTGACATGTAAAATAAATATAATTTAATACTTAGTAATTGTAAAATAAATTTGTATGTTAGAAATCTTCATTAGGTTGTGATTGTTTGGGTCTTATATGATATTAGAATAAATTACACATGTACATAATTAATTTAGTTTAATTATCCTTAGGGTAACTTGGTGAAAATTTAATTAATTAGGTTAAATAGAAACTTATAGTTGTTTGAAATTGAATTTATTTGTAAATTAAATTCTCAATAATAAATTAATTTTAATCATCTAGTAAATATTATTTAATAATTAGCAACCCCATAGATAGAAATTACTTGTATATCAAAATTGTTTATAAACAATAACTCTTTTGTGAATTACTTGTGTGTGTAGGATTATAATTGCATTTTTAGGATAAAGTTTAATAGATGAATAATAAACAAGACTTCTAAAAATATTAGTAGAGGATTGGCACTTGAATTAACGAGGTTAAACTAGACGTAAGGGTTACCTACCAACTTCTCCTTACATACCTACTATCCTAAACCTAGACATTGAGCTATGGTAATGACGGTTATGGAAACTCTGCAAGGAGTAAGTTACCATCCATGACCCTCAGAAGAAATACTAAATATGTCTCGGTTATTACCCGAGTGACGACTCCTGTCTATCTATGCCTTCGTGGTATAAATCCTTAGTACCGTGGTAGTGTTATGGGAAGACGGTACTTACTAGTGGTTTGATTCTATTAGGATTGTATGAAGTCCATGTCTAGGAAATGCTATCTAAGAAAGTGGTATTTAAGTGAGACCATTGTGACTCCACCATCTTTCCTGGGTATTACCTGGTGCATTTTATATAATTCTAGTGGATGAAATTTTGCCTCACGCCTCCCTTTTACAAGTGGGCCCTCAACATGGTATGATCTCGCTCTCTACAATTTTGTTCATTCTCTTAGTCTTAACTTGGCAATTTATTTAGGTAAATTATTATTATTATTATTATTATTTTTAACTCTATTTTGTATTCTTTTGATTTCAATATGCACGCATAACATGAGAGTGCTCGTATTAGCCCCTTTTTGTTAGGAAATCGAATGGTGTGTGAGAGCCAGAGTTGACTATTTTGGGCTTGTGGTGTCTAGGTGAGTCTTGATTTCAATGTGTGTTTTTGGATGTTGCAATGTGCGATTGATTCTTCCAACGATAACTAGATCTCTATTTGATTGGATTGACAGTGTTGATGTGGTTTTGTTAGAGGAAGTATGAGTTAAATCCAATGGAGAATTGGTATTGATAGGTCATGTGATAAGTGAAAGGGTGTTTTGAAATAGGATGTATTTTTTGAAGAGACAAGTGGGAGGGGCAGGAGGAATGACTGAACTAACAGGAACCCACAGGAGTAAACCAGATTCACGGGAAAGGGAATTTGTTATAATATATTTGAAGTGGTAGTAAGCACTGCACACAACTTTTTATTTAGAAAAGCAAGATAAAATGCTAAATCCATGTAGGTCTATTATCACTTGAATTCTCAATTCAATTCTTTTAAGGAAGAAAGTTTCTCGCTATGTTTTAGTTTTGCATATTCTTTCTTTATCTAGTTGCTTGGAATTTAAGGCTTTATTTTAATTGGAAGGTTTTGAAAGAGCAAAATCTCTTCTAAAACATGAAAATACATTGAAAATATTACCCTTTGTTTGGATTGGGGGAAACGGAGAGAAAAAGAAAAGAAGAGAAATGTGATTCCTGAAATTTCCTTTATTTGAATGGCAAATAGATGGGAGAAATGAGAAGAAAGGGAGGTAAATTACATTTCCTAATTTCTCTTCACTAACCCAAAATATTTCACATGAAATTGAGAAAATTAGATACTATTTATATTAAAATTACTTATATACCCTTAATATTATGTAATAACAAAATCACAACTCATGGCAATTAAGTAATTCTATTATCAGAAAAATTTTATTTTTCTCCTATTTTAGCAAGGTATCCAAATAATGAAAAAAAATTAGTTTCACTTCTTTTCTCTCTATTTCTTCTCTTTAATTTCTCATCATTTCCTCTACACAATTAAGATCCAAATGAAAGGTTAATTTTCATTTCTTAAGGTAAATGAATAAATGTTTAAGCTTTTTGCCAAGCTTGGTTTTAAAACATACTACATAGATGTAAGAAGCATTGATGTAATAGAGTTTTTACTTCAAAATATCCAGAAGCTATTTCACGTCTAGCATCAAGATAATGGTGTCTATGCCAGCGACAGTCAGCATAAAATGTAACCAAAAGTTGTGATAAAAGCCTAGAAGGGCAGTAAAAGAGTATCACATACAAAACCAAAAGTTTTGTTTTTTGCATACTTGTGACATGTGTAACTCTACCTAAACAGTTTGTACTTAGCCGGTCCTAAACCCGGATAAAGGAGGAGGATTGCGGTAGATGACAACCAGCATAAAAATTTCGTCATACCTCATGATATGGATTCAAATGATACAAACGTTGAGGCATCCTCTACTTACGACGCGCAGTGAAAAGAAAGAGGGAATAGTATAAGAAATTACATAATTGTAATAATAATAAGGCATATGAACAGTACAAGATAGCAAAGAAAGAGGCAAAAAAGGCAGTTAGTCGAGCAAGAGCGCAAGCCTTTGAAAAGTTATATGAGAAACTTGGACTAAAGAAGGAAAAAAAGATATTTATAGAATAGCAAGGAGGAGAGAAAACAAATGTCAAGATCTCAATCAAGTTAGGTGCATTAAGGATAAAGAAGGAAAAGTATTGGTGAAAGATAAGGACATTAAAGAAAGATGGAGAAATTATTTTGATGATCTCTTTAATAATAGTCAAAGTAGTAATAGCATGAATATAGAATACAGAGTAATAGAAAAGAATGTGAATTATACTAGAAGGATTAGATCTTTAGAAGTAAAGAAAGCACTTAAGAGAATGAAAGTGGATAAAGCTTGTGGACCCGATGAAATACCAATTGAAGTGTAGAAGTGTTTGAGAGATATTGGAGTGGCATGGTTAATTAAATTGTTTAATAAGATTCTAAACTCAAAGAAAATGCCTGATGAATAGATGAGGGGTATTTTAGTACCTATTTTTAAAAATAAGGGAGATATAGAGAGTTACTCAAACTATAGGGAAATTAAACTCTTGAGCCATATTATGAAGTTGTGGGAGAGAGTTGTGGAACATCGACTACGTCATGACACTTCTATCTCTCTCAATCAATTTTTCTTCATGCCCGATCGTTCAACTATGAAAGCGATCTTTCTCATTAGAAGTTTGGTGGAGAAATATAGATATATAAAGAAAGATCTACACATGGTTTTTATCGATTTGGAGAAAGCTTATGATAGTGTTCCAAGATATGTCTTATGGAGAGTGTTAGAATAAAAGAGGATATCTATTAGGTATATACAAGTGTTGAAAGATATGTATGAAGGAGCAACTACTATTTTGCACACAGTGGGAGGGAACACAAGAGATTTTCCTATCTCAGTTGGATTGCACCAAGGTCCAGCTGTAAGCCCTTATATTTTTACATTAGTTTTAGATGAATTAACGAAACATATACAAGAGAGTATCCCTTAGTGCATGATATTTGCGGATGATATAATTCTGATAGATGAGACGCGAGAAGGAGTCAATAGAAAGCTAGAGCTTTGGATAAGTACTCTAGAGCCAAAGACCTTTAAGTTAAGTAGAACGAAGACAAAATGCATGCATAGCAAGTTCAGTGAAGGCCGAACTAGTGATAAGAAAGGAGTTAGTTTGGATAGAGTGGTACTGCCCCAAAGTAATCACTTTAAATATCCCGGTTAAATCCTTCAAATAGATGAGGGATGTGAGGAGGATGTTAGTCATAGGATCAAAGCCGGATGGTTGAAGTAGAGACGTGCCACTGGAGTTTTATGTGATCCCAAGATTCTCAATAAGTTAAAAGGAAAATTTTATTGTACAGCCATACGACCAGTCATGTTATATGGTAGTGAGTGTTGGGCACTGAAGAAGTCGTATGTATCTAAGATAAGAGTTACAGAAATGAGAATATTAAGGTGGATGAGTGGCCATACTTGACTAAATAAAGTCCGTAATGAGAATATTAGATAAAATGTAGGAGTGGTGCCAATTGAGGATAAGTTGAGGAGATTGAGGTGGTTTGATCATATGAAGCGTAGACATACGGAGGCTCCAGTTAGACAAGTAGAGCACATTAGGTTAGAGGATAAAAAGAAAAGAAGAGGTAGACCTAAACTGACTTGGAGTGTACAATATGACATGGAAGCATTACACATTCCTGAAGATTTAACCTAATATCGTTTAGAGTGGAGAAAGAGAATCCATATAGCCAACCCCAAATTTTTAGAATAAAGGCTTAGTTGAGTTGAGTTGAGTTGAGTATACTTGTGACATGTGTATGGTTGAATCTTTAATAGCTTTCATTCATGATTTCACTCAAAATTCATCAGTTAAGATGATCGCATAATTATTTCAACAATCTATTGTTGGGAAAGAGAAATCTTTAATAAAAGACTTAGGTTCCTTACCTATGCAATCTCATCCAGAATTGAGTTTCAAGGAAATTTCAATTGCAGATTCTGTTTTGTTGTGTAGTTTTAGATGAATTATGGATGCCTCATGGAACTTTTGGTTGAGTTTTGTTTTTCAAGACAAGAAAATGCTTGGGGATATGACGTGTGTGATAAATAGCGTCAATAATCTCCCTACCTTTTGTTGTTTTGAAGCAAGGTTTGGTGTTCATCTCTCACAGTTGCTCAAACTGTTTCGCTGATTTTATTCATAAATCTATTCCTATACCATCATTTCATGAGCTTGTCTTGGATAAACTTAGTGATATTCACATCTCTTTAGGAAATTAAAATTTTTTAGAATTGATAGTTTGATAAATTGTTGCTCAACTACGAAGTGAGTCATCAAAAGCAGATTTTCATTATATGTCATTTGTTCTTCCATATAAATTGCAAGTGGAGATTTTCTTTTCTTCTTTGTCCAGGAATTCACTTTTGTTCTCATTGCAGAAATTGCTTCGAGCTGGTGGACTGTTTTCAAGATCCATTTTTCTGATGCGGAAATACAGTGATCTCATGGCAATATTAGGGTAATCACCACTGATATGTTTTTGAAGTTTATTCCCAGATATTCTCGAGCAAACTGGAGAAAAAACAAGCTCTCTTTCAGTGAACTATAGTTGCTTTACAACTGATTAATTTATGATAAATTTATTTTCATATAACGATTTATCTAACCATAACATTGTACTGAAAACCTGAAATGCTTATGCTTATATCTTCTGCGCTTTCCTTCTTGTATTTTCATGAGAGACCTCTACCTTAGTACGTTGCAAAATGCATACGTGATATAAATTATATCATAAAATAGGTGATATTTTTAAAATTAAATGAGAATAATCTAATAAAATATTATTATTTTTGAATTGTTTTTTAATTTATAAATTGATTTTATAAATTTAAAAATATTATAAATAAATAAATAAATTTATTTTAAAAGTTTATAGTCGGCTTTTAAATTAAGAAAAACCCTCTAGTCGTAGCGGAATAATGCCCATATTGCCAAATTCCACCTATTAGAAATTGGCGGAAGCAGTGCTGCCAAAACACCCCTGATTTCGAGACGTGTCCACTAAACTGACACCACACACCTACCTAAACTCAGCAAAAGTGACTTTTTTTTATTTACGCCAACGCCGCCATTGCTTGCCTGCAGCTGCAAGCCCCCACCTTCGTTTCCTTCCTGTTTCCCACTCTCTTATTCACTATTACCATGCCAACTTTTACTTCTTCCACTCTCATTTTCTAAAATAAATCACTGCCTATAAAAAATGGGATTCAAGACGTAAGAATGGCAACCAATCGCTCCTCCGTCTTTCCTTTAGCGGAGTTTGTGGTTGGGGTAGGGCTCTCCATCGCGGACAGATTTTCTCATGGATATTTTTTAATTTAAATTTATTATTAGATGATATAAATTTACTTATAAAAAATATTTTAAATTAAAATTAAAATTTTAAATATAATACATATCTGTATTTTTTAAAAAAATTATAATTTAAATTTATAAATACATGTAAATTATGTTTTAATAAAAATAATAAATATATTATCACGCAGAGCATGTTATGAGATTGGGACAAGAAATTTTATCCTTATTTTTGTTTTACACAATATTAAAATCAGAATTAAATTAAAAAAATTCATTAATTAAAAAAAATAAATTTGAAAATAATTACCATCTTCTCAAGTCGATTAAATTACTAAATATATTTAAAAGAAAAGATAATAATTTTGCACTGTAAAAATGAAAAAAAAATGAAAACTGACATTTTATATATTAAAATATTTTTATTTAAATTTAATATTTATTTAATAAATAAATTACATCACACATATTTTATTTTGAATATGTATTAAATAAATCTATAAAAAAATTTAAATATTATATTTTAAATTTATAATAAATTAAACCTTGGTAAGTTTTTCCCTAATACCTAATCAGATTCCCTTTGCAGCTTCTCTTTGCCAATGGAAAGAAAGAATTGGAAACAGGTAAAATTTGCCTGGCAATAGCTATTTAAGGCACTTGAATTAGCAGAAAAGGATGGAGGAAATTACAAAAGTAGCCCAAATGGATTAAGAGGGGAAGGAGAACAGAAGAGTGGTTGGTAGGTAGAGCAGGGAACAGGTGTTTTCTGGTATCATGAGTCAGCAGAGAGAGCTGCAACTTGCAAAAAGACTCGGAGACGGCACACAGAGGCTGTAATAAACAGTACATGACATTGGTATAATGTATTCTCTCTCTCCACTGCTTGCCACGTGGCATTTTTGAAATGTGTTGTCATCTATAAAACCAAAAGGAAACTGTCTTTCCTACTCCATTTCGTGAGTTAACTATTTTTGGTTTTCTTTCCAATTCATTTTCTCTGCTGATAGCTTAACTCCCCTCGGTTTGAAGTTCTTTCTCTCTGGAATCAGCCTGAAAACTGTGCAACTTCAGCAGGGTTTGTCACCTTTTTCTTTGTAGTTCTCTTTTTATTTTCTTGCTCTATCATTATCTGCAACTTCCAGCTCTTTCCAGGTTTTTTTACTGATATTTTAGCTTTTTTTTTTTTTAACCTGCAATGATTTGAATTCTTACTCTGTTACTGTGGATTCTTTAGTTGTGTGTGCGATGATATACTGATTTTTAAGCTTTGGATTCTATTTTTTATGTTGTCTAACTTCATGTGCTCTGTGATGACAGAAAAAGCTACTGCAAGAGATTCAGTCCAGTCTTTTCACTTTCCTTTTGAAATGGATGAAGTTTCTGAGAAAAAGAAGGTTGAAGAAACCGAACTTTCCCTCAAGCAAAACAATGGGCAACCAAAATACCTTTTGAAGAGATTCTCACCACAAGAGAATCCCAAAGAAACTACCCAATTGAGCACTCAAGAAATTAAACAAGAAAAACTAGACATCAATCTTGGACTCTCTTTGGGTGGCATTTACAGTGAAAAATCCAGTGGAAAACCTCTAACTAGATCATCATCCATCATTGGGGTGCTGACCCCGAAGAAGGACCATCAGGAGCTTGATTCTCCATTGCCTAAGACCTTCCGTTCATTGTCAAGGTCTTGCTCCGTGCCTACTGAGGCAGAGCAAGAGCAGAGGAAGGCAAGTCTGATGGCTTTGGCAAGGAGGAGAATTGAGTCTACTCAGAGATTCATGGGGGAGAGGAGTAAGAAGGAAGACCCCGAGCAGCAAAAATCTCCAGCTAGAGAACCAATGCCATCTTCACCGTCTAAAGTAGCTGCCTGGGCTGCTGCTTCTGCTGCTAAGAGCCCTGCCTTGTGTCGTGCCCTTGTTCAGATCAAGAGGCAGTTCGCTTTGTATGGCAACAGAAAACTTGAAGGTAAAATTTTCTCTCTTATCTGCCATGCTTAATTTAATTAAATTGAATCTAGTTTTGATTCTTTGCTTACATGCTCAATGTTACTGACGTATTTGTTCATAAAACCATTAGGTTTTGCGCACTAGAAATATCACAGCAGAAATTTAGCAGCATTAATTTGCTTATTCCATTTTTTCCATAGTTGGTGTGGTTCTCATTGCTTCAATAACTTTCTCAGTAGTTACTTTTTATGTTTAATTGTTTATTATATTGTCGCAAGGGTTTTTGCGGTCGCCTGGATGAACATTCACCGAAGTGGGAAAAGTGAGGAGTTCGCCATTTAATTTTAAGAGAAATTAAAGAAAACCATTTATAATAAAAATTTAAAAAGGAAATCACTTCAAAAACAGAGATTCTAAGTTCAAGGTCCGTATAAATTGATAATTAGGGGGTTGGGATGACAATGTTAATCCTTTGTATGGATAAAAGAAATGTTTGATATTTCAACTATTCAGGGCTGCCCAAGAACATGAGTGCATGAGATGACCCTTAGTGAGTAGGCGTCAGGTAGCGGATCTTTGTTTGGAGGTTACTTTGTATATTATGATATCTTAATTCGGGCTTTAGTTAAGAGAATTTGGGTAAGGACTTTCTCTCGATTTCTTAATGTATTTCGTTTAGAGTTTTTAAGCGAAGGATTTCGGATAAGAACTCTCCTCCGATCTCCACATATTTTATTAAAATTTTGGTTGAGAATCAGGTAAGAACTCTCTCCCGATCTCTACATATTTTATTAAATTTGGCTGAATCGGGTAAGAACTCTCTCCCGATCTCTTAAAGTATGTTCGTAAAAAATTTAAGCGAAGGATCTCGGATAAGAACTCTTCTTCGATTTCCATATATTTTGTTAAAAATTTTGGTTGAGAATCAGGTAAGAACTCTCCCCCGATCTCTTAGAGTATTTGATTTAAAGTTTAAATGGGAGATTTCGGATAAGAATTCTCTTTCGATCTCCGCCTATTAAAATTTTTTACTGAGAATCGGGTAAGAACTCTCCCCCGATCTCTTAAAGTATTTGGTTTGAAGTTTTAAGTGAAGGATCTCGGATAAGATCTCGGGTAAGAACTCTCCTTCGATCTCCACACATTTAAATTTGGAATAAGAATCAGGTAAGAACTCTCCCCTGATCTCTTAAAATATTCGTTAGGATCGCATATCGTAAGGACTTTGAACTAAAGATTCTGGCCGAGCGGGGGCGCATGAAATCGGTGCAGAGCTTTTCCTAACCCACAGAGCCTTATAACTAGAGGATGAATATAAGACCGAACTTCTCATCGATCTCCTATGTGATCGCCTTATCAGAACTCTTTGGTTGGCAATATCCGATCTCTTTTAGTTACTAGTCCGGGGCCCGATCCTATCTCAGTTCCCGCTCTATTATGTTATCTCCTGGGCTCGTTTCGTAGCCCGACCTCATTACTTATTTGTTTGACCTACTATTCGACCTATTGTTACACCTATCCTTTTTGTCATTTTTTATTTGATTGAAAATTCTCACATCGAAACATTCCTGCTTACGTCCTTTTGAGTACTTACAAGCTGCCTGTGAATTGAACGTCTACTCTTGAAGGAAATGAAAAATAAACGAAGACACAGGAAATAACTGTTTGACTGGACAATCTATTTTGAGATTTTAATGCAACTGGATATAGAAGAAATTTCAAAAGAAAGCTGGAGAAAATAAACAAGGGTATTCGACAAAATGATAGTTTAGATGCTTACCTGTGGGGAGTTAAGGAGACGGATGGAATGACTCCAGAATCCTCAAGTATTGCAGAGCTGAAAGCTGACGGCCGAAAGACTAATGCTTACTTCGGAGTAACGGGAACCAGGTCGGAATGCAGTTGAGTCGAAGCGACGGGAACCGGGTCAGAATGCAGTTAAGCTTGGAGAGTAATATACTGATGTTAGGGCGGCGAAGACGAAAATGGACGAAAAAGGAAAAATGGTCTCACAGAGTAATGAACAGACACTGAAAACGAAGAATTTCAGGGTCCAGAACTCCTTCAATGAAGATACTTAAGAAAACTGGTTTCTAAAGTTTCTCAAAAGCTCAGAATGGCAAAGTAGCAAGACTGAATCAAATTTCAGAGTCTTTCCACTATAATCACCATCACCTTTTTTTGCCCGTCCCTTCTACAGTATTGCATGCAGGTATTTATAGGGAACGGGTGATCATCATGGAGGGTCAGGATCTTAGCAGGGGAGACGGAGGGTTTAGATTCAAAAGAACACAATCCGATGCCTTAGAATTAAAGAGAATCAAAATGGAGGGTTGGGATTTTATTCAGAATTTCCGTCATTTCTTCTCTTAATCCAACGGCTCAGGGTCTTGTCTTACAAGTTGGATCCGAAGGCTGGGAATAAAAAGCTCTGATCCTGTCGTCTGCTTTTTGATCCAAGGGCTCCGGGTCTATCCTTACAATTGTGATCATCGGTGGAGATCAAAATGTACAGAACTGCCATAACTGTTTTGGCATCTGTCAGCTAGGTAGGCGTTTCTGCAAATGAGGCATGCGGTGAAGATTTTATCACGCCTGCAACGCTTTAACTAACTCGGCTCTGATTATGAAGAGAGTTATTAGAAAGCTATTCAATCCCTCCGTGCTCTCTGATCTCTATTTCTTCCGATCTCCCTATTATGACCCTCTTCTTTTCCGATCTCTCTAGTATCAAGTCCCTTCTCATTTTCTGATCTCTCCAGTATCAAGTCCCTTCTCATTTTCCGATTTCTCTAGTATCAAGTCCCTTCTCATTTTCCGATCCCTTCTCATTTTCCGATTTCTCCCATTCTAGATCTTTCTTCCTTATCTAACTTGTCTTGGTCAACGCAATTAATTCTTCAGTTACCGATGCGTCCGCTTCGGTTTCTGTATGTAATAAATGCCCAGCCCCTATATATATGCACCAACGGGGAAATCCTCTTCACACTTCACTTTTTCGTTCATTTTTTTTCAATGCTCTTTTTCTCCAATTCAAGCTTCTCCGCTAAAAAAAAATTCTGATTATAGCTGCTTATGATCTTTTCCCGACCGTTTTCTTTGCCCTTTGCCTGAAAGTTTATGACCCCGGCAATCGGAGAGTCACAATGACGTTATCTGATGACAGTGATAGAACCGGACTAATTTACCGATCAAGATCGAAAGTGATGAACGTGCCGATCTCGAATCGATCTACCGATGTAGTGGCTGGACCGATCTCGGGCAAGAGGATTGTTAATTTCAATCTTAATGTCGGTGATCGCCTCTTGAAGTTCATTTGGCCCCTCACCACATCGGGCGTCCCGACTGCAGCTCGGTTCTGGTCGATGACATCGACGATGACTCCGCTCACTATCATGAGAGTCATAGTCGCCCTATTTGAGCTGTACATCTATCCAATGCCTGTGGCTGGCTTTCTGATCAAACACATCTTTTGATTCAGCCACAAGACTAGGCTTTGACATTATTAGGTAAGATGTAGTGCTGATCTTTAGAGATCGCCCAAATGATGCAATCCGATCTTTAAAGATTGCCCAGATGATGTAATCCTATCTCTTGAGATTGCCTAGATGATGTAATCCAATCTTTTGGAAAGGAAATGAAATTTTATTTGAAGGTTTTTTATTTTATTAGTTATTTTTTCGATCTCTAATATGCATGTCCGATCTGATCCCTAAACGAATCGCCATTAGCCGATCCATGATTTAGGAAGTTTGTCCGATCCGAAGACCTCTGCTAACCGATCTCATTTATTTGATTTTTTATTCTGTTTCTAGAATCTTCTTGCGACGTGTCGAGAAAGCGGCTGGTTCCGCAAACTATGCGTCGCTTGGGATTTCGTGGGCATTTAATACTCAGACGGGTATAAATAGGGGTGAGGTGAGTCAGTCATTTCCTTATGTCATTTTCAGAACCTCTCTAGCAATCCCAGCGTTTTCTCTCATTTTCTCAAGTTTTTTCGGCACCGATCACATTCCAATAAGGATTTTGATTCTTTTTCTAGGTTAATTTCTTTTGTTTTTTCTGAGAATGAGCGGCGCCGAGAGTCAGAGAGCTGCGAGCCCACCCTCCGTCCATATCTCGTGGACGTCGGACGAAGTTGAGGTGGTCAGGCCGAGTGGGCGACTTGAATCTCCTACAACCTCTGCTTCAGCCCACGATTGAGCCGCCCAATCAAGACATACATCTTCTTCAGGGAGAGAAAATCTTCACGTGGATGAGTTGTCGTCGGTCCTCCAGGAAACCGATCTGCAGTCCATTAGTCAAGAGTATAACTTTCGGACTAACTCTTACGAGCTTATCAGATGCTACGGCAATCTCCTAGCCGATTACTTCTTTGAAGAAAATGACGCGATCATGGTGTATGAAAAGCAATTAAAAGTCGGGCTTCGGTTCACCGTTGACGACTTCTTTAAGGCTGTTATGAAGTTCCACAATGTATGTGTAGCCCAAGTGCATCCGAACTCATGGCAGATTCTGGTGGCTTTTAGAGGCTTATGTCGAGCCAAGAAGCTCGAACCTACAGTGAAGGTTTTTGCTGAGTTGCATAAGCTCACTCGTCGAAAGGACAACGAGTACTGGTTCTTTTAAGTTAAGCCGCACTGTGGGTTTTTTACCGACCTTCCTTTTTCACCGAAGAATTGAAAGAACTGCTTTATATTGAGGAGCAAGATTCCGAACAGCATCGAGGGGTTTCCACGCAGTTGGTAGTACCTGATCCCATCAGTTCCAAAGAAGATCGCCCTAAATAGGGACGAGGGCGCCATGGTAAAGGAATTAAAGGATCAGGCGGCCACTCACAAGTATTCATGCTTATACGCCGTTATGGCCGAACTGAAGTGGTGGCTAATGCAGATGATCGCTAATGAGGATTATGAACTGCAGCTCTCTGACCTCGGACTCGGGATCGATATAACCTAAATCTTTAGCCTCCTGACTTAGGTGATCTCACTAACTGTTTTTCCGTGCAGGAATGGCTAGAGGCGAAGGCGCAAAGGAGAGCTGCAAGCGAAAAAGAGAGGTCTCCCGGAAGGTACGAGAAATGAAGATCGCCGCGGTATTCCAGATGCCAAGGCGAGATTCGGGAGAAGTGCTGGGCTCTTCGTCCCGTCCTTCGAAACAACCGATCCCAGAGGTGGAGATCGCTCCTTCCCCTCCTCGACAGGAAGAACCGCCACCTCCGCCTGTTTCCTTAAGTGCTGAGGGAGGATCTTCTCAATCTGCTGTAATGACCTTTTCTTGTGGCGCCCAGGTCCTCATTCACTCTCTCGAGAAGAACCGCTCAGTTCGAGGGAATCCGGGCTTGGCCAAAGTTCTGGGTGCCACCATATGCCTCTAGGATGACCGGAACAGGCTGACCCCGAATAGTCTTGATAATCTCTTGGCTCAGACGATAAGCTTGAGTGTAGAGAACCTAGTGAACTAACATATAATCAGGGAAAAGGCTCATCTCCTAAGGCAGGAAATTCTGAAGGCGGTCTAGGACTCCGCTTCCGCTCGAGCCCAACTTTCGTCCGGTCAAGACTATATCACTGAGATTGAGGGTCGGACAAAATCTTATGAGTACAAGTTAGCCGAACTGGAGCGTGAACTAGAAGAAGCTCAGGCCTGCCGAACTGCCGATGTCGCTAGCCTCACTGAGGAGATCAGAGCGAAAGAAGAGGAGGCCGTGACAAGGGAAGCTGGCGCTTATGTGAATGCACATGGCGATCTTCTGGCTGAGCTTGAAAGGCACTATTCTGAGGAAGACTTCTCCTGGATGGTGGATTTTGCTCCTAGAGATGAAGAGGAGAGCGAGGAGGAGCCCGAGAGAGAGAGAGGGGATGAGAGGAAAGATGATGTATCTGGAGAGCAGGCTGGGGGAGACCCTACAGCCGAATGATTTGTAAATTTTTTTGAAATGAAATGAATTCCTCTTTTGTTCAATTTTTTGATGAGATCGGAAAGTGTCCAAATTGTATAAGTACTTAATTATTTTAAAAGCAACCATTAACCTAAGTATAAGAGATCGGAAAAACATTGCACGTAAGCTTGAGATCGGACTAAGCCACGACCAAATACCAGGTAAGAGTTTAAAACATTTGAATTGGAAAGATTTGACATTGATTTGAATTCTAAAGATTGGGATCGTCATTAGACCAAGTAGAAATCTCAACTTCATTTTAAAGAATACCTGGGGCATTCAAGTGAGAAGCTCGATCATGACATTAGCCAAATGAAGTTTCACAATATTTGTAAAAAGAGATCAGAAGCAAGACTGGATGGTTCGGGGACCCCTTATTGATTAGAACCATTCTAATAAGAGATCGGAAAAACCATTAACTAAGCATAGGATCAGTTTATTCCATGGTCGAGCGATCGGTGAGTTCGGAAAAGTCATTTGTGATCGAAAGACATCGGCTGAGAGCGGATGATAAAGTCGATTTCAAAGTCCCTTGACTTCGGTGGTCGGCCAAAATATGGTGTCGACATATATGGTGTGGAGCATCGACTACGTCATGATACTTCTATCTCTCTCAATCAATTTGGTTTCATGCCTGGTCGTTCAACTATGGAAGCGATCTTTCTCATTAGAAGCTTGATGGAGAAATATAGAGATGGGAAGAAAGATCTACACATGGTTTTTATTGATTTGGAGGAGGCTTATGATAGTGTTCCAAGAGAGGTCTTATGGAATGCGTTAGAACAAAAGAGGGTATCTATTAGGTACATACAAGTATTGAAAGATATGTATGAAGAAGCAACTACTATTGTGCGCACAGTGGGAGGGGACACAAGAGATTTTCCGATCTCAATTGGATTACACCAATGATTAGCCATAAGCCCTTACCTTTTTACATTAGTTTTAGATGAACTGACGAAACATATACAAGAGAGTATTCCTTGGTGCATGATGTTTGCGGATGATATTGTTCTGATAGATGAGACACGAGAAGGAGTCAATAGGAAGCTAGAACTTTGGAGAAGTACTCTAGAGTCAAAGGGTTTTAAGTTAAGTAGAACGAAGACAGAATACATGCATTGCAAGTTCAGTGAAGGCCAAACTGGTGATAGGGAAGGAGTTAGTTTGAATGGAGTGGCACTGTCCCAAAGTAATCACTTTAAATATCTAGGCTCAGTCCTTCAAGTAGATGGGGGATGTGAGGAGGATGTTAGTCATAGGATTAAAGCCGGATGGTTGAAGTGGAGACATGCGACGGGAGTTTTATGTGATCGTAAGATTCACAATAAATTAAAAGGGAAATTTTACCGTACAGCCATACGACCGGCTATGCTATATGGTAGTGAGTGTTGGGCACTGAAAGAGTCGTATGCATCTAAGATAAGAGTTGCAGAGATGAGAATGTTAAGGTGGATGAGTGGTCATACTAGACTAGATAAAGTCCGTAATGAAAGTATTAGAGAAAAGGTAGGAGTGGTGCCAATTGAAGATAAGTTGAGAGAAGGGAGATTGAGGTGGTTTGGTCATGTGAAGCGTAGACATACGGAGGCTCCAGTTAGACAAAGTAGAACACATTAGGCTAGAGGATAGAAAGAAAAAAAGGGGTAGACCTAAATTGACTTGGAGGAGAGTAGTACAGCATGACTTAGAAGCATTACACATTTCTGAGGATTTAATCCAAAATCGTTCAGAGTGGAAAAAGCGAATCCATATAGCCGACCCCAAATTTTTGGGATAAAGGCTTAGTTGAGTTGAGTTGAGTTTATATTATACAATTGGTTAGCATTACACATGAAAACTATAGTAGAGCACTGGAAACCTGTACTGATTTAAAGAAGACTGCCTTTGTAATTAGTGAAATGGTCGCAGTCGGTTTGCTTTGAATAGAAATGAAGAATAATGCTACATTAAGTAGGATGCATTTTAGTCCAATTGCTAGCTTATATGGTATCTTGTCATGGAACTAATAAGAGGAAACACATAAATAAAGTTATGCCAATAGGCTAGGGATGGGAATCCACATGCAAAGATAATCCGAGAATATTTAATTTTGTCAACTATGAATGTTTCAAAATGATGCAATCAGGTCTTGAATTCATTGGTGAGATGACAAAACAAGGAAGAAGATTAACCCTTCTTGTATCGACAATAGAAAATGAAACAGAAAAAAAAATGATTTTGTAAAACAAGAAAGAATGTGTAATTAACTACATATGCCTCTGCATATCGACAAAAAACATGAAAAAGATAAAATGAATACGCATTTTCCTTTCATAGAACTCAATCCCTGGTGCACATCAACAATATATGCTTTAGTATAATTTGGAAGTCCAGAATAAGAAGTTTTGCCAAATGGTTTTATGTTTTTCATATTTGTTTGCCTATTGTCAATTTAAAGCATCTTATGAATGGTGGATCATTTAAGTTTATGTAGAATTTGAGGCAATAAAATGAATTGGATTTACTATCTTTATTGAAGTTTTTTCTAAGTTGAAGTGAAAAGTGGATGTCCATATCTTCATGTGCTTGATTTCTGCCTATTCTAACACATTTACTGCATAATTTGTTACTTAGGTTTAGGGTCTGAAAGCTTAAAAGCCTTTTTAGTGAGGCACAGAGTTATTGATGATTCATAAAACCAAAATCTTCATGTCAATTTAAAACCATTTATTGATTAATATCATAGTAGTTTTCAGTGCCTTCCAAGACAAATCACATGAAGAAAAGGTAATGACAGGCTTGAACATAATTTAACTCTAGATGTTTTCTTAAACTTGTTGCTGTATTATCTAATTAGAAACAGGAAAGATGAACAAATTGAAGTGTATTGAAAGGAATGTTTATTTTGTTCTGTATTAAAAGGAAAATGGCTTTATTTTCCAATCACACAACACTTCTCTGTATCTTCCAATAATGCTTTTACCATAAAAAATGTGTATCAACATAATAAGAAAAGTAGATGTTTGAAGATATTAAGCACGGTTTTATCTGAAGTGTAACAGCATTACAAGCTAAAATACCGAGAAATTCACTGTGTAAGCAATTTGATAGTGAAAGCTGTGTAGTTTAGTCACTGGAGATGGGTTTTCCAAGTAAAATTACTCTGCTCTTGAAGAAAATGAAGTTTTTAGTTTTTTTCTTTTACCTGATCTTTATTTTTTTTTTAAACTTCAGCTCTGAGAGATGTTTTAAACAATATGGAATAAATTAATTTCGATGCAGGACAAGAAGATTCAGCTGCAGAGAAGGGTGCTAGCCATTCAAAATCATTGCCAATGCAGAACGATGCAGAATCCAAGGTGATGTTGAGGACAATTTCAAATGGAAACCCAGTCAAGGTAGAAGAAACCAAGCTTGAGAATCCATCAAAAAAAGTTAAACTTGTGAACAATGGATTTCAAGATAATGGGGTGGATGTGATGAAACAGATGCCTAGTGTGACAACTACTGGAGATGGCCCAAATGGAAAGAAAATAGTAGGGTTTCTGTACAAGTACAGGAAAGGTCAAGTGAGCATAGTGTGTGTTTGCCATGGCAGCTCTCTCTCTCCAGCAGAATTTGTCAAGCATGCTGGTGGAAAGGATGTCCCAAACCCAATGAAGCACATCACTGTCTGTTCCTCTTTCTCCTTTTAGAACGTAGCGGTGGCTTGTCTTCGTCGCCCATTCTGAGAGGTTAAGGTAGGAAATGAGTAACACCTGAAACTAGTAAGCTACCCTTTCTTTCCTGTTCTGTCTGTTTTTTGCTTTTGTTCAGAAACTTCCACCTGATGGTGGATTTTTTTTTTTTTTTTTTTTTGCTTTCTTTTGAGAACTCTTTGAAGGACTGTATCTAGCTTTCAATAGAAGGGTAGCTGTTTTTGCTCATCTCCTTACTGAAATTGTTTTACATTATTGCATCCATTGTCATATAAATTAAGCTCTTGATTGGAAATGATGATGGTGTAGAATGCACAATTTGGATTCTTTTCAATAAACATAGGGTAGATAGTGACTGTCACCTCTTCTGAAATGCTTTAAATAGAAGCTGAAAATCCCACTTGGAAAGCAAAATAGTCTACTTAGTAGCCTTTTTGAATTGGAAGCTTTTATGTTTTATGCAATTTGTTTTTGTATGTGTTGGTTAGAATGGTTTTTCTTTAAACTTAATACGGTATGTAAAAATTGATTATTGATCAACTACTTGATAAAGAGGTATAGTGGAAGCCACTGAGATGATAGCGATTGTAATGATAATGATGTTTCTGCATTTATACTGATAGAATCAGCAAATAAATGGTAATTTTTATACCCCATGTAAAGCTTTGCCTTTTTTATTTCAATTTCTTACTAAGAAATTCATAAATTTTAATTTTATTTTACAAAAAATCCCTTTAACATGTAACCTATAAAAAATCTTTCTACACTTTTTGAAGGGTAAATCTTCCTTCCTTTTGTTTTTTGTTGTAAGTTGTGGAAACCTGATAGAGTGTTAGAGATAGCAACAAATTGAAGTTGAAGGGATAAGAGTGAAATATGAATGAAGTTTAGAAATAAATTATAAAAATAACTTATAAATAAAAATTATTTTTTTTATTTTTTATTATATTTGCCGCATAAAATAATCAAGTTGATGAAATTTTTAAATTTTAAAATAAATTATACATGACATTTTTTATAAATTTTTTAACCTTATAAAAAAATGTGGTTTTAAATTTTTTTCTTTATTTATTTATTATTAATTTATGGTTTCAAGCAGGCTCCTTTACCCTTGGGCAACTTTGGGCTTTTTAGTTGACACATAGACCAGCCCCACGTGAACATGTCCACAGCTAATTCCAAGTCAAACTAACAAAAAACTGATGAAGGATTCAACTCAATCATCACCGTACACGTCAGCAGATTCTCCATAGTCAACGGTCAATTTAAACAAATCTGTGCATCATAATTACATTTTTCTTTTTCTTTTTCTTGATAACAGATAATTACAAAACTCCAGATAATTACAGGAGAAATTAATGTAGCTTAATTAGCTATAATTGAAAAATGAAAATTTTTATCTTAAAGGAATATTCTTGATTCTACGGACGGTCCACGGCTAAGAATCCTAAACCCACCTTAGTGCATATCATCACCGCACCAGAAGTTGACGCCTTTATTTATATTTGACTTGTAAAGAGGGCCCATCTCTGGGAAAGCAGCTAGTTGTTACGACTTTGAGCAGAAGAGAGGAGGGGAGAAAAGGAGAGGGCTTTGGAGAGAAGCTGTGCGAATTCCATGGCTTTAACATGTAAGTTTCCAAGCTACATCTCCAATGAGTTACGGGTTTTTTCAGTTTATGGCTGGTTTGATGTTTGATAACGATTCTTTTCTCTTTTCGTGCTATTTTGTTTTTCAATTGCTGTTTCGTTTCTTTTTCCCTATATATTCCCATTGTTGGGAATGGTATGTATTCTGAAATTAAACAGATGATGATCTTGGAATAATGCGGTGAGATTGGTGCATAGAGGCATTTATACGTGCAAAGGATGTTTTAGCTACTGTTTTGTGATAGTTTGGCTTCGCATGCATATCCATTGCACATTATGATGCTTTTGATCTTATGCAATACATGCAAATTAAACATATTTCCATTAGTCTGTTCCCCAGATCTTATAACAAATTGTAGATTAAAATTCTGTATCAGATTAAGTAGTTTGCCCTCTATATAATGTGGAACATAAACAAGCCTTTTTTTTTTTCTGGGATGTTATCTCATCGTTGGATTAGTACATAATTGATGAATTGCGGTACTACGGCAAATGCAGGTTATGTTCTCATCATATTTCTATCGCTTATACTTGTGTCGACTGCAAGGCCAATTTATCCTCTACCAAGTAAAATAAGCCATGGTAGCAAACAGCCTTTACAGACATCTCGTCCATATAATATTGCACATCGAGGATCAAATGGAGAGATTCCTGAGGAAACTGCTGCTGCATACAAGGTATGTAACTATGTATGCATTTGTGAGAACATCCATTTGTGCTTTGTATATATATATATATATATATATATATATATATATATATATATATATATATATATATATATATATATATATATTGAGTTTGCTACATATTCATAGATTAAAATTTTATGTATTGTATTGTTGTTACAGCTTAATCAAGCTTTTAATTTATTCAGTGACAGGATCTTGTGCATCAATGCAAAGTTACAAGAAATCATTTTCTGTTCTAATTAATGCATCTTTAGCTGGATCAAGAATTGTTCCTTCTTTTTTCCAAACCAAATTAAATTGGACCATATTTAGAAATATCTCAAAAACATTTTTTCCCCCAAAACATGATAATTTCAGTTATTAGATGCCATGAACAGGTTTCAAATATATTTTTCTTGTTTCACTTTACATGCATATGGAGTCCCACAAATGTTCCTGATGACCACCACTACTTGCAGAGAGCCATTGAAGAAGGAGTAGACTTCATAGAAGCAGATATCTTATCCTCCAAAGATGGTGTTCTTATATGCTTCCATGATGTTACCCTTGATGACACAACTGATATTGCAGAGCACAAGGAGTTCGCAAATCGTAAAAGGACCTATGATGTGCAAGGGGTCAACACTACTGGCTTTTTCACTGGTACTGAATCCTTGTTGATATGTTGCTAAATATTTTAATTATCCTTGAGTAGAAGACTGACAGAAATCAAACTTTCAGTTTTGCCTGTATCTCCAAAAGTTGTCTTTTACCCGGAAAAAGAAATCTGAAAATTACTTCCATTACATGTAGTTGATTTTACCTTTGAAGAACTTAAGACATTGCGGGTGAAGCAGAGATATCTGTTCCGGGATCAACAATACAATGGTTAGTTTCACTTCAAATTAAATGAATTATCTTTCTTATATCTTTGACTTCCAACGCATTCTTCTTCCTTTTATAGAATCATTGTTTGATGCATGGGCGTGCATTATTCGGTTATAACTGAAAAACCGAACCAAACTAATCAAATTCAGTTATTTTGGTAAGGGGTAATTCGGTTAAATTTTGGTTTTCAGTTATAAATCTGTTTTAACTTTGAAATAGGAATAGAAATAGCTGAATTTTTTTAATTGATAAATATTAATTATAATTTATTAATAATATATATTATTTTTATTATTAAAATGTGATTATAATTATATTTATATTTTTAGTAATAATCTTTAAATATATTTTTTATTTTTGTTAATACTTTATAAATTAATATCAAATAATATATAAATTATAGTTTTTTGGTTTGTGTATATTTGGCTATCTATTAATTTTCAGTTCGGGTAGGTTTAGTTAACCAAATGCTCACCCCTCTGATTATCTTTGTTTAGTTTTGCTTAGATCACTGTAAGCAACCTGCCATATATATGCTGAACTTGTAACAAATTTTACAATATACATTTTATACTCTTTTTGTTGTAACAAAATATTCTACTGTTGTGTGGCCCTCAGGAAAATTTTCTATTATCAGTTTTGAAGACTTCATATCAATTGCACTGGATGCACCAAGAGTCGTTGGAATATACCCAGAAATCAAAAATCCTGTACTTATCAACCAGCATGTAAGAAATTTCTTTCTATGAGATGTCTTGAAGAATCACAATGTGTTTAACTTTGCTAACAGTGGCAGTTTGGGAGCCATTACTTTTCTGAAACATTATGAGATAACTGTAGCAATCTATGTTGCCTTTCTCCATTTTTCATAAGAACCAAACTTTGTGGAAACATGAGATTTAGTGTTTGGTTATACAATGTTTGAATCATACCAACAGGTGAAGTGGTCAGATGGGAAGCGATTTGAGGACAAGTTTGTTGGTACTCTTAAGAAGTATGGATATAACGGTTCATATATGTCAAAGGATTGGCTGAAACAACCTATTTTTATCCAATCCTTTGCTCCAACTTCACTCGTGTATATATCAAATCTGACAGACTCGCCCAAAATCTTCTTGATTGATGATGTTACCATTCCAACTCAAGATACTAATCAGGTTTGTGTTTCCCTTAGTTTAACCTCAACCTCTCTATATATATACGTAGTTGATTTCAGTAGCGTTATAATTTTTGCATTATTCAACTTGAATGTGCGTTGGATAGTTTTCTAAAATAATGAATTCAGATATCGTCTTTCGTTTCAAGAGTTGGTACTTAGATAATGATAGATGATACTAATAAACAATGGATAGATCATAAGAATATCTATGGACAGCACAAATTCTATTGCAGAATGTGACCATGTGATTGTAAATTCTATATTTGCCATGTTAACTCGAGTACTTCACAAGTCCTTTTTGTTTCTTGATCCATTGGCTTTCACAACAGTGGATGCACAAGACTGGACCCATCTTCTTGTCATGACTTGTGTTGCCAGTTCATAAAACTTATAAAGTTTGATTATTAAAACTAAAGTCCTATTGATGCAAGACATTTAATTTACATTTTACTCTGAAACTTCCAATAGAAAATGATGCCACTGACAATTTGCAGTCTTATTGGGAAATCACTTCTGATGCTTATCTGGACTACATTAAGGACTACGTGGTGGGCATTGGACCCTGGAAGGATACAGTTGTTCCTGTGGTGAATAATTATTTGCAAGCATCTACAGATCTTGTTGCCAAAGCACATTCCCATGATCTACAGGTAAACTTATCTTTTCTAGAGCTTTTATAGTTGACAGAAAAATAAACATAAGGTGACAATTGCAATACTATTTCTTCAGTAATGTATTGTTGTATTGAAGAGGCTGCCCTTTTTCTCAGATAAAATGCACTAAATCATGCAGCATGTAGGCTGTAGGCCAAATGTTGATAAAACCTTTTGAATCCCATCGGCTTTCTCAAGCCAAATATTATAAAGCAATTGTTTCAAAAGCTGAATTATCATGGCTGTTGATTTAAATGCCAGGTGCACCCATACACTTACCGGAATGAGGATTCATTCTTGCACTACAACTTTCATCAAGACCCATATGAAGAATATGATTATTGGATTAACACAGTAGGAGTTGATGGACTCTTTACAGACTTCCCAGGCAGCCTCCATAATTTTCAGGAATGGACTTCACCTCTCTCTAAAGATGAATGTGCATCTAAACTATTGCATAAGATAGCATTGTTGACCGCTTCATATAAAAATTGATAAGAGAACCAAATTTAGTTAATTGTCATCATTAGGTTCAGATTCTCCAGGCAACATTTCTTATTTGTTCATAGGAGAGTTTCCGGCTTCCGTATATTGAATTTCCTGCTGAGAATAATAAATGACGTTTGATGAGTTATTCAATAGAAAATGTTATATTTTGCTTGTTTCACTGTATTCTCAGTCATTAGATGACAATTTTAATTACTAATCTCAGAACCTTTTCTTTTCCTTAAAATTAATTATTCTGGGAAATTCCACTTGCAATTGAATGATGGTGGCACTGTTGAAACTGACGGATTTTGCTCTCCCCAGCTGTTATATATACCATTTGAGAAAACAAGTACTGAAATTATGTTGAGTTCTTAAGAGTTTCAGGCATTTAGCTCAGGGAATTAAATAAAGCCCTTGAAAGGCTCCTGATGAAGTTTTTACACGAGCGCTGTGGCATTCAAGTTTGGCTCATGCTCGAGTTGAATTGGCCTGTTTCTTTATAATGATTTTGCACTTGTTCAAGCTTGACTACCTGAGATTAAAAAATAATAATAATAATAAAATAACAAGAGAGAGAGAAAAGCAACTCTCATCAATTTTGGGTTAATTATAATTAGGGATGGGAAATAGTCAGAGTTTTGTCGGTATCTAATTCAACCAAATCTTAATAGGATGGGTTTGAGTATTATATAATCAGGTTTAAAATGAGTTTAGGTTTAAAAAATAATACTCACAATGGATTTGAGTTGGATTCAGGTTTTATATATTGAATATATGTTATTCAAACTCGATTATATAAATACTTAATTAAATATAAATTATATATTTTTTTAGTAATATTTACTAATTTTTATATATTTTATTTTATAGAAAATGAAATTTAAATATTTTATAGGATTATAAAATTTTAAAATGTAAATTATTAATCAAAATAATTTTTTATATAAATTATTAATTAAAATATATAAATTTAAATGAGTTTGATTTTTTTTTATAATAATAATTGAATTTATGACAGGTTCAGCTAGTTAAAGAATAAATTTTAATTGAGTTTGAAACTGAATTGAATTTTGATAATGTTAATCACGTTAAATTTAAATATGATGATTTTCATAAATATCTTATCCGTTATCATCTTTAATTATAAAAACTCTTTGATATTTTCTTTAAAATATTAGTAATACCCTCCATCTCATAATGATATGTTTACTCTTATTTCTATTTTCATATGAATTAAGAAAAAAATTAATATAATTAAAATAATAAAATTTATTTAATCTTTTCCTAATATACCTTTTACTTATATTGTTTCATTAAAAAATTAAATAACTCACATTATTAAGTTATTCTTAAAATTAATAAATTTAACTTTTTCAATACATATTAAATAAAAGTATATTAGTAAATTAATAAATAATTACTATTTAAAAAGGAAAATGACTTATAATTTAAGACAAATAAAAAAGAAAAATAAATATATCTTTGCAAGTGGAAATAAATATAAAATTTGTTGTTTTGTACCTTGTACTAATCAAGTACTATACTAAGTGAAGAATACAAAATCAAATTTTGAACTTCAAGTACTAAAATACTATGCAAGGAGTGTTTGAAACAAGTTTAATAAAACCTTATAAGTTACTTTGTAACTTTTAACTATTATTAATATTTTTTATATTCTTAAAGAAAGTAGATTAATTTTTCACCTTATAAATATTTATCTAAGTTAATAATTATTCCCATTAAATATTAAAACCTAACATTTAACTATTAATTTTTTAATCTTCTATCAAACACACCCTAAGATTCATAATTTTATCAAAAGACTTGGTAGCTAATGAATGCACTTATGCGAGCATTTTTTACTTGTGAAATTCAAGCCGAACTCAATCAACTTAATTTATTCTATGGCCCTAAATGTTAAAGGTCACTTTGGCTACGTTCAATCACAGTCATTTGCCTTCGTTGGTTGATAGATGCATGCTATCAAGAATATATGCCATCTGCAGAACACAACCATCAATTAATTTCTCACAATGATCTCAGAAGAAGCTGCCAAATCAATGAATGCTATTAGTCAACATTACATATTGTGTGTTAGCATATTACTCAATAGCTAAGGACAAGAACATTATACCATATTCATCAAAATAGTAATACTAATTGCCTAAAAACCATATATTGCAAGCAATTGTTTGGGGAACCGACAGCCTAAAGCAGCCTTGCGCTCTTTTCTATATTAGCCAAAAACCACTTTAAGAATAAATGATACCAAGGTCATCCTATGGAGAATCTTTCATCTTTGAGATCTCTTCTAGCAAATATCTAGATTCAGCAGCAAAATCAACTGGGGCAACAGCCCTTACTGTTATTCTTTGCCTCTTCTCGTTATTGTACTCATTCTGAGCAACACTAACCCTGAAAAGATGAGGATTCCAAGTGGCTTCTTTTAATTTCAATTGGTATGAACTCCCTTCTTTCTGAAAATGTCAAAGGAATGATTGGAGTTAGGAACTGATTCCAGATTTCACTAGTTCAACTACAATAATCTTAAGTTTACATTTCTTTGGGTAGTTCTACCTCTGATTTCAGTTTATCAAGTTCATCAGCAGAGCAACCAATGATCTTTTCTGCTTCATTGAATACAGAAACCCAACCTTCACCACTTGCATCTGAAACTTTAACTACCAGAATATACCTAGAAAACGAAATAGAAGGAAAGATGAGGCTGAGTACATGAAACATATTAAATTTCCCTTGAAACGATTATGTTATTCTCTACATATTTCACTTAGTCACTCACCTTAAACTACACTCTGTATCATTCTTCTGGCATCCTTCACACCAATATCCATCTCCAACAGCTTCAGTCACCTTCTTATTGCAAGTCTTGCAAGCCCGGTACCACATACTCTGGTCAGGCTTGATAAAACTAATATACGCTCTAATGCTGAAAAATGCAGGCTGCACTAGACAATTTTCAATTTCCATTCACCAAGTGAATCAATCAAAATTTTATCAAAGCAATAAATAGCCGTTGATCAAATCAAACATCAGGATCTCCAATGCAGAACTTGAATTATAATTCTTGCATCAAAATTTCAAAACTAAAACACATTTTATCTTATTATGAAAATCAATGATGCCTGTACCTTGTCACCACCCAAAGATGGATTGCTTGTTATTTGAGAGATGGAGAATCGGTCAGAGTACATAGACCTTGCTCCACTCTTGGTTGAAGGGCTCAAACCAGAGCCTACTGAAGCCATTGAAGTCTCTTTGCCATCAGAATCATACCTAACCAAAGATAGAACACATTTGAAGAAAAAAATAGTAAGAAAAAATGAAATCATCTTGGGCAATGCTTGCTTGATGACAAAAATTTACCAGCATCTTAGTTTATTTGATTCGGGAGTATCTGGATTGATCTGTACAATGCTTCTACCCAATGTGGACAAAGATACACCTGAACAAAAATATGAAAGAGACCATTAAAAATTGGCTTATATTTCTGATCTTCATAAACAGCCACAACGACCAGACCCACACCTTGAAAATCTCCAACTTTAAGCGATTTGATTGCAACGACAGGTGAGTTATCAGCAAGGTCAAGCAATTCCTGCCCCACATTAGTTGCAAGATCATTCCAAAGTGAGACCACAACTGTCTTCTTCCTGTATGACAAATAAACAAGTATAGCTCAAAAAATGATAAAATAAATTGGAGGAAAAAAAAATGCTTACGTCTCATCTGCAATAGTTATATCACGCTTTGGAACAATCTCGTTGTTGCTCTTTCTTCGGATGCTCATTGTTGGAGAAACACTTTGAATGACTCCAATAACATCTAAAACAAAATGGTAAAGATGTTAGGAGAACAAGAAAAAGATGAGCATCTATAGTGGATATCTAGGAGTGGGTTCTTACCAACAAGCTCATTCGAATTAATGTATGGACCCAATTGATCAATTGGAACAAAATTGAATTTTGTTTCAGGGATAAAAGCTGCTTCATTACTGGCCTCTTCTACTTCAGAATTCTCATTTAAAGCCATTTCATAATCATTTTGTACTGTTCTAAACTGCTTATTAGCAACTCTAAGAGTTCCCTTTGATATGTAATAAACCTTCCCTAACTGAAATTTGTCATAGAATTTCCTTGCAGCATCATTGAACATTGTTGCTTGTATCTGCGTACCCTGCATATAAAAAATTTATTATCCAAAAAAGTACCATTCACAAAGAAAATGAACTTGCAGAGAAACCCAATCAAATGCCTAAATAGCAAAATTTTCAACTTACATCTTCATCTGTCAACTCCACATTGAAAACACACCCTTCTCCTCTTGCATTCTTGTAAGTACGCATATTTCCTTTACTTGTGACTCGGACTTTGATTGTCCAATTGCCTTGGTAAGGATTCAGGGAAACGAGAGGGTGAACTCTTCTTGTCATGGCCATTCGAGCTGTAGGAGCCATGCTGAAATTTGGATATAAATGAGATATTAATGCACAAAACACATTGTAACATACACAAGACAAGAACAAAAATAATGGCAAATTACTAACCCTTATCAAGGTTGAATAAAACAAGAGAATTTATAAGTTCCGCAAAGCCAATTGAGGAAACTCACTTTCTATGCTGTTCATGTACTATCTGAGCGGCTGATTTTGTAGCCATTTCCCGCTTTGGTTTCAAAAGAATGCCACTAGGTTCTTTTTTTACTTCAATCTTGATCTCATGTTCTTGCTTTGGCTTGAATATTATTCCTGCTTCTTCCTTTCTTATCTCATCTTTGATCTCCATTTCAGGTGCAGGAGAAACCACTTCACATTTTGTTATGATCAAGTAACTGGAACAAATGAAAAG
The DNA here is from genome assembly GCF_030052815.1 of Hevea brasiliensis. Taxonomy (NCBI): domain Eukaryota; kingdom Viridiplantae; phylum Streptophyta; class Magnoliopsida; order Malpighiales; family Euphorbiaceae; genus Hevea; species Hevea brasiliensis. Next base: position 11,324,411 of record NC_079509.1, on the reverse strand, counting down.
AATCCAATTCAAATTAACAGTTAAATCCAAAAAATAAATGAAAAGAATCGAATTCAAATTAACAGTTAAATCCAAAAAATAAAGGGGAAAAAAAAAGAGACAACTTTGTCTTAAAAACAATACAATTTAAGATGGAAGCTAATGTTTCTACAATTTAAGATGGAAGCCAATGTTTCTTACTTTTCTGATTTACTAGGAATTTCATTGACTGTATAATCAAGAATACGAATGAGACCCAAGTTTTGAATGTTTCCAGAGGTTATCTCAGAAGACAGACGGGAGTTGAAAATTGCTTTTATCTTCATTTTTCCATCATTAGCATCAAACCTGCACGCACAAGTAGAAAAGATAAGTTCAAAAACGTTTCTGTGACATATAATGAATGGCTGAACATTTATTACTTTTTGCATTATGAATATTAGTATCAGAGAACTACTAAACCAAGCAAGTTGAATCCAGAACTACTGCACAATGAATCTCATTAAATTGAGAACCAAAATCAGAGAAATACTGAAAGAGTCGATAAACAAGCCTAAGGGTTTGAAACACTTGAATCCAGAATCTTTCGTTCACAAAAGATTAGACTCATAGTTGCCCAAGTTCAACGTCATTAGTAAACAAGCTTAGAATTAGATCAAATCCAAAATAGACGTAATGATCAAAGTGAAGGAAAACAAGCAATATATATATTGTAAACAAAAACAAATGAATATAATGAAAAAGATTGCAGAGTAGACTAACAGCAAATCGTTCAAAATAACAAGCGCAGTTATCAAGGAAGCAAAAATTAATAAACACGCAACATTCCAACATTTAGCAAAATCATACAAACTATAAGGAGCCCCAAGAACTTATTTATATGAATCAACAGTGAGATCTAACACAAACCTAAATAAACAAATAAAGCAAACGACAAGGGAAAAGAGATACATACCCATAAGACTTTCCTTTAGGCTCAAGCTTGGTGATCTGAACGATGATCTCAGGGATATCAGAGAGTGAATCTGGCTTGGGATTTGAAAGCAAAGTCGCTATAGCATCTGGGCTCAACCGGTGACCCATCTCTCTCTTTGATTTGGGATTTTTTTTGGTATGGGAAGATGGATATTGTTGGATTTGTATGGAGAAAGTCTGGCGCGGAGAGTAGACTTTGAGTTTATTTGTTTTTAGAATTTTCGCAGTAAATAGGAATTGGGATTTAGGAGGCTTTTTCAGCTTCTATTGGCGCCAATTTCTTTAAATTCTGTTAAATTACTGTTCTGCCCTCCTTTAGGGTTGAGTAACGCATCAAACCCAACCCCCAGGGTCCAATTCGTAAAGATGGGCCCCATAATCTAGATTTGTACATGATTTAGGGTTGTGGCCCGCCTCAAGCTCAACTCTAAAGAACTTTTATATAAGATTTTCAGAGCGCCAGCTGCTGAAATTGTGAGAACCTAATTATTATAAAACTGTCATATATGGTATGTAGATTGATTGTTTACAATATAATTTTTCCAGTCTGAACCGAATATATGTAAGAACATGGAAAAATTTTTCATATTTTGTAGTATTTGCGATATTAAAAAAATTAATAAAAATATTTTTTAATAAAAAAAATTAAGTCAGTCTTTTAAAAAAATATATTTTTTATTTTTTAAATTTTAATAATCTTATTAAAATATGAAAATATTTGAAATAAATATATTATTAATTTAATATTTTATTTAAATAATAAAAAATATTTTAATTAAAAATATTTTTTAAAAAATATTTTCAATGAATAACATTTTTCACATGTAAATTATTTTTTAAAATAAATAAAGCCTAAATCAGTTTTATAGATAAAAAGAGACAAAGAAATGTATAATATCTTTAGAATTAGACCTAATTAGTGATTATATATCAGGTTGAACTATGAACCGAATCAAAATCAACTCATATCAACTATTTCAGTTCATCAAGTGGTCTGAAATTGGCGTATAGAGGAGTCGGTTATGGTCCCTCTTTCTTAATCTAAACCGGCTCAATTCAAAAAATTATTTTATTTTCTTTTTTTTTTATATTGAGTTTACATTTAAATACCTTTAATTATTTTATATTTGAAAGTTATAAGAACTAAATAAATGTTATCTAAAAATTTATTATAATTTAATATATCTGGAGCCGGAATTGGAATTAAATCGTAATCAAGGTGAATCACATGACCCGCGAATCTACATTCTGAACCGAAACCGCTCATGGCTAGCTCTATTTAGAATTTTGATTTATATATCGAGTCTATGCAATAATTAAAATGTGTCCGATCAAAAATTACATTTTATTGTAGGCGTTTCCAAAGTAATCTTCTGAACAAATTTTGGTAAAAAAACGCCAAAACACGAAGCTCAACCATATTTTGTCTGCATTCTGCACGTAAAATCCATGTTCAAGATGCATTAACATGAGCTTTGAGCAAATGCACGAGCTATCAACTATTACACAATTGATTAAATTTATTTACATGAATGTGTCTCAAGGAAACAGAATGATAAAACAGCCAGCGGCTATTCTCATTCTGGTGTCTGAATGAACCTATGATCGTTCCTGCTATAACTTTCCTGATTACAAGGAGGTGAGCATGAAAATTGACAAACTATCATCAAATATCAGCAGAAGCGTAAATGCTAAAAATGAGAAGCTCTGTTATGTGAAACAGTATTGAGAGAGTGTATTTTACCTAACTATTTAAGAAGATACTGAAAACTTCAAAGCTAAAGAAAATGAAACGAAGCAGCACTTTCAACATAACTTTGCAATTTGATGTCACAGCTGCGTATATTCCTATTCTACCATTTTGAAAGGGCATTGTCATGTGAACAGTACATATTAGATCAACCACATATTGCTCCTCAAGTACATTATGAACAACAAGGTAAGCAGGAGTACCATTTACCCTGAGCAGCATTTGAAGGCGCTTTAGGGGTTTCTGGTTGTGATTTTTGCTGTGAATCTGGCTCTAGGGCTACTTTGGGAGTCGGAGGTTGTGAATTCGAAGTCATGGGTGATGATGCATTTCGCTTTTGAGGAAAATCCATTTTATGATCCCCTGTCAATCTGTACATACAGAACAATTCAGTCATTTCTTCTGGATGCTACCTACTATAACACGTTAAATTGCATGCTCCACTAGAAGTTCTTTTTAGGTTGTTGGTTGATTGGAATGAGTTCGAATTTGTACCCTTCTAGTTCTTGGATACTTACGATTGAGCCAAAGCTCATTTTTATCAAACTTTAGTTAGCTTCTCTCCCTTTTCCCGAATGTTAATATTCTGGCTGCCATAATATAAATGGTGATTTCCAACATGCATGATATGCAGATTTATTGGCAAAGTTTAGTTAGAGAATTCATGGGGGCATAACTTACATTGGAAATGCAAACGATTTGACACTGGATGCACTCACATCTGAGCCGCGAAGGCTAGCAGAACGATGTGATTTATTGACAGGAGACTTTTGTTTCCCAGCATCAGCTTCATTATCGTTTATGTTTTTCCTCATTTTTGCCTCAGTTCTTTGTTCAATTTCGCCAGATATATTATTCGGTGACTGATTACTCGAATGTCGTTTACTTGAAAAATCAAACATTGGAGAGAAGGAGCCAGACAGGGCATGATCACCTATTAAACCAATCTCTCCAGATTTACCCAACCAGTTTGCTTCATCTCTAGTGAAGCTCATATTCCCCATGTGAATACTGAACAAAGATTCACTAGAAGCAACACTCCAGTCATTTGGGGCTGAAGATTTGCTAGCAAATATAGAAGATGGAATCCTGTATGAGGGGGAGGCAGTTGTGTTGGCCGGTCGCTCCATCAGCTGCGTTGTAGGAGATTGTGTTGCCAATTCTGTGTTTAAGCTTGATGCGTTACTAGAATGTAACTCATCCCTGGGAATGGGGCTGGAACTGACCGAAATTCCATCTACATTCTCTTCTGAAGCTAACTGTGTGCCTTTCTCATCGTTAGGTGAGGCTGTCCCACGTGGGGAGAGGCGGGGATCTTCAAATGAAGAAGAAGAAGACGAGGAGGATGAGGAGCTCAACTTCTTTCCATGGGCAAAATGATTTTCTTCTATAGAATTTGTGGCAAGATTTATCTTCAAACCTTCACTAGTTTCACTGCGATGTTCAGATCCAATTGCTAAAGATGTCTGTTTTGCTTCAAGCTCTGAAGGTCCCATACCATCTCACATCACGGGAGCTCATAAAGCAGCAAGAGAGAGGACAGGTACTTCAAACTTCAATACATAGAATAAGCAGAGATCAAATGGCAACAATCCACTTTTCTTATCATTCAATGCAAGTCTCAACAATGCTGGAAATGTTTTCCATGTATAAATGGGTTGCATTTTGATTCCAAAAAAAAAATGTTAATAGAGTTCTCATGCATCTGAAACTTACATTTTTTTCCTTTGGGACTAGCATAAAATGAAGATCCAACCTTAAATTAACTTTTCCATTGCAGGAGCTTGAATTGATATTTGTAAATTGTGATGATAAACAACCCCAATTATTGTCAAAGAGCTGATAAAACTAGTGAATTTTTTGTCCTAAATCATGATGTTATTCATTTAAAAAATAAATCTAAATTCAACAAATTTGGTCATTCCACAAAATTCATAGGAAAGAAAGAGATGTATATAACAAGAAGACAATTATGGAATAGAAATGTGAGGAAATCCAAGAACTATAGATATTACTTACAAGCGAAAGCAAAAACACCCTCAGAAATCGCCAATGAAGGGTAATCTGCAGCCTCTCCTACTTGTTTCTATCACCTTCGATCAATAGAGGAAAAGAAACTGATAGCAAAAACCAAGAAGGTATAACAAGCACACGGAAGGGGTAGAGAGAACCAGAAACAGAAACAGAAGGGGAAGGAGAGAGAGAGAGAGAGAGAGAGAGAGAGAGAGAGAGAGAAGAAGTTGAGTGGCGAAAGAGGGGTGTGAAAGGATTTAATGGTGCGGCATGGTTTTAGGCATTTGTTTCTCTCACTATAGAAATAACGAACTCCTCTGGATTTGGACATTGCTTGCGCGCCATCATTCCTATCCAAATCAACTTGTCCTCTAGTTTACACATCCCATAAACGACAACGACAATGCATAGCATCAAAAGTTAAAAATAAAAAAAAATCCCCCATGCAACTGCATTTTCCAAGATTTATTCTTAACCTCCGAAACATACAATTTTTTACTTTGTACGCATATATACGTGTACGTGTGTGTCTTCTGCAGTTCCTGTTTGTTGGCGAAAATGACCCATGCCTAAACTTTTGCATTAGATGTAATGTCAAAGTCTATAAATGCATAAGACCCTATGAATGGATACTCTAGATATACGTGATGACTCTAACCTCTGAGGTACATGCTCGAGTGGATTTAGAGGACTAATTGAACTCTTGGTCCCTTATTCAGATGTTGCTGGACTTGTTTGGCTGCCCATTGAAGTCTGGGGAATATCATCCCTTATTCTGCAGTGAGGTAATAATTTTCCCAGCAATAAATCAGAACAGAAGAAGCAATGACCAATGTGATAAGTATTGAGGATATCCTTAATCATAAGTTCCTTCACAATAATTTAAATCAAAAGCCAATCATATTTCATATTAAACCTCCTCATGGTAAAGAAAAGAACATATGCCAATTGCATTGGGGACAAGATGCTTACTGATATTTTCTCTTTCAAAGCCGCGGGTCAAGGGATTCGTTTGGGAGCTGGAACTTGATCTCGATCGAGCAAGAAGGGATACAACTGAGTTCACTGAGCTTGGTTTGGAACTCGAGAAAAGTAACGGAGCGACCGATGAGGACGAGCCGGCTCTTGCCCCAAAAGTAAGTGAGCTGACCACCGAATTGATTAGTAAGCTCGCTTCCGAAGTTGCATAGGAGCCTCGCTTTGCGGAATGACATGGCGATTGGCAAATGAGCTCGATACAGAATCGTAGATATGGAAAAGGTCCGTTCGGGGCACATTGAAGGAAGTAAACTTCGATAGGCCAATATGGTACAGTTGCAATTTGCTGACAGAGAAAGGAGCGCGGGGAGGGATGGGTGCGCACGGCGCAGAATATTTGATACGATGTCGTTTCTTAAATTACAAAACAGCCCCTAAAATTTGGTCTTTTTACAGTTAAAGCGGGAATGTCTGATAGGTAAAGAAAATTGCTATTAGATTTTTCTTTTTATAAAAATTGAAAACAAATTTATATATTTAATTTTTTTTAATAATTAAAATTTTATGAAAGTGAGATATATTATATTTTAATACATTAAAAATATAATATAATTGGCCAACATATACTGTCAGTTTCCAAGAATATGCTGAAGGTAGGTATGTTTTTCAAAAAATAAAAAGATAAAATTATTATTGAATCAACGCTCAAAAGTCAAATCTCCCTAATCAAAGTTTCTCGCAACATTCAATTAGGTTTTTTTATTCAATTAATTTTGACCAATTAATTTATTAATAATAAAATCTTTTTTTTTTTACATAAAATTAGTTAAAATTTTAATTAAAACAAAAAACCTAAAAATTTAATCCAACAAAACTAAGAACCCTAAGTTAAGTTTTTCTCCATCAATCCAAACTAGATAAGCTCTTCAGCAGCACTTCCAGACCTTGTTCCAAATCCTGACTCGTAGGCTATGCTTTTGCGAACTTCGTTGCAACTGAACCACAAAGGAAGAAAATTTGGCAAAAGACAGTCACATATATGTGGATAATAAGCATCGTTTTATTTAGTTGTGTATAAATAGATTAAAAAAATTGAATTTTTTATGGGAAACGCAGGAAAGATATTTATTTAATTTGTATTATCAAATCAACGCTGTATTATCAAATTAACATTTTAAATATAAAATAATATATTTAGATGGAGTTTAGTAAGTTATATTTCTCAATTTATTTTTTAATTTATTATACTTTAAATTATTTTATAGATATTATTATATTTTATAATTTAAATACAATTTAATTCTTATAAAGTTAATTTATATATATATATATCATATTTTTTAATAAATAAATTATCTATAAATATATTTTATTTGTATGTAATAAAATATTAATTTTAATAATAAAATATTTATTTTTAATGTTAAAATTATTTATTACTATTAATTTAATAAAATTAAGAAAAAAATTGAAAAGCTCAATTTAAATTTTAAAATATAAAATTAATATTTTATTTTTTAAAAACTATAGAAAATAATATTTTAAAATTTTCACAATTGAATTTATTTATAATTATAAGAAAAATTCATATTTAATTCACACATTTTAATAAAATTAATTATTTAGTTGTTACATTTTAATATATATATATATATATATATTAAATTATTTCATTCCTCAATTAATTTTTTTATTAATTATAGTAGTTAAATTATTATTTAATATTTTTATTTTAATGAAATTAATTACTTAATTTATATATTTTAAAAAACATAGTAATTACTGTAATTTAATTTTTTTTAACTATTTAATCTTTTAATTATTTTTTATGTCTAAATTATTTTAATCATTCTTTTTTTATCTCTCTCTTCTCATATTTTTTCTCTTTTAAATCCACACCATTCTATCTTTTATTCTCTTTATTTTTATCTTTTGATAACAATTATACAAATTATTTGTATAGAAAGGTTAATCAATTTTTTTTTAAATTTTTAAGTAATAAAAAATTATTTTATAATAGTAAAAACTTAAAAATAATATAAAAAATTAAATAAAAATAATTAAATAATTAAAAAAATATAAATTTAAATTTAATCTCTACATAGTAAAATTTTTATTTTTATTTAAAAATATATATTTTCAACATATTACGTTTTTTAAAATTTATATAGCTTAAATAATTATATTTTTAAAATATAATATTTTAATTAATTAATTTTTTTAATACATAAAAATTAAATAATAATTTTATTAGTATTAATTAATGAAAAATTAAAAAAATTTAAATAATTTAATAAAATTAAAATATATAAACTAAATAAATAATACGTATTAAATAATAATTTTTCTTAATTATAAAGTTAAATATTTGTTTATCCTAATTTTAATTTTGGGAGTACCGGGCTATTTGATTTGTACTCTTTCCTTTTCCGTACAAGAGAGAATAGCTGGTTCATTGTCATAGAAATTGCAGAGAAGCCGCCTGTTAACATTTCATTGTTTTTCTCCAATACGCATTTCCAAAGTCCCCAGCTTCGTGCTTTTGCTTCATCTTCTTTGCCTTGGATTTCCTTTTCCAACTTTCTCGGCTACTTTCTGCCTGGAGACATCATCTGCTCGAGAAAAAGCCAAGTAAATTTCGCTTATTTCCCAGAAAATATTTTTCTGTCTTCTCCCTAATTTTGTTACTAAGTGATATAGATCGAGGGGTTTCGTTTTTTGGATGATTTGATAATCTTTTGTTGTTTGTTCGTATGATCTGTGCATGATCTTGTCTGCAACGTTGAGTTGAATGAGGATTCTATGGTTTTTAGTTTTATGGGTTGTTTTTTTGTATTGTTAATTGAAGCAGTGGTTGTATTACTGTTTAAGAACTATAAGTGATGGGGCTTTAGTACTTTTGACATTTTATTTGTTTCTTTAGCTAATCCATTATCTGGGTTTTAGATTTTGTGTATTTGTCAAGGGTCTAATTTGAGTTTACTGGAAAACCTTTTTTCCAGTATTATGGAAAACTTTTGCAAGAATTTGGTAAATTTCTTTTGTCGAAATGGTGATTTTGTTCACTTGAAGATTTTCTTTTACCATGTTTTAACTGTTTGTCTCATCGTCAAGGCTTTGCGTCTGTTGCTTTATTTATTTATTTATTTTTTGTCTCTCAGTAATCTTCATGACTTCATCTCTATATGCCATGCTAGAATGATTGAATGGGTTAGGTTAATATGATTGATAGTTGACTCTCTTTCTCTTCCTCTATATCTGGGAATGTGCTTAATTTGAGAGAGAGAGAGAGAGAGAGAGAGAGAGAGAGAGAGAGTATTTTGCTTCTGAGATTAGAGTCCTCTTTTTTATCTTTTTCCAATTTTCTTCTTCTGGTTTTTCCTTTGTGACCAGAGCTCAGTTCGGCCCAAGTCATGGTTTCTTTGCAACAGTCCATATAATATTTCATGTGACTTTGGCAAGGACGCATTTGTTGGTGGTTTTGCTGGATTTTATTTGAGGCTTATTCAAGATTTACATTGTTATTATCAATTCATTTTTCCAATTGTCCTGCTTTTCTTCTCTGGTGATGTGCAACTGTCAAACTATCATGCCAAGCTATGAAGCAGAACAACATATCATTGCTGCGACTCAGCATATTCTGAAGGCATTAGGGGCAAGTAAGAATCTGAGTGATGAATTTAAAAGAGTACTTACTGAGCTTGACTCCCATTTGTCCACAATGACTATAATAACTGAAACCGAGGGAGGGAGATTTTCTGAGATAGAGGAACAACTCAAACATGCTGAGAGAAAGATTATTCGTTGGGAGTCAGATCCATGTCTGATATGGGATTCTGGCCCCATGGAAGCCACTGAGTATTTACAAGCTGTCAACGAGATTCTAATAGTGATAGAAAGTCTGGGTGGTCTGTCCTTGAGCGAGAATGGGAAGCCAAAGGAGATTGCTTTACGAGCTCAGAATGCACTGCAGAGAGCAATGTCAAGACTTGAGGAAGAGCTGTGCCACATTCTTTTTCAACATAAGCAATATTTTAAGCCGCAGTATGTTTTGCTTCATTCACGTGCAGAAGGTGTGTTTTATGACGAGTCATTTGCTTCTGTGGAAGATGAAATAGTTGATGAAACATCCCAGAGAGATGGGGAAGACAGAGAATCTGCTGAATGTTATCTAGATTTGGTTGATCCATGTGTAATTCCCAATATAAAGTCCATTGCAAATGTTATGTCTGCTTCTAACTACATTCAAGAATTTTGTGAGGCTTTCATTGATATCCAGAGAGAAGCATTATATGAATACTTGTCCGTTCTTGAAATGGAGAAACTCAGTATTGAGGACGTTCTGAAGCTGGAATGGGATTGCTTGAGCAGGAAGATCAAGAAATGGATTTGGATTATGAAAGTTATCATTAGCGTGTATCTTGCTAGTGAGAAACGACTTTGTGACCAGATATTGGGGGATTTTGGTTCTTTCAATTCGTTTTGCTTCATTGAAATCTCAAAGGATTCGGTTTTGTGCCTTTTGAATTTTGGCCAAGCCATAACAACCGGACCTCAGAAGCCTGAGAAGTTATTCCGCCTGCTTGACATGTATGAGATTATGGCAGATCTTCACCTAGAGATGGACAGTTTGTTCTCAGAAGATAATGGTTCTTTTATTAGAATAGAGTACCACAAACTTTTAAGTGGATTGGGTGCTTCTGCAAGGGAGACCTTTATGAGATTTGGGAATGCCATTGCATCTGATGCATCTATACGCCCTTTCCCTGGAGGTGGAATCCATCCCCTCGTGAAGTATGTGATGAATTACATGAGGCTCCTCCCAGATTATTGTGATACTTTCAATTTGCTTCTTAAGGACCAAGATATAGATGAATCAAATGCTGTTGTTGAGATTGATAATGGGCAGGACTTCTCTTCTTCCACTTCTTGCCCAATGGCGTACCACCTTCGGTCAATTGCTTCCTCTCTAGAATCCAATCTCATCGATAAATCCAAATTATACAAGGATGATTCTCTGCAGTATATTTTCTTGATGAACAACATCCATTACATGGTCAAAAAGGTCAAAGACTCTGACCTCAGGCTTTTCTTTGGAGATGAGTGGATCCGAAAACATATTGGGAAGTTTCAACAACATGCTACAAGCTATGTGAGAGCCACTTGGAGTTCAGTTGTTTCTATGCTTAGAGATGATGGAAATACAAATCTTAAAGAAAGGTACAGGAGATTCAGTATTGCTTTCGAGGAGGTATACAAAAACCAGACACGCTGGTGCATTCCAGATCTTCAGCTCCGGGAAGATCTGCAAATTTCAACTTCACAGAAAGTAATCCCTGCTTATCGAAATTTTGTTGGGATTAACAACAGAAATGTTAGTGACAAGCATGTTAAGTACACTACAGATGATTTGGAGGAACTGCTCTTGGATCTTTTTGTTGGATCACCAAGATCACTGCATAATTCACGCAGGAGGTGAAGTCTCAATAGTCTTGATTTTTCACCCATTTTTTTCCTTGTTGCCTTGTTTCACAAATTGTGTAATTATTATCAAAATATATGTTGAATTATCCTTAGCCTGTTGTCAAAATTAGCCTGTCGTCAAAATTTCTGAAGTCAAATTTGATTGTAGTCTTGTATCATGTACAACTTGCATATATTCTTTGTAATACATAAAATTGGGAGGATGGATGCAATTACTTCTCTCTCTCAAATGAATGCATGTGTGCGTGTGTATCTGTATGAATTTGTACGCATTTTTATGCACACATTGTGCCCGTTTCAGTTGCAGTGACAAATCCTGGACAAGGGTTATTGTAATATTACCCTTCTGATAGAATGGTGAGACAGGATCAAATGCTTTGTCATATAGCAGGGCCTAATGCTCATTAAAATTACAGTATTGATCAGGCCAGTGCTAACATGCATAGTTAATATGAACACTATTATCTACATAAATCTATGTACGTATGCAAGATCCAACAACATACGGCCTTGCAGGCAGTGAGAAGGTCAGCTTTGAACGGCTTCTTGCTCATATTGACGACGATAGAGGCCACAAATAATCTAGTGAGAGTTACTATCTGGTCAAGGGCCAGCTTCGATCCAGATCCAGATCCAGGCCGGAATCACTGGTTTTCGCAGGGCTGCCTCACGGTTAGGATAGGTTTTGGTTCAGCCTGTGGTATTATTAAATTATGAGAAATTTATAGATATTATTTATTTAGTTTTTAATATGAAAAAATAAAGGGATTTAAATATAAATTCAATATAATTATAAAAAAATTAATTGAAATAGGTTGGTATTATTCAAAGCCACTAATTTCGATTTAAATTCAAGGACAGAGAGGGACTGAAATCGCCCCTCACACTGATTTTGAGTTAATTCATAAATTAAACCATTGATCTGATTTGATTTTAATCTGATTCACAATACGAACCGGTCCATGATCGAGTCTAAGAGCTGTCCCGCGTTGTTGTCCTCTTGAAATGAAGTTTTGTGGTTGGGGAGTTGCGTTCTGGAGGATCATGACCTCATGTGCCAGATGGCTGCCTCAAGGGATAATAAATAGCAAAACAGCTGATTAATGTGATGGGTACATTCAGTTGAAAAAAAAACAAAGGATTAGTACATTCAATGTGGTATAAATTTAAAAGAATGCACTGAGAGCGAGAGGCCTTGTGGTTTTGCTGATAAGACGGCAGACTTGGAGATGTTTGAGAAATTCAACACGGTGGCGTTGTAGCTGTTCCTTATATTTTAACAGGTGCAAATAATGCAGATTAAACACATCTCCCGAATATAGGTGGAATGTAATATAAATACTGAAATAGGATTTAGTCCAGCCATTTGGAATGAACAGATCAAGTTATTTTAAAGTTTTGTGTATGAACTACTTCTGACTTTTAGGTGTGAATGATTTCTATTTTAAAAAACAGAGTTTTAGATATAATCTTAATGGGACCGATACAACCCATCTGCATAACACACCCCATATTGCTCATGAATAAGCTAATGTTAATGATCATTCAACTTGTAAATTAATTTCATTTCAATAATAATTTTATATGTTTCTCACTGGTAAATTAAGATATAGCTCGTAAATGGCTGCTCCACAATGGAATCTTAATAGGATGGTGAAGTTGATGACTGATGCCAGTCGATCTTAGGCAAAGCCAACCTCTAAAAGCAAAAAGGACAAATGAACTTTCTGTCCACTTACCATAGTGCCTCTTATCACTCTCTGGAAAGTGGAAACCATCGAATTGTACGTTGGTTCTGCTATATAACAATAGTAATGATGAGGAAGATACAAATTTTTGAGATGCTGCTTCATGCACACTGGATGAATAGACACATTTGGTTTCCAGATGAATAAGAACTTCCTGGTTCCCCTGGAATCAATGCGTCTGGCTCTTGCCTCTACCATTTTTTTTTTCAGATTCACTGGGATATCTTCTATGTCTATTATTAAGGGTTCGTGACTGTTCCTCCCAACAATATATTATCTAAGGATCAAACCTTAATTCTCCCCTTTAGCAGTGGGCCTTGTTATTGCACCCAATACTAGTTGGTTGCCCCTACCAATTTTTTCATACCATAAAGATTTCTTTTGAGTCTTTCTTCCAGCATTTCTGGCTTCCAAAGCCATTAGAGACTTCTGAGAAGTGAGCTCCCAAATCCAATAACACAGATTTATCACACGGTATTAAGAACCTATTCGTCTCATATAGTTTGTTCTGTGGTTTCAGCAGTCTTCCAACTTTTAATATCATGTCAAACATGCATCCTCTCCACACTCCTTCTGACACCATCTCAAGGATCCATTTATCAAACTTTAACCAGCTGATTTCCTTCATTTTTTCCCCCTGCTTTTTGTTGTGAATTGGTCTTCTTATGCTTATTAATAGTCTGAAATTTCTGTTTTTTCAGATAACTTGGACTGAAGAACTCATTCCTTAATGCCAAAAGAAACCTCAAATGATCAACGCAAAGACTCGAGACAAGCAACAACTGACTCAAGTTGATCACTCCTTCATGTTTCTACAACATTTTAATCTAATTCTCACAGTGAACTATGCAATTACTTTGCAAAAGAATTTAAGTTACAAGAATAAATGATGAATTTCAAACTCAACATCTTCTATGGCTGGCAAAGTGTTAAAACTGCATGACTTATCATTCCTAAAACATCACAAGGCTCAAAGAACATTTAACAACAAAAGCTTCAAGTAACAACCTAGTCAAGAAATAAAACAGCACGCCTAGTACAATTGAAACTGGAAGAGCTGGCAAAGCTTTCTCATAAAACGCTAATAACATCAGTGTAATGCCCAAAGCAGCAATTATCGCAAGGTAACATGCATACGCGGTCATAAAGTCATACATCGCTGCTCGTCCAACTAACACACTATAGAAGACAAAGTCCCCCAGTCCCAGCTTGATGGCACCAGTCGACCCCAACCCGATGTCCTCTAGCAGCAAACTTTCACTCAATACAGTGTCTCCCTGTCCATGCAACTGAACACCACCCCTATGATCTATTAATGGTGCAGAAAGCTCAGCATTCCTTTCCATAACCTGCCCCTCTTCAGCTCTGACTAATCTTGTTGTCTGATGACCAACATCAACCGTACCAATGGTCAAGCTCGAATCCAAAACAGATGCAAAATTCAAATTCTCTTGGGAACCATTTCCTAAATTTCTCCTTTCTCTCGAAAACCTCCTTTTAGCTACACTGTCCCAGAGCCTGAATCATGATTAGTCACAGGCCGAGCCTCGTAAACTAATGCAGGGACATCTTCATCCCTAGATATCGCAAGCTCGAATAAGAGCCTTAATGGCCCAACAGGTAATAAAACAGCAGCAAGGTCATATAATGCCATGGCAACCAATAGTACCCAAGTAGTCCATTCAGGTAAAAGAGTAAACCAATAAGCAACCAAAACCCCAACAACAACCAAATACACCTGCTTAACAAATATAGCCATTTTCGGCATAAACACCGCCAATACACCCACAACAGCAAACTTGAACAAAGCCACCAAAAATGTGAAACAATCTATAGGAATACTAAAATCTCTTATCAAGAACAAGGCAATTTCACCACCAGTGAATCCCAAAAGAATAAAGGAAGAGACCCATGTAGAGTTTCAAGAACTGAGTGCATCTAAGGTAAAAAAGAAGCACCAGATCAAAAGTAACAACAGGGACTATAGCCACAAAGAAAAAGGAGTTCAAAAGGGCACCTTTGAGCTTATCCCAGAAGGAGTCCGAGGTTGTCCCAGTGTAAGGCATGGTAGCTATGGTGTTTATTGTTGTTGATGCTGATGAGGAGTCTGCATTGAGAATTGAGACCAGAATCACCACAATGAACATGCAGATTGAGACTGGTGTTAGGATTTTGATTATTTCTTCTCCAATAGAATCAATAATGCTCTTGGGTCTTTGGATTTGGGCCATTTGGGTGGTCAATTTTTGGATCAATTTGGGATTGATGGGGTGTTTCGATATCTGATTGATTGGTAGTTTAACGAGCAATGGAATGGAAGAATTTACTTGCAGACGTTTGGTTGCCTTGAGTCTTCGGGTGTGAGGCCTCCTTCCAGCAGGATGGTGGAGCTGAGCTATTAAATGTGAATTTGGTCATTGGCAATTGTCTAAGAAAGGTCCATTATGATATATACATAATTAGAGGAATTAATAAAAAAAAATTCTGTACTTTTCAAATTTTTTGAATTATATTTTATATTTTAAAAATTATTAATTAAAATTTATATTTTAAAAATTATATAATTATATCTATCATTTTTCAGTTCACTAAAAAATTAATACATTTATCATATCAAATGTGACGTCACTTTTATCATTTAAATGTGAAGGAAAATTAACAAATCTATCTACAATTAGTTAATTAATAATTTTTTTAATATTTATAATAATAGTTAAATCTCATAATTAAAATATAAGTTAAAAATTAATTATTTTCAAAGAAGTATCTAATTTTAAAATTGGATAATTTATTTGGATATATGTCAAAAGGGTATAACGTCAGGATATTTTCGTTCCGATTAAAAAGAAAACTTCAAACTGACAGAGCGGTCACAGACAGCAAAATACAATGCAGTCATAAGGTCACACGTGCAGAACACTCTTAGTTCTACAAAAATCTCCAACCTTACCATCACGACTCTAATCCGACGGCGATGCCCGCACAAGATACAATCCAACGTCCCATATCAGCTTCTGCACTTAATATAACCCTCCTCCACTTCATCCCCTATAAACCCCATTTCGAAAATAGGGTTTTTGTCTCTCCGCTCCGCACAGGGTGAAAGAGAGAGAAGCAATTATAAGGTACGATTCTAATCATACCTTTCTTCAATCTTATCCATCTTTCTTTTGGGGTTCTTCTTGTTGTATTTTTGTTGAATTCCTTTTTGTTTGCATTTCTGCTTTCTGCTCTCTGATGCTTTGATAGGTGGTGTTTTTCTTTTTTTTTTTTTTAGGGTTTGATTCAGGGAATCAATTAGTGTTCAGTCTTATGTTTCAGCTCTATTTGATCTTGTGTCTTAAGTTGTTTTGAGGAAAAAAGTTAATAGAATCCAGAGTCAAAATAGCGGTGTTTAATCAGCTTCCCCTCTCCCCCCACCAAAACCCAACCCCCCCTCCCCCCCTGTTTGTGATACATGAAGTTTTAGGCTTAATTTGATTCACTTCGAAGATATGTGTTGTGTTTGAATGCTGAATGAGAACTAATTGGAATGGACGCTATTTACATTTACTTCGTTCTCTAGTCTACGCCCTTACCTGGAACAAACAGAACTAAACTCTCATATATGGAGGTTTTTTGTCATTATTTTTCTAAAACTTTGGGGATTAATTTGTTATCATCAGTGACTTTTATTTCGATTGACGGTTGCTTACTAGTTTTGGTAAGGATTTTAACAGTAATGCCCGTGTTTGGTATCTTATGATGACTGAAAGATCTGTTTTGCCAATTACAAGCAAGTTATTTTATTAGCAGAAAGTGCTGGTATTGAGAATTGGTTTCTTGTAAATTTCTGTTAATTCTTGTTACTTTACAAAGTTTTCTGACTGAGGCATTGTTTTTCTTAGGATATTGCAATGGCTTTTCTTAGTAAAGTTGGGAGTATACTGAGGCAGACAACCAGCAACCAGATCAATAATGAACTTTCTGCATCCAGGCCATCCCTCTATCAAGCAATACGATGGATGTCTTCTTCGAAACTTTTTGTTGGAGGTGCTTCTCTCTCTCTCTCTCTCTCTCTCTCTCTCTCTCTCTCTCTCTGCGCATGTGTGTGTGTTGTTATTTCTAACCTTTTATATCTTGGTCCGTGTTGATTTTATCAAATTTGCTATTGCAGGTGTTTCTTATGCCACAGATGACACTTCCCTGAAGGAAGCTTTTAGTAAATATGGCGAGGTGATTGAAGGTAATTTTATTTCAACATATTGAAGGTATTTAATTGGGCTAGCCATATTATTTCAGAAGTTCCACCGGGAACACTTGTGGGTCTTTTTGTGTATGTGTGTTCCTGTGCTGTGGTCTGGGTTGATTGGGGGTGGATGCAGTTGTTAGTTAATTTGTTTACATGGGTTCTTCTTGTGTAATGTGTGCTTTCATTTCATAATTTCTTTTGGGGTAAAGAATTACTGATTGGCTTGATGTTCATTGCAGCAAGAATCATTCTGGATCGAGAAACTGGTAGATCTAGAGGATTTGGCTTTGTTACTTACACATCCAGTGAGGAGGCCTCTAGCGCCATCCAGGCATTGGATGGACAGGTAATGTTGCTCTCTTTCTCTCTCTCTCTCTCTAAGATCTGAGGTTTGGAGAGAAATTCTGCTACTAAAAAAAAGAGATGGACAGTAGTACTTTTTTTATTTTCTAAATATAGCTATAGAGGTTTATGAATAAGGAAACAACTCATTCAAATAATTTGAGAGAAATAAGATCTTAATTTTGTGTTTTCCTTCATTTATTATTCATCTTCTCTTATCTCATAGCTTAAATTCCTGTGTGCATGGTAAAGATTGCTGATTTCGACGTACATGCATATTACTTATTTTATGAGGAGAAGATATGTTACCTAAGGAATATTATACATAAGTACACATTTGTCTACAATGAAAGATAAGAGTATGATGTGATATCTTTATGAGCTGTCGGTGCCTAAGCAAGGTGAGGCGCAAAAATACAAAAAATTTATAAAAAAATAAAATATATTTATTTTAAAAATGTTATTCATTTCATTTCTTTATTTTTCTTTATTGCATCACTATCATTGTGAGTTAGACTATATATATGAGTAAAAGTTATCATTGTAATACATTATATTAATTTTATTTTTCAATGAAACACAACACTAAAATGATAATTTTAATTTTCACTACATATTTTATTTAATAATACTTTACTAAACATAACTTAAAATAATTTGAATTAAATTCTATAAACTGATAATGAATCTATGAATTCAATGTAAACATTTAAATAAATTTTTAACATGCAAAATAGGGTTAAAAAAACTTATGCAAAATGGTAATGCAACAGTGTCAAAAAAAAGAAGAAGCTATAATAGCTGATTTTATAAGCAGAATGAAGGAAGAATGAGCTCAGCCAGCATGAAAGAAGGAAAAGAAAGAGCATGAAGGAAAACAAAGAATAGAAGCGTAAATCTGAAATAGTGAATAGAGAAAAGAAAACCTAAGTGGGTGGGAGATAGAGGATAAAGAAGGAAAGAAAAAAAAAATCATAAATACCTGTAATTGGACTGAAGATGACGAGTAGTGGAGGTGGAGGCATGGAGTACTGCACAGCATCCCAGGCTTCTTCTTCTTCTAGCTCTCTAGGTCCTGTGACTTTATTTTCTTCTTCTTCTGGCACTCTGGGTCCCTGTGACTTTCTTTATTTCTTCTTCTTCTTCTTCCTTTTTTATTTTTTTCCAATTTTTATCTGTGGGTTTATAATGGTTGAGTACTTGCATGCAAGAAGCGTGACTGGGCATGCTTTGTGCCTTATTGCGCCTTGCGTCACCTCACATCGCCTCATGAAGATCACTTGTCTGGAGTGCTCCTAGGTGTTGTGCCCCTTGCACGCCTGTCTTGACAGCATTTGTTTTCTTTTTTTTAATTTTTTATTTTTTTAATGATGCTTCTATCTCTCAGGATCTTCATGGTCGTCGTATCAGGGTGAATTATGCAAATGATAGAGCCCGTGGTAGCTTTGGAGGTGGCTTTGGTGGCGGAGGCTATGGCATTGGAGGAGGAGGATATGGCACAGGTGGAGGAGGAGGAGGCTATACAAACAATTATGGAGGTAATTATGGTGGTCCTGGTGGGAACTATGGAGGTGAAGACACTGGTGGTGGCAGCAACCATGCTGGTCGAAATGTTGGCTATGCTGGTGGAAACGCCTTTGATGGTAGTAGCACTGGAGCTTGGGATTATGGTAGTGGTGGTGGTGGTAACGTTGCTGGTGGAAACGTTGATGAAAGTGGTGCTGGGAATTATGCTTTTGCTCGTGGCAGTGGTGGCAGTGATAATTTTGGTAGCAGCAATATGGGTGGCAGGTATGATGGAAATGGTGGGTTGGGATTTGGTGGCGGTGATGATCAATTTGGTGGCCGTGAAGGTGGCAGCATGGATGATGCAGCTGGAGGATATGATCAAGATAAACTGTTGGAAGGAAATTTCAGGGATGATGATGATGATGCTGGTGACTTGGCCAAAAAGGTGTGAGCGTTTGTCTTCTATGTTGGAAGCAGTTGAACTTGCTTCTTCTCCATATTTAAAATAGACAGGCATTTTTGTTTAGTTGTTATCGTACTTCTGAGTTGTTTCTGGATAGTTTGCATCATTTATCAATTCGGCGCTGTGAAGAAGTAAAAAACTTTCAGTTGGTGCTTATTTGCAAGTAAACAAAGTCTTTCACTAGAAATAATTGTAGTTGCAAGTACTGTGGTTACTCTGACCTGTCCATTTGTCAGCTCAGCTGGTCCCTAATCACATGTACAACTTAGCTTATTGGACAGCATTATAATTATTTGTGACAAGCATTTCTGTTTCTGGAAAGGGAGCCTTTTTTTGGTCACATTCTTACCATTTCCAATGGAGAGGTCCTTGCCAAACCACCTAAGTTTTTGCCTGTGGCTATTTTGCTAATTTTATAGGGATTAAGAAGGGATGCTCCACATGAGCATAACCAGCAAGTTCACGCAAGAATATAATGTTCGTGATAATAATCGACTATAATGAGAAAAAAAAAAAAAAGAAGCGGGAATCTCAATCGCTACCTAAGCCCTAACAGCCCATGGTTCTGCACGAAGATGTGACCTAGCCCCTCTATTTGGTGAGAATCAGCAATGGTAGAAAAACTATTAAGTTCATGAGGACTGTTGTAGGGGTCAGAATGACTAAACGAATGGGATAGAACATGCTATAGTTACGAATATAATATCATTCTATATGTGTCTATACACTGCAAAACTTTCTTTTTTTTCCACTCTTGTTTTTAACGTTCATTCATCATCCATGGAAAACAGCCACCTCTGTGCATTTTGTACTACAGGAGAACCATTCCTAGTCTTCTCCACAATTTGCTGTATGAGCTGCTTCTCCATCTCATCACTGCAATCGCTGTTTTCATCTTCACTTGCACCATCATAAAGCAATTCCTGAATTCCCGGGTTTCGCTCCATTGATGCCTTTAACTGATTGAAGTATAATTCTCTAGATGGTTTTTCTTTATTGGAAGTAAGATGAGTCAAGGAATCATTTGCTGCACCATTTTGGCCCCACAAAATGCTCTCATTAAATGGAGGTATGCCTCCTTCGTGGTTATTTTCATAAACCCAAGATGGTGAATCGTCTTCTTCCGACTCATTTATCTTCATTAGCTCTTCATATGCTTCATTGTAAGCATCAAGAGCTTCCCCCGATAAATTCATAACTAGAGGCTGGGCCGTAGAATTGAAATTTTCTTCGGTTTCTTCACCAGAGGAGTACCTCAGTTCACCGTTTGACAACTTACTTGAAACATTCTTACGCTCAGATTCTCTGAGTTGCAACTTCCTCTCACTGTTTTGAAGGGCCATTTCAAGCTTCTTCACACGCTTTTCGAGTCTGGATTGAATAACTTCATGCAGACACAGGCTCAGTTCTCGGGGTGAAACTGTATAATTTCCAGTGTGAGTTGTTGAGGTACCACTTGCATCTCTATCTGATTCAAGTTCGACAACAGTTCGCCCATTGACCATGTCTTCTCGTAGTTCACCTTGAGCAAAGTCTGCTACAAAATCTGAGTCAAGCTGCACAACATTAAACCTCTATTATTAGACAATCAAATAATTGACTCAATGGACAATCATTGAAACAACAGTACATAAGGAATGGCTCATGGCTGCATAAGTTGCAAGTATCTAGCAGACAAGCTGGATTATATATGTACAAATATAATAAGTAGAGAACCAGTCAAGTTTTGAAGTGTGCTTAGCCCTAAATAAGAAAATCACCTGCTAGCTCAAACTGCATACTGGAGTATTCTAACTTAATTGACATCACAAATTGAAAATAACTACTTTCTTCTGGTTTAAAAACAGATAATGCATGAGGACTGATGATGAGAAAAATGTTTAAAAGATGAGGTTTATTAGCTCAACAATTGCCAATTTGGTTAAAATCATCAGAACCAAAGAAGTTGAATAAAATCTGGAAATTCCACATGTAACTAGCCAGTTTATGACTTGCAAACATGTGCCATACATTGTGATTATAGCTTATACCAGTCATAGAAGGAATATGGCCATTATAGAAAAAATGTACCATTATATGTTTATTACCCCTTTCTCCAATTCTTTTTATTGGAAATCTTATTATAATTGTACAAATATCAAAACACAGAAAGTTACAATGCAATACTTCTAGTACAAGACCACAGAAAATATCATAACCATAAAAGATGTTAGCGCAAACCCATAATAACACACACACGTGTATTAGAGAAGAGAGAAAAAAAAATGAAATTCAGAGTTTTACATGGTTCAGCAAGTGTGCCTACCTATGTCCACAAATAGTCGCCTTATTTTCTAATATAAGGAGGAACTCTGCCTAAGTAGTTTGCGCTTAGCCAGTCTCAAGCCCGGATAAAGGAGGAAGGTTGCGGTAGGTTACAACCAGCGTAAAAATTTCGTCACACCTTATGATATAAATTCAAATGATATAAACGTTGAGACGTCCTCTACTAACGACGCGCTACATCGGAGCTTGAGTGTAATGAGAAATATGCAAGGGTGTAGGGCGTTCACCGAAAGCGACGCGCCATGCCGGCGCCCGAATGTGGTGTTAAGTGAGCAAGGGTTCCCATATCATGGACGGGTGTGGGTAAAGAAGTTAGTCCATAGGATAGATAGTAGAACAGATAGTGGAATAGAACACAAAATAGAAATAGAAAACAATAGAAGATATCATAAAAGGAGACCAACTAGGAAGGAACAGGATAGAAGGAGGATCAGAATTGGTACTTGGAATGTTGGATCACTTACAAAAAAATTAATAGAGCTTGTAGATACCTTGGAAAGGAGAAGGGTGAATATTACTTGCATTCAGGAGACTAAATGGGTAGGAGAGAAAAGTAAGGAAGTGGGTAATTCAGGGTATAAACTGTGATTTACCGGAAAGGAGAGAAATAAGAACGGAGTGGACATAATCATAGACAGGACATTGAAAGACGCTATAATAGCTGTGAAAAGAGTAGGAGATAGAATTATACTAGTAAAGCTAGTACTAAAAGGAAAAATAATAAATGTAGTTAGTATTTATGCCCCACAAATAGGACTAGATAGTGAGAGTAAACAAAAGTTTTGGGAAGATATGGATGATTTAATACAAAGTATACCGAATGAAGAGATTATTTTCATTGGTGGAGATTTGAATGGACATGTACGAAGTGATAGGCAAGGCTATGAGAATGTTCATGGAGGTTTTGGTTTTGGCAGTCGAAATGAGGAGGGAAAAAGCATCCTGAATTTTGCTATGGCATACGACCTAATACTAGTAAATACCTACTTTATAAAAAGAGAGTCACATTTAGTAACTTTCAAAAGTTGGCAACATAGAAGCCAAATCGACTTTCTCTTAACCAGGAAGACAAATAGAGCTCTATGCAAGGATTGCAAGGTCATTCCAGGAGAGGTTGCAACAAGTCAACATCGGTTAGTAGTCTTGGATGTCAAGTTTAGGAACAATTCAAGTAAGGTCAGAAGAAATAGTGTAGCTCGAACAAAGTGGTGGGAGTTCAAAGAAGTAAAGCAAGTGAAATTCAAAAATGAGCTTCTCGAATCTGAAGCATGGAAGCTGAATATGGAGGCCAATGATATGTGGATAAAGATGGCATCAAAGATTAGAGATGTAGCTAGAAAAGTACTTGGAGAGTCTAAAGGACATGGACCACCCTCAAAAGAGAGATGGTGGTAGAATGAGGAAGTACAAAAGGCAGTGAAGAGAAAAAGAGAATAGTATAAGAAATTACCTAAATGTGATAATAATGAGGCATATGAACAGTACAAGATAGCAAAGAAAGAGGCAAAAAAGACAGTTAGTCAAGTAAGAGCCCAGGCCTTTGAAAAGTTATATGAGAAACTTAGAACAAAAGAAGAGAAGAAAAATATTTATAGATTAGCAAGGAGGAGAGAAAGGAAATGTCAAGATCTCAATCAAGTTAAGTGCATTAAGGATAAAGAAGGAAAAGTATTGGTGAAAGATGAGGACATTAAAGAAAGATAGAGAAATTATTTTAATGATCTCTTTAATAATAGTCAAAATGGTAATAGCATGAATATAGACTATAAAACGATAGAAAAGAATGTGAATTATACTAGAAGGATTAGATCTTTAGAAGTAAAGGAAGCACTTAAGAGAATGAAAGTGGGTAAAGCCTCTGAACCCGATGGAATACCAATTGAAGTGTGAAAGTGTTTGGGAGATATGGGAGTGGCATGGTTAACTAAATTATTTAATAAGATTCTAAACTCAAAGAAAATGCCTGATGAATGGAGGAGGAGTATTTTAGTACCTATTTTTAAAAATAAGGGAGACATACAAAGTTGCTCGAACTATAGGGGAATTAAACTCATGAGCCATACTATGAAGTTGTGGGAGAGAGTTGTGGAGCATCGACTACGTCATGATACTTCTATCTCTCTCAATCAATTTGGCTTCATGCCCGGTCGTTCAACTATTGACGCGATCTTTCTCGTTAGAAGCCTGATGGAGAAATATAGAGATGTGAAGAAAGATCTACACATGGTTTTTATTGATTTAGAGGAGGCTTATGATAGTATTCTAAGAAATGTCCTATGGAGTGTGTTAGAACAAAAGAGGGTATCTATTAGGTACATACAAGTGTTGAAAGATATGTATGAAGGAACAACTACTATTGTGCACACAGTGGGAGGAGACACAAGAGATTTTCCGATCTCAATTGGATTACACCAAGGATCAGCTATAAGCCCTTACCTTTTTACATTAGTTTTAGATGAATTGACGAAACATATACAAGAGAATATTCCTTGGTGCATGATGTTTACGGATGATATTGTTCTGATAGATAAGACGCGAGAATGAGTCAATAGAAAGCTAGAGCTTTGAAGAAGTACTCTAGAGTCAAAGGGCTTTAAGTTAAGTAGAACGAAAACAGAATACATGCATTGCAAGTTCAGTGAAGGCCAAACTGGTGATAGGGAAGGAGTTAGTTTGGATGGAGTGGTACTGTCCAAAAGTAATCACTTTAAATATCTCGGCTCAGTCCTTCAAGTAGATAGGGGATGTGAGGA
This sequence comes from Hevea brasiliensis, assembly GCF_030052815.1. Classification (NCBI taxonomy): domain Eukaryota; kingdom Viridiplantae; phylum Streptophyta; class Magnoliopsida; order Malpighiales; family Euphorbiaceae; genus Hevea; species Hevea brasiliensis. The sequence goes on along the minus strand of NC_079509.1, from coordinate 11,299,861 downwards.
GGATGTTAGTCATAGGATTAAAGCTGGATGGTTGAAGTGGAAACGTGCCACGGGAGTTTTATGTGATCGTATGATTCCCAGTAAGTTGAAAAAAAAATTTTACCGTGCAGCCATACGACCGGCTATGTTATATGGTAGTGAGTGTTGGGCATTGAAGGAGTCGTATGCGTCTAAGATAAGAGTTGCAGAGATGAGAATGTTAAGGTGGTTGAGTGGCCATACTAGACTAGATAAAGTCCGTAATGAGAGTATTAGAGAAAAGGTAGGAGTGGTACCAATCGAGGATAAGTAGAGAAGGGAGATTGAGGTGGTTTGGTCATGTGAAGCGTAGACATACAGAGACTCCAATTAGACAAGTAGAGCACATTAGGTTAGAGGATAGAAAGAAAAAAAGGGGTGGACTTAAATTGACTTGGAGGAGAGTAGTACAATATGACCTAGAAGCATTACAAATTTCTGAGAATTTAACTCAAAATCGTTTAGAGTGGAGAAAACGAATCCATATAGCCGACCCTAAATTTTTGGAATAAAGGCTTAGTTGAGTTTAGTTAAGTTAAGTTTAGTATTTTCTAATATAAGGAGGAGATTTTCATAGCAGTAAACAACAGTGCCAACTTATCACTTAAGGAGATCTTCTTAAGTCAGATCCTCTGATGTTATCCAATTAAAATATTATTCAAGAAATTCTATATATATATGTATCTCCAATTACCTATCAACTACAATTCTAAGCCCACCCCATTCTTCTTCGAGGAGAACATCTGAACTATTGCTTTGCATGACAGGTTAGCAAAGTATTCCATTCTGGCTAGCTCCAATCTTATGGAGTTCTCCTGACCAAAATGGTCTAAAAGATACATATTGTCTTGCTTCTATATTTCCTGATAGTCCCCTCCATAATATCATTAAGACCTGGGTGGCTAATTCTTAAAAGATAGACATGTAAGCAACCAATATTCCTGTATTAGTGAACATGCATGTGCACACGCATTCTTGCATGAATGCAAAAAGTTATAGCATTAAATTTAAATCCTCAAGCAGTCCATCTAAACCACACCATGCCAAACACAATCTACCTTTATGTTGAAAATTCTTGGCACAGCAAACTAGTGAAAGATATTTCAATCTGTAAGGATGCTGATACAAAAGCAATATGAAGAAAGAAGAAAGGTATATGATTAACAAATCCTACTTGCTTCTTGAGGTTTGCAATGGTACAAAGCATGATCAGGCGTGATGCTAAATCAATTTTTATAAAAAAAAAAAAAAATTTAAGCAACCATGATTCTAGCCAATTAGCATGAAATTAAATTTTGTGGTTGGCAAGAATGCTAAAGAAAATAACATGCTTTACCTCAACAAGATCAGACAATCTTCTCTCCAAATTAGATAGATTCATGTTTAGCCCCAATCTCTCAAGTTCAGCTTCAAGTTCTGCTTCAATTTTACTCATGTCTTCTGAAGTCTCCTCAGCCTTCTCATAGGGTGATTCTTTACCATCATTGTTTATTGAACTATCCATATTGTGTACAGAAACAACTGGAATTGGTGCCCTGTAGTGAAATGCGTTCTCACATGTACCCTGTGATTCATAGTTCTCATCAGCTAGCTCTTTCACTGTCAATGAATCTTTCATCTCAAGTTCCTCTTGCAGATCTTGAACCAAGTTCTCTTTTTGCTTCAAAAAGTTTTTTAACTTGTTTACTTCTCTTCTATTAGCTAGGAGAGAAGAGGCTATGCCAACACAAATGCCCAGACAAAATAAAATTGTTTGATCAAATGACCCTGATGAGAGGAAAAGAATTAGGTCATGCATTAGGCTACGTCTAGCTAATAACAAATCATTAAAGACATAAGGAACAATAGAACAATAAATGCTTTAGAACTTTCCTTCAAACTAACACTGGCACAGACAAAACAACAAACCCATTGAGGGAGTGAGAAGAATACCATTTTGGGAATCAAAACGCCTTTCACTGCCTGCTTTATGGAAATTGCTGTATCTTTTATCATGCCCCTTTCCTGTCTTAGATTTAATCTTATTGGAAGCATCCAATGCGCTGGTTTTTGGCAGTGGAGGAACCCCACACACATTTTCCTCCTTATGCAGCCTATTATTGTCAGTACTGATCTGTGCACTGAAAGAATGACCATTCACTCTGTTAATTGTTTGGTTTCCATCAATTACAAGCAGCGGCCTCTTAGTTGTAGAAGGTGAAGGAAAGACCCTAAGCACATACTCTTCCATTTTCGTGTGTTCCTTGTATAACTGAGCCATTAGGCAACTTTCTAGGGAACTCAAAGGTTTAATAAAATGACCATATATATGTTTGGTTCTAAGAGAGCTTCTTTTCCTTGTAGAATCATTAAAAAAATTCACTTCACTAATACAAGGCCCACCAGAATTATCACCCATATCACCACCCACCACATTTCCACCCTCACTTTCTTTTAGGTTTTCATCTGTTGAGAATCCAAGTGACAAGCTTGAGAAGGACAGCACATTGTCCTCATAACCACTAGTAGAACCTTCTGCTTCTGAAGCATCATCTAACTTGTACATATCTGACAATCTCTCACCTGTAGAAGTATTTTCTGCCAATTTCCTTCTCCGAGTCAATCTGCGGAAGGGGCAGCTGGGGGTTTCATTTTTCTCACATTTGGAGGGCCCAGGCTCCAATAAACTATCCCTAACCCTTGAAACATATTGCCAATGTTTAGCAATGTATCCAGCAGCAGCAGCTGCTCCAAAAACCCACAAATCCATTTCTGCTTTCCCAGAAAAGACAAAAATACTACCCAAATTCTACAACAATAATTTTCCTCTTTTACCAATTTCGACCAAAAAAACCACCCAGGGCAACAATTTCCATCAATTCAAAGACAAAAAGACATTTCTAAACTAAAGCATTTAAAGCCCTAAAACTATAAAGTCCAATTGTAAGTTAAAAAATGGGAACTACTTCCACAGAATGGAAACACTTCAACAATTTAACGAAACGAGTATTTCTCCTTGTCTATGTTCCCAGCATTTGCTTTTCTGACATCAATAATAAAACTCCCTGTAGCAAATAGTCGATTGCTACAAAGAATTCAAAATAAAACACTAAAGAACTGAACTTCTCGAAGAGAACCAATCCCAATGCCGCCTTCCTCAGTCCATATCCCAAACTCATTCAAGTAAAATAAAATCCCATTCCAAAGAATCAAAAAAAAAAAAAAAAATACAGCATGAGAGATTCAATTGCAATAATCGTATAAACTTCCAAAACAACACTACTGCATTTCTCAAGAAAATCTCCTTCCCACAAAATGAAAAGGAAGAACCCCAAAAATGCCCACTAGAGGGCAAGATATCAAAAGACAAGGTATACCCATTCGACGGCGGCCTCTGAAGCAAAAACCCATCAATAGAAATGACCCATTTTACCAGAAACGCCAAAACAGCATAAAAGAAGTCCAAGGCAAAGGAAACTGTGATAAAAGTAGCTTACTGCTTCTATCTTCAGAAGAAGAAAAGAACGGAAAAAGGAAAAGGTCCGCTTTTGACAGTCTCTAATATTTAAGAAGCGAAAAACCTAGAAGAACCCAACTTCGAAGACGATGTTGCTTGTGCTGGCGCTGAATCATGTGTGGCTGGTTGGCATGATTCCTTAGAAGAATAAGACCCCTTGTAACGTTATCTCCGCAGTTTATGATGAAATTAAGAAAAAAAAAATTATTATTCAATAATTAAAAAAACAAAAATATGGCAAAACTTTCAAATAAAATATTAAATAAATTAGTTTAAAATAAATTTTAAGGTTGACACTTTCATTAAGATTATATATAAATTATGTAAATCAATTGTTCATGTAAATAACAAATTTTACAAAAAAAAAAGTTCGTATACTTTTATTTATTGTGAAAATTATAAAATCATATATTAAAATAAAAAATCTTCTAAATTTAAAAAATTAAAGGAAAAAAAATTTGTGGGGCTAATTTTGTTGCCAAAGACATTTAATTTGACAACAAAGAAATGTCCAATGTGGGAAACACTTGAAATTAAAGTGAAGAAATGACCACAAAAATTTGGTGGATAATTTTTTATATTTTCATATGCTTTTTATATTATAAATTTTTACAAACGTTCTCAGGTTTAAAGCAGAAGAGTTTTAAAAAAATTAAAAAGAAATTGCATTTTTAATAAAATATTTTCTATTTAAATTATTAAGAAATGATTCATTATGTAAATTATTTTCAAGGGCAAAATTTTATTTATTTTTTTTTAAAAAAACTTATGTTTAAGTATAAGCATTTAATTAATCGGATATAATGGATTTTTAGTTAATTTGTTGATGGATTAGAGGTTTTTGTTCTTTTTTTTTTTCCAAAGATTGAAAATTCATTGAAGGGAAGGAAGGGGCATCCTGCCCAATACAACTTCTTGTTGATACAAAGAATTAGACGCAAACGAGACATCATGTAAGTTCAGTTGCGCTAACTCATGAGCAGCTTTGTTACAATATCGACCAACATGCACAAAAGAGAAAAAATCCAAGTGTCTAGTCAGCACATGAATGTCATGGACTAGATTTTGAATGCCTAAAGAAATGTCTCCTCCTTGCATAGCTGTGATTAAAATGAGACAGTCCCCCTCAAATATCACTCTCTTAAAACCTTTGGAGACTGTTAGTTGAAGAGCATCTCTACATGCAAGGCCTTCTAAGATTAAAGGGTATACCATGTGAGGTTGGATTCAACAGCTCCACTCTCTTGCTACACCACTAGAATCTCGTAGGATAACAGCTGAGGCTCCTCTTCCTTTCTTGCTACTTATAGCAGCATCAAAGTTAGCTTTGAATGTATTGTGCGGAGGTGGCATCCATGCATGAAAGTTGTTCTCTGAATGCTATGAAACCAGACCATTGACTTGAGGTCTCCTTGCTTCATTGAAGTCCTGCAAGTAGGAAATAACAGAGCTAATATGTAACACCCTCACTTTAGCTAGTCTATGTATTCGACTGTTCCAGTGATTAATGTCAGTCTGGATAGTCGAAATGTCTGAAACTATATATAAACTAGAGTGAGGAGTCATAAATAACCCAAATAATGATAAGGAAAAATTTAGAAAAATTTAAGCAATGAAATATAACAAAGTTAAATGAGCCAATGCCCTGGCGATGGGTGACCCTAACGGGAAGTTGTTGTCTTCACAGCTAGTAACCCTAAACCCGAGGGGAATCCTGTGAAATAATTTCTGGGATGTCAGAGAAGAGTTACGGCGCCCTAGGTGCATTAGAATGCCAAGAAAAGGTTAGGATAATTTTTAAGATCTATACAGACAGTTTTGACTCCTTAAACCAAACGGAGGGCATTTTAGTCATTTCACCTTCAGATATGATTTTTGACCAACTTATCCAATTAAGTAAATAAATTATATGACATAAAATATGAATAAAAAAGTGATAAAAATTTAATTAAAAATGAGTAGAAAATAAAGAAAAAGAAAAGAAAGAAAAACAAAATTTAAATTCAATAATGACTTAATGATGATGCAATTAAAAGTGCTTGGCCAATCAAAATTAGACAAGCTTATTTATAAGACATAAATGAGTTAAAAATGGAAAAAAGCTATCTTCTTCTCCAGCAATAATCTGCTGTCCCAACACCTTCTCTCCATTTCCTTTATTTTTCCTTCTTTCCACCATTAAAGCACCATCACGAAGCTTTTAAACACCTACCTTCCTTCACCAAAATTGTTGGCAGCCTTGATAAACCTCCATAGCCAGCCATTAAACCCAAGGAAAGTGGAAAGAAAGTGAAGGAAAATTAAGGATTAACCAAGAGAAAATTCTGATCACACAAAGTTAATGCATAAAACAAGTTATCTTCTTTCTTTAATCTTTGTAAGAATGGTAAATCAAGTAGAAATTGCATGAAATCAAAAGAAAACCATGAGTAAATGAAACCTCTAAATGTTGGCAGCCATGAGATAATTTGAGAATTGTTGGTTTTTATTTAAATTAAGTGGTTATTTATGTTATTGATGAGTATAGATGATGCATAAAGTGATTGGTATGAGTTTGGTAGTGTATGCCATGAATTGGAATTTTGGAGTTAGGATTTGGGACAAAATTAGGGTTTTACTCATGTGTTGGTGAATGGAAGTCCTAATGGTCAATTAGAGACCATTTGGCTATGTTTGATGAGGAATTGAAGTGAATTGTGGCTTTGGATTTGAGGTTGGGTATGCTGCCTCATAGGACCTGTAAGGCTGGATGTGAGTCCAGCAGGTTTGGGCAGCTATAACTTGAGTTGTGTAGGTTCAATTTGTGCAAGGCTAATTGGAAATAAAACTAGACACATAATTCCACAACTTTGATGAAGAAACATTGCCCAGAAAACAAACTTAGGATGACCTAAAAATTGAACAAATTTGAGTAACTAATTCTGGACCTGATAAAAGTGACCAAATGAACAGTATTTGTTCATTTGGCCATAACTCAGTGTAGAAATGTCCAATTGACCTGAATTTTATATCAATGGAAAGCTTAGACAATTTAGAACAACTTTCTTGAAGAACACCAACTCAGATTCTAAACTTAACCCATCTGAAATGCTAGCCAAAATCAGGATAACCAATCTGCCAGAACCAGTTTTGCCCAGAATTCTGGGTACAGGTCAATCCAGCCCGTTATGGTAAAATGGCCATAACTTGAGTTAAAAACCTCCAAATGGAGTGATTCAAAAAGGAAAATTGAACTAGACACAATAAGAAACAACTTTGACTAAGAACATTTGGCCAAATTCTCACTGTAGAATTTCCTAATGGAATAGTGAACTCTAGCACCCAAAACTGAAATTTTTTATTTATTTCTATTGGTTTGAAGTATTGATTGGCAATCAATGCCAACACTTTTGTGAACCAAAATGTGGTAATCTCATGTAACTATTATATATGAAAAAGCCAACAAATTGAGTGAATAGTAATGTGTGAATAGTAATCCTAAAAACATAAGGAATACTAAAAGGAATTAAATAAGCCATTATAAGTACTAATATATATAGTATAATTAGTGAATTAAAAATTCTTGAACTTTAGTGACTCTAGAACATAAAGGAATAACCCATATGGAAGGCCTTAGGAAAATATTTTTATGTACAAATAGTACACGAAAATTGATCGATGTGAATCGCAATTATCATGAATGGAATAATGAATGTATAAATTACGAGAAATACATGAATTATGTGTAATTATGCTTTAGGAATTTATGTTTTCATTAGAAATAGAATAAAATTTTATCAATTGTAATTGAACCTTATAATGAAATAATGACATAATAATACATATTAATGCTTAATGGTACTAATGTGCCCATGTATTGTCTAGACACGTGTGTCAGATTGGATAGATTGGCATGCCAATAGGGTATTATTTTAGCAGTACTGCGTAAGGCTTTATGCCTGTATTCATGGCTTTATGCCCGCATTCATGGCTTTTATGCCCGATTACATGTTATCATGGCTTTTAGCCATACTGATATGTTATCATGACTTTTTAGCCATACTGACTGCATGGGTGGTTGACGTACTGAGCTTACACGTCCCATGGTATGACGGCCCGAAACACGGCGGTGTCCAGTGCCAATGACCCGTTATCCAGTTTAGTCAGTCTGTCATAGGTTACTTGGGCAGTGAAATTTATTGAAATAAGTTAAGAATATTAGCAATTAAAAATATTAAAAATTAAATAAATGAGTAAGAAGACCTAAAATAAATTAGATTAGTTATTTAACAGAAAGAATTGAAATGAACTAGACTAATGTTAAAAATTTATCTATTATGAAATGACTCTGAGAGCCTTAGTTATTATGAAATAATCAAAGATAACCTAAAAAGTATTAAATCAAACGATACAAAAGATTAGTAATAGAATTATAATTTAAATAAATGTTACAATGAACTATATTTTATTTCCATATATATTTTGTATATTATTTTCTTTATTATATTATTGCACCATTAAGCAGCAATGCTTAGCGCGATAGATTGTTTCCTTCGCTCAGGTACTGAAGGTAAAGCCCAGTAGATATTAACTGAGATTTTGGAGATCGGATCTGTAGAGTGTTCAAGGTTGTCACTTCCTCAGCAATGCATGTAGATAGGGCCCATATAAGTCATTTTATGTATTTTATATATTTAAAATATTTCGTATGTTGTAATATAAATTAAGAATTTGTAAGTAATATTTATGTGATGTAAATTAATAAATTGATTAATTCATATGTAATTAATTTATATATCATGTAAATTTATGTAATTTGAGAATTTTTACATATGAATTGAGTATGAATGGAAAGTGTATAGATTTGAATACGGAATTAAAATATATGGATGATATTCTAAGTGATGAGATTTTTATTATAAAATATTATTGAAAATTTCAAGTAGGTGAATAGTGAAATACGCCAAATGGTAATAGAAATAGGGAAAACTTCACTAGTTTCTCCTTAGAAAAATAATTGATATTAAAATATAATGAGAACAAATTATTAAAAGAATAAAGTAAGATAAGATAGGGTGCTCCGGCACCGAGTGTGACATGTCTTGCTCGGTCACACTGTAAATGGGTAAGGGGTATCACATAATCACTCTATTAATGTCACCTTGTTGTCCATTGAATAGAAGAGCATTTCTGGATTTCCATATACTCCATAATAAGAAGATGACCAATTGGTTTAATTCTTCACTTGATGGATGATTGTCCAAAGCTTGAGATAGTTCTCCCCAGCAATTTATCATAGAATTGCTCTGAATCATTGTAGAGCGAATCATTATGGGAGAGTTAAACCAAATTGCCGCTGCTCTAGGGCATTCAAAAAAAAAAGATGCTTGAGAGTTTCCTTAGCTCCACACGCCATACAATCAGGCGAGATATGAGATAATCTCCTATGAACTATATCGCTGGAGGGTAGTTTTTCTTTTAATAAACTCCAAAAGAAGAAGGAGATTTTACTTGGCATTGATACTTTCCATAGCCTCTTCCATACCTCTACAGTCCGAGCTTAGGAATTTGACCCAGGACCAGCTCTACCATAATTATCACTTGCATTCAAAATGTTTCTAGCTATGTAATAATCGGATTTAACTGAATAAGCACCTTTCCTATTGAAATATCAAATCAATTGGTCTTCTTGCCTAAACAGTCCTATCGGAATAGCTAAAATGTTTTTAACCTCTTTTTCTTCAAAGTTTGCATTAAGGGTATTGAGGTTCCATGTATTTCTTTGCAGGTCTAAGAGATGACGAACCCAAACAATTCCCGAATTGTGATTTTCCTTGACCATAGGCTTGGATGGGAAGCTTTGCGGAATCCAATGATCCGTTTTACAAAGAATGGAACATCCATCCCCCATATGCCATCTTACCCCTTTTTTAAGAACTTGCCTACCCCATAAAATACTCTTCCATCCCCAAGACGAGTTGTTTCCTTGTTGTGCTTGGATAAAGGATGTGGATGGAAAATATTTCCCTTTAAGAAGTCTGGTTAATAAGGAGTTGGGGTTGGATAAGATTCTCCATCCCTGCTTGGCTAAAAGAGCCATATTAAAACTCTCCAAATGTTTGAAATTCGACTTAGGATCACATAAAGAGTTCTATGAAACCCAGTGCATCTTTTTCTCATCCTTCTTTTGCCCCTATCAAAAATTAACTACCACTGAGTTTATAGACCTACAAAGAGAAGATGGAAATTTAAAGCATGACATGGCATAAATTGAAATTGTAGTGGTGACTGGTTTGATGAGGGTCTCCCTTCCTCCTTTGGAAAGCAGTTACTCTTTCCATCTTGAAATTTTATTACAAATTCTGTCTTTGATGGAAGAGAATATTTGGCTTCTATTTCTTGGGAAATCAGCTGGAAGGCCCAGAAATTTGTCTGGTTTGTCTACTCTTTCAATTCGCAAAAGAGAAGCAATTTTGCATCTTAGCTCAAAAAGAGTGTTAGCACTGAATATGAGGCTAGATTTACTAAAATTGATGAGCTGCCCACTGGCTTGAGAGTATTCAGTAAGAACCTGACTAATCTTCCTTGCTTCCTCCATAGAGGCTCTAGAATACAAAGTTGAGTCGTTTACAAAAAACATATGGGTGATAGATGGTCTATATCTTGAAATAGCTAGCCTTTGTAAAGAAGAACACTTAATTTTGTGTGAGAGTCCCTCCACACAGAATAAAAACAAATATGGGGATAGTGGGTCGCCCTATCTAAGCCCTCTGGAAGGAACTACAAAACCCAAACGGTGACCATTTATTTGCAAAGAGTATGATACAATACTAACACACTCCATGACCCACCCTATCCATGTTTCTTGGAAGCCAAAACATTGGAGCATATGCCTCATAAACCTCCATTCCACACACTCATAGGCTTTACTAACATCTAATTTGATGGCCATACCATAGCTCTTACCTTTTCTTCTATGCTTTAAATTGTGCATCAGCTCATGGTTGATCAATATGTTATCTGAAATCAATCTACCTTTAGTGAAAGCACTTTGCTCTTGACTAATAACCAGGTTCATGATGTGTTGAAGTCTCGAGGTCAGGATCTTGGAAATAATTTTATACATGATATTGCACAGTCCAATTGGTCTTAGATCTTTCATACACTGCACATTCTTCACCTTTGGAATCAAAGTGATTATAGTATGATTAATACCTCTAAGCATCCTTCCACCTGCAAAGAAATATTGAATAGCTTCTCATACATCGTATTGATTACCATACTCAACAGGCAGAGAGAGGGAAGTTTGCGTCAGTTGCTGTAGAGATTGACCTTTCAAAACTCCTAGAAAACAAGTTCTTTATTGATGGTGAATGGCAAAGAATTGCGTATTCAGGCTTACCGCAAATATGCTTCACCTGTGGTAGGGCAAGTCATAACATGGCCTTCTGCCCTAACAAGCCATGTAGGCCAGATCAGGAGACACCAGGGGTTTCAGAAAGCCCACCACAGGCTACTCCGGTCACCGGAGATTCTGGCATAACTGCGAATACGAATAAGTCCTATGGCGAGTGGATGCACGCGCCAAGGAGACAACTCCGACATAGGGACACTACCTAAGACACCACTACGAAAAAAAGTACTCAAAATATCACGATACAGATGACCAAGTGGGCTCTAATCTGGTGCTGAGTCGGGTTGTGCCTATTCCCCGAGAAGCAAGCCTTTTCTTTCTCTCCTTCGCTCTTTATAGCAACTAATGAAATGTAAGCTAGATTGCCCCTTGGCTTTGGGTTGGGATACGTTGAATCCGTTCTGCTTAGTTCTATTTTCACTACTCCTTGCCCCTGCCCTTTCATCTTTCTATCCGGCTAGAGAGTTGGATAGATGTTTTGGCTTTATCCTTCTCGGGTTCCTAGCCTAAAGCTTCTAGAGACAATTCCCTATTGAGTTGTCTTCACTCGGGTATTCCAGTTTCACTAACACGAGACAAGTCGAAAAAATTGGCTGACTTTTAGGCAAAGCCCATGGTAGAACTTGAATCTGAGTCTCTTTCACTCAAAGAAGACCGAAGAAATTCATCGAGAAGGTGAAAGAAGGAATCCAAGCTAGGAATCTGCGAACAAGAGCAGGGAAAGTAAGACTACTACTTCTTCTTCTCCCGATCATCGTTACTGATAGGTTCTCCCTTCTTCTACTCGGAAATAGCGGGGTTGGTAGACCTGGAATGAAAGGAGAAGTGCGATTCTTGCCTTCGAACCGACCAAGTCCAACTCCTTCGTACTCGAATATATCGGCCCGATTCCTAGAGCTTGCCCAGTAGCATATAAATTTTGAATTTCCTTTATTGAGCTCTTTCATACCGCTCTTCTATCTACGGGACTGCTAGCATCCATGCAAGATCTGGCTTTTATCGTATAGAAAGGGAATTGGTGGCCATGCTTTTTTCCATTGTTCCGGGTGGAGAAAGTGTAGAATGGGTAGGAGGTTTAATCTATTTATATAGATCTGGCCGTATATAATGTCTAGGGTACCGAACCCTCTAAAGAAAGGAATTGCACTATTTATTATAGGTATAGGGAGAAGTAAGTCAACTAGATGCCGGAGCTGCTACAATTGCTTTAAACAAAAAAGACTTTTGTCAGAATTGGTTTGGTTTCTCAATCCATATGCTTTGGTGGGGAATAATAAACATCCGATTATGATCCACATAATCAGCTCATTTATGTCCTTCCAGATTGGCCGGGGGTGCCATAATATAAAATGGCTCTTTCCGAATATGATGTCATTTTTTATGCCTAAAGTAAGAGGGAAGACGCATTGGCTGGCTAAGCTGGGACAACCTTTCTTTCATTCAGGTTTTCTTCCATCTGCCTTTACGAAAGCCAATTATGCGTGGCGCTTAAGAGGAAGGCGTCACTTATTATACTACTATCGGTTTTTTTTCCGCAGGTTGAAGAACAAGAAAGCTATTCTCCGGTCTCTAGGAGTTCAAACAGCTTTTCACTTCCCAATATTTTTGAAAAAAAGAACCTCTAAAGCCATCCTCTCCTGAGGCTTTAGTAGGATGAATAGCAAAAGTTGCTCTCTTGATTTCTTCTCTAGAGATGGGCTTAATTAGCTCCTCATTCATCTCATCTGTCACTCTTTTCTGAAACCCTACTGTGACAGTGCTAGAGTTTGAAGGTGAGTTTATGGAATAAACATTCTGGAAATATTTCTTTGCAATATCTTAGACATCCTCTAGGTCTATCTTCCATTGCCTTTGGTCATTCATCAGCCTCAAAATGGCATTTCTCCTTCTTCTTTGGATACATTTTGCATGAAAAAAAGTTGTATTTCGATCCCCCAAGTTCAGCCAATTCTGCCTTGCCTTTTGAGCATAGTATTGCTCTTCTCTCTTAATTTCCAATCCCAATTCTTTTTCCAAATTTCTAATCCTAACTGCATCCCAATCGTGCACATCCCTTTGACTTCTTCTAGCTATTCTTGCAAGCAAAAAATATTAGCATTTGAGTTCTAGTAATTCCTTCTGCTCCATTGGACCAATGCATTTCTATAGAATTTAAGTTTAGTAAAAGTACTAAATAAAGGCGAATTCAAATTATTTAATCACCAAGCTCTTGCAATGTCTTCCTCTATTTCTATATTGTCTAGCTCTTCTTGTTGGAATGTCACATTGAAGGAGAATTGGATGGTGGTCCAAGCCAACATCTTGAAGATGATTAACTATTGCATATGGGAAGTGAAAAGGCCATGAAGTTATTGCAAATCCTCTATCCAATCTCTCTTAAATGTTGGCAACCCCATTTCGTCGATTATTCCATGTTAGTGGAGGCCCTTTAAAACCCAGGTCGATAAGTTTTAATTTGTTGACCATCTCACGCAGCATCAAAGATATAGAATCCAAATTATTATTCCCACCCTTCTTTTCATCAGTTTTTAGTATTGCGTTAAAATCACCAATTAACAATAAATTCCATAACTATCTGCAGTAATTAGAAAGAAAAGCCATTTGATCATGCATGATATCATCAACACAACTCATGTAAACCAGAATCAAGTTCCAATTCATTCCAAGCTTCACATTAGCAATATCGGCATGGATGAAGAGTCCAGTCATTTTTACAATAGAGACATTACAATTTGAATTCCAAGCAAAAGCTAGACCCCCTGCCAAACCTTGAGGATCAATCAAAATCATATCATAGAACCCACATCTATTAAGAATTCTCCTCACTACTCTGTTTTTGTTTTTTGTCTCCATCAAAAAAAACAAATTAAGGGGAAGGGGAAGAACACAGCTCTTGCAAGTTATGGACTGTTAGGGGGGTTCCCCACACCCTAACAGTTCCAACTCAAAATGCTCATGGGTCTGGTTGGGGCCATTTTAGGCTAGCCTCCCCCACCTTTTCAGAAATATTGGCATCAGTACACACTTTCTTATTAATCATCATCAGGCTTCCTTCTTTTCTATTTCTTTTTTCTTTCCCCACATTATTGTTCCCTTACTCTAAAAACTCTATATCTTGTTGAATTTCTTTTTGGATTTCTCAAATGACAATTCTTTAATTCCACATGTTTTTAAACCGTGCAACTCTCTACTAAGTTTTGGCAAGAATTGTGGTCTTGCATGTTATCTTGGAGTCCTCTTTATTATGCTGAGGCAGAAATAAATCTTTTGTAGGGATGATGAGCTGCTCCCATGTTAACATTTGTTCTGGTCCCAAGGCTTGGTGTGAAATGGCCAAAGGATGGATATGGCCCATGACTGCTTGTTTTCGAGCCTGCCAGGTGCTATGTTCCTTCTATCTTGATAGTTCTTTTGGGATATCTTGGGCCATTGGGCTGTGGTAAGGTTGGGTGAAGGATTTGAGTATAAGTTTTGATGTGGCTACACATTGCATTTGTCAAAGTGGGCTTGTTGGTAATCAACATTACTCGGTTCACCACTAGATGGGCCCTTGTCAGAGGTTTGGTCTAGAATTAAATTAAGCTGTTTTCCAAACATAAAGTCTTCCCCTAGGTTTCCTTCAGCAGAAGAGAGAGAATTGATTGATTCTGGATCATGCAGCAAACTCCATGCTGTCATTTGAAAGTGGTTGACTAGAAAGGGACATGAAAAAAGTCTCAACATCAAAATCTTTTACACCAATTGTTTCAAGGTATTGCTTGAAAAGGCTAGGAATCTGGCTATTGGGTACTCCCTGCGATTGATAGATTTTGGGAGGCTTAATGTTAGGCTCACGGCTCGATGTTGTGTTAGGTGGGCAATTTTTTGGATTTGTCTTTTCATCTGCTAGTTTGTCAAAAAAGGAGGTATCCAGTTTTGCTTTCTGGTATTGAGTATTCAGAGTGGTATTGAGGTGGTTAACAGTGGTTTTGGAATTATTTAAAGGTGGATCGAGAAAAATCACAGTGGAGCTACTTATATTTAGGTTAGTGGTGATCTCCGATGGGAGTACAGAAAAAGCATCAGGGTTAACATTTGAAGAGTTTTCAATTCGAGATGAAGAAGGCAAGATTTTACCAGAACCAAGGGAGCAGGTGTGTTTTGGGTTTGTGTAAAGAAGAAGAGATTGCGATGGGGAAATTAGTGGAAAAGGCAGACCAGGATGGGGATTTAGATTTGTAAATAATGTTTGGTTCAGAGGGTTATGTGCAACCTATTGAGGTAGTAGATATAAAAGACATTTGATTGGTATACTCGGAATAACCTCTTTCAAGTTTGGCACAGAGCAAGTGGTAGGTGGATTTGGTAATCGAGTTAGAGGGATGGATAAAGAATTTTCAAAAGATGGTTCAATGTCAGAAGGCTTACCTTTCAGCACATTGTTGGATGCATTCATGTTGGCTCTCAACCAAGGATCGTAAAAGGCTCTCTTTGGCAAGTTTGGATTCTCAGGTGCTTGGGGTAGAAGGCAAGACTTCCACAGATGACCCATCACTCCACAATTGAAACACAAATCAGGTAGTTTTTCAAATTTGAAATAAATCCAAGAAACACTACCATTTTGATTATTGCTGTGGAATCCAGTTATAAAGGGTTTGTCTATGTTTATCTACACCCGGATTTTTAGAACATGCAGATTCCTTATAAGCCCTTCTTGAGTAAGATCAGTTTCCATATAACAGCCAATAAAGTTTCCAATTGTTATAGCATTCTGGACCGTGAGTTTGTTTGGGGAAGGACATAAATTTGCACCCAAAAGGGCGAGGGTGAGAAGGTTAAATCCTGGAAGGCTATGTCCGGGGGCCATTCACGGATTGAAATATGCTGATTGTGAATAGACCAAGGTCTATTATCTAGAACATATTTTGAGTCGACTTCATGCCCAAATGAGAAAAGGAAAGAATTATTCCCTTTGTTTGTAACTTGAAAGGGTTTCCTTGTGTGCCATAATTTTCCCAGCACTGTCTTGACTACTGCTACACTGAAGATTCTAGTTAAAATAATCTTCCCCACCAGAAGATTTTTCTGTAGAAAAGAGTTGTTGTTATCCTTTTCTAATTCAATGACGGAGTCCATGCAATGAAGGTTTTGGGCTTTGTTGACCAAGTTTGAAATTGAAATATTTAAATCCGACATTCTGAGAAAATAAGTGAAAAGGAAGAAAAAAAGGTGGTTGAGAATGAGTAATTATCGAAAGGAGAAGAGGTGGGTTAAGGATCAAAGGTTCAGAAGTAAATTAAGGTCATGGCAGGATTAACAAGGGCCAAAACCCCAGCACAATCTTAATTGACTTTCCTACATTTAAGATGTTAGATATAATCGCCCCAATAAGAAACCTACAATGATACAAATACAAATGTTTGTTAGGTTAGATTACTCATTAGTCATTACTGAATTATCTATCTCACCAACTAACTTGATTCATCAATCAACCATTGCATTCCACATGGCATAGCTTAGATTGATCTTGTATTTATTAAGGCATGGGCATGGGTTAGGTTGGGCCATGGTAATATCCCCCAACCTAGTGATAGGACACGATGTGCAACAATCTCTTAACTTGCAAGTCCTTCAAAATATCACGGCTTAATTTCATTAACAATCTCTTAATTTATATAGTTATCTTAGCAAATTTTGATCAGAAAAACTTTAGAGGGTATAAATTGAAATCGAAAAATTTTTATTATATAAAATGAAATTGAAGGATGATATTTAAATAATAGCTGCGAGTTCCAAATATCAAATAATTGAGTAAAAGGACACGAGAGCAAAGTAGCTGTGCCATATCACAACCACAAGCTATTGTCATGATCCATAAGGCCAATCTCTAAATTTGGAGAAAGGCCCACTTAAACCCTTTGCACATGATTCTTTGGTGAGAAAAGCAAGAAACTTTGATTATTATTAGTTTTTCTTATTCTGAACAAGGAAGAAACTTTAATCATAGCAGCTTTTCATGTACATAATTTCAGTAAACCCAATCTATGTTGACATTTCGATTGCAACTTATAGTTCTCTTTAATTATGACCAACTTACATCAATGAAATAAATGACACCCAGCTTGTCTAGATCTTGCTTAATTATATAAATAAACACTTCATCCAAGTGAAAAAAAAATTCAAGCAAATGCCAAATTTCACCCCTTTTTTTTTTTGCTGTGGTGGGTCCAAAGAGTAGTTATGCCCTATTTATGATTAGTATTGAAGAGATAGAAAAGAAAATTGACAGGGCTGCAAGGTCATACGGACTGACCTGTTTGGGGCTTAAAGCTCAATCCTGCTTAGACGTCATCATTAACCTTATGCAAATCCCTGATCTAACATGTTGTCACTACAAAATACTGATCAATGACGGCGTAAGAACACCTTGAAAACACAAACCTTTTGTTGGTCTTCTCAAATAATTGTAGCTTATTCATTGTTATAAGATATAAAGAGGAAAAAATTTTAGTTCAGAAAAAATGAGAAAGCACCGATTTAATACAGGTACTTGGCCAACAAAATAGAACAACCGTAGGAGAAAGAGAAATATAGCAAGATATTTAGAATTCAGAAGATTAAAACCTATTCCAAGGAATTTATCAGATCTATAAAACTAAAAACCAACCAATCAGCTTTTGCTGCTACGGTCTCTCGAAGTAGAACACCCGCATAGCAAATGAACAAGTCAGCACCACCTGGTTTTCGAGCCTACAAATAAATAAATAATGAAAATGATGTCTTGGCAGAATGTCATTAATAAAAGATCACAACAATAAAGAGAAACTTTATTTCTTTCTCATGCTTCCGTACATCTTGCCAACTAAATTGGCAAAGCAATGAAAGTAACCTGACCAATGACAGTTCACATTTTTGTCATATATTTTGGGCTTAGAATTGGCAACATATTAGGGTCAGGACAGCTTTAAATTATTTCCTCACAACAAATGTGCAGAAATGTCACAGAGCAAAATACTTGGAATCAGAACTTCCTATTATTCCAAAATCTCATAATAAAGATTTTCTTACAATTCGAAAGTTCAAATGAAATTACATACCTCAAGATCAGTTGCACCATCCCCAATCATAACCAGAGCCTTGTATCCATGAACCTGGCTTATCATCATAAGCAGCTGTAGATGAACTCTTATAAATCATACATAAAACTTATATGTATTAGACCAACCTTCCTTATTTGCTGCACTGCAGTTGCTTTTCCTCCACTCCTTGAAGTCGGCTCATTTGCATCAAACCCCAGAAATTCCCCAGAACTTCCGAAGAGTAATTGGTTGGCAAATATATTTTCAGGTGGAATCCCAAGGATAGATGCAACAGGCTGCAAGGAAGTTGTTTGACAATAATAACAGCATCATATTTAATTTATCTCATACAGAATGCCACCAGAGTAGAAAGCTAAATTTTCAGTTCCAAATCCAAATGATAATAATAACCTTCAGTTAAAATACAGCTACGACAAAAGCATTCTGAGTTTTTTTGATGTTGAAAATTTATGGTGTTTTAGTATTTGAAGGGTGAAGTATTATAGGAATTGACCACACAATACACATGATAGAATTATTAATACACTGATTACATAATTGTTTTTTTTTTTTTTTGAAACTCTTCCACGAATGCTATAGCAGAAAATCAAAGAGCCCTTCTTCAAAAACCCTGTGCACTAATTAATTACAATGATTATAAAACTGTGTAAAAATGTTATTATTGATTGCAAAAATCTTCCTATCAAGAGAGTTTAAGAAAATATGCCTAGACTCCTACATATTTGGTTGGTGCCAGTTTATTGTGCAAGGATCTGATGAAATGTTAGTATAAAGTTATTTAGTAAGTTATTACATGTGATAGTTTTATATGATTATCATGTTACTGTAAACATTTTATTAAGTTTTCAATTTAAAGTGAAAATGTCAGAGTCTGATGAAGGATTCTAAGAAATAGAAAAAGAAGCAACAAAACAAAACAAAAGTTTTAGTACAGTAACATACATTGATCATTTGTCGAAAGCCTCCCGAGATCAAATAAACATTTGTATTTTTAGCCTTCAGCTTCTTGACCAACTCATCTATGCCAGGAGAGATTCTACATGATAACGGAAACAGTGAAGATTTTTCAAATTTAGGTTTGACTCAAATTGCTAAGAAGGGGATATGAGGAAGTAATCAAAAGAAATTGAATGAAAGAACTAACAAGTCCTTTCCATGCATTAGGTGGCAAAACAAAAATTTTAATTGAATAAGTTACGCAACAAAATTTAAAAATAGTTGGAGTTTATATTAAAGAACTCACCAAGATGATGCATACACTCCACTCAAATAATATTTTAGCAATTTGATCCAAATAAGATGCTATATTAACAACTTTGACATTATAAGGAAGTCTACTAACTTACTATATTAAGTAAGATGAGGCATACACCAAGATTTTGAAGTATACTAAGGTCAGAAATTAAATCATCAATCAACTTTACTCTGAACCAGGCATGAATAAAAAATTAAAAAATTAATCAATAAAAACATGCCTTTTCTGGTCCTCATGAATAAAAAATTTAGCTTCAGTTCATGTTCAATAAAAAATAGCCAATGTCTTCTCATGACATGAACTCCAATACAAATTAAGCATATAAAAACTAAATAAAAAATTTCAAATTTAATCACATAGATATATAAAAAAATACTAGGCTTGGGCTGAAATCATAAGAAAGAGAGGACAACAAAGAAAAAGGATGATGGAAAATGACTTGGGTTGCAATAATAAGAAGGGGTTTGATCTCTAAATATCTCATGACTAATATCAATTTAGACACTAGACATGATAGAGTGAAGGAAGGATTCATGGGGCATAACTCAATTAGTTGGGATTTAGATTCAGTTGAATTTAAATGTCAAATAGACGTCATTAAACAACGGAACAACTAATTGATATACAGGTAGACTATACCCCGTGAAAGGAGGCATGCATTCACTCCATGAAAAATCTTGATCATTGGATAGTAAAATGGATTAGAAAAGAAAAGGGAGGTTAAGGGAGGGGGGGGTGGGGTGTGGGGTTGGGGGGTGGTGGAGTTGGTTGTGGTGTGGTTGTGGGTGTGGGGGTGTTGTGGAGGAGAAAGGAGATACATTCAGGAAATTGGAGACTTCACCATGTTTACCATGTTCTATGGCATTTATGGCGTGTTGATTGTGTTTTTGTAGCCTCCATAAAAACACCCTTCAATTAAAAGAAACAAATTAAAGCATGATTAAGGATTTAACCTACTTTGGGGGCCTCTTCTCAAGAAAATCTTGGACCTGAGATAGGGAAGGTTTGAACAGAGATAGTCTGGCAGCCAAGGCCTCCTCAAAAGGAACAGAACCACCCATTGCTCTGGCGAAATTCAATACTAAGATCAGATCTAACATTGAGAAATACAGTAGTTCTAAGATCTTAATAAATGACAAGGACAACTAACTTAGCAGTCCATTCTGCAACAGCCTTTCCAGCTCCACAAAACTCTGCAAGTTCATCAATACCCTCATCTAGGCATACCGTGCTATCCACATCAAAGCATACTGAATCGGCACTTCTCCAAAGCTCAAGAACCTCTGTCAATTTAAAAAAGTAATCAATAATTACAACAATATAGATATCAGTCTTAAAAATGTAAAGCTGGAAGGGTCTTTAGGCAAAAATTGAAAATAATTGACGCAGTGTGAAGTTCAATTAGAAACACACTCCATTTACAAGAGTGAAAAAATAGAGAAAATTCTTTGCAATATTTTTGTTGATAAAAATCTGTCTATCAAATTACATGTAAATAAGGGTATTTATAGTGTTTTTAGACTCCTAAACCTAATAGGAATGTAAAACTATTAAATAGGAATTTTAGATAAACTGAAACTCAATAAGAAGATATAAATTAAATAGGAAAACTAAATCCTAGATAAAATAAGAAAACATTAATAAGTCCTAAATTGAGTAGGAGACTTTCTAATTAATTCTAATATAATCTCTACGGCTGCTAGAAGTCTTTCCAAGATGTCCTAGATAAATTAGGACTGCTAGAAATTACAATTAGTTAAAAAAAAAATTTGCCTTGTTGTCCAAGCCCGCATCATACTCCCTCACTTGAAAAAAAAACTTGTATTCGTGTTGAAATAACTTGCAACGATACAACAACATAGCCAAAACAACTCCAGCACCATTCTCCCCTACTTGGAATAATTCCTTCCTTAAATTTTAAAGTGGAAAAGAATCAAGAACTTGTTTGGAAAAGTACACCATATAGCCTTCTTTGATGAGGTAAAAAATGGAGATTCAAACAAGATTGAATTGATTAACTTTACCTTCACCTTTGTCTCTATAAGAACGCCTAGACAAATAAAATTAAAGGAAACAATAAAAATTAAAGAGTTAGAAAAGTCTTTGATCTCCATTGCCTGATTTTCTCTAATCTCCAATATTGGCTCCATGTATTGCTTTTCCTCAACTTCCATTTAAGTCTCCATGGCTTGATATTCCACATTTTCAAAAACACATTCTTGAAGGTTTTCTAACACATTCTTGAAGCTTTTCTTACTCATCTTCATCAGTCTTAGCTTCTAGAACAATTGGTCTAATGATTTCCAATTGAAGCTCATCATCTTCAACCATAGCGAAAGGAAATTCAATTAAAGTTTCAGGTTCCAATTCTTCAAATTTAGGCTCATCCACTTCAAGTTGCATTGTTGAATCTTAAAGCTCCTTTTGTTCATCACTTTTTGTTTCACAACCAAGAAAGGCTTTGGTTGAACCTTCTCTTAGCAAGATTTTTGTTAGAATAAAATCTGCTAATAATCTAGAGGCAAAAATTCTTGTTCCAACAAGCATTTCATGATGAACCACGTACTAACTGGTCCCCTTCCTTCTCTTGCTCTCCTAGATTGCAATCGTTCCCACAAGCAGAAGCACCTCCTTTCAATCGACAAACAATCAATTTGACTCTTTTTTCAAATGCTATGTCCAAATGATCAAAGAATTGATCCATCTTTGTGATCCAATATGAGAATTCTTCTATGTTGAGATCCCCATAAATATAAGGAATATCAAATTTCAATCGATTTTCCTTTTCAAGATTCCCATATGCTCCTCTTCTCCTATAACATTGTTGAAGCCTATTGAACTTGATTGATTCATAGTCGTCTTTCTCTTCTGAATTATGATAGTAGATATATTGCCTATGTGCAGAAATTTGTCGAAAAATAGGGTTACTACGAGCTACACCATCTCCTGGCCTTCTTTTGTCAACCCAATTCCTATTTGTTTTAATTCCCAAAGCACCAAGACGATCTACAATTTCTTCGAGGCGTCTCTCGATACGCTCAAATCTGAGATCCATCCGTCGCTCCGAACGTTGCTTCCATCATTGCAACGTTTTGTCCCTATGGTAAAGGGCTCTAGTTCCTTGATTACCATCGCAAGAATCACTGTAATCGCCAACTCTATCAAGGGAAGCGATCTCGATTGGGGCGATTTCCCCACTCTGATACCACTTGACGCAGTGAGAAACTCAAATAGAAACACACTCCATGCACAAGAGTGAAATAAACCTCTTCTGAATTTTTATTAATAATAATTTATCTCCCAAATTACAAGTAAATAAGGGTATTTATAGATATTAATCTCCTAAACCTAATAGGAATGTAAAACTACTAAATGGGAATTTTAGATAAACTAAAATATAATAAGAAGATATAAACTAAATTCTAGATAAAGCAGGAAAACATTAATAAGTCCTAAATAGAGTAGGAGACTTTCTAATTAATTCTAATATAATTTCTACAGCTGCTGGAAGTCTTCACAAGACATCCTAAATAAATTAGGACTTGTTATGGAAAGTCAATCACTATGTTATGGAAAGTCAATCACTATATTATTTCTCTGTATATTCTGTATTCCGTATTCTTATTTAGGATTTCTTCCTAATTAGTAGAACACAATTATAGGAATCAATTGTATATATATACCCATGTACAGATTAATTGAAATCAAGGAGAATCATCTCTTTCTACATGGTATCAGAGCAGGTCATCAATCTAGGGTGACTATTTGTTCTCACTACCCAGCTCAGGAGATACCTTGGCCGCCGACCGGCCGTTTCAACCCCGATCAACATCGCCGGTGTCGCCTCAACCCCCTCATTCCACCACTGTGTGCTGTTGCCTGATCCAGTATACCATTAAAGGACTTCTGAGGTTTGGCCCTTAGATCCTATTTCAGTATTTGCTTGATTTGTGATTTTAAGTTATTTTGCTGCTATAAGCACTTTGGATTAGCGTTTCGGTTAGTTTTCTTTGTCTCAACAAATGGCAGACAATAAGAATGTTATTTCTGATGTGATTCCGGCGATGACTAAGATCACGGAACACAAACTTAATAGTTCGAATTACCTGGAGTGGAGTAAGACTGTTAGGGTCTATTTGCGTAGCATTGATAAGGATGATCACCTTACTAAAGATCCACCCACTGATTATACACGACAAACTTGGCTAAGGGAGGATGCTCGGTTGTTTTTGCAGCTTCGGAACTCGATTCATAGTGAGGTAATTAGTTTAATTAATCACTGTGAATTTGTTAACGAATTGAAGAATTACTTAGATTTTCTGTACTCTGATAAAGGGAATATCTCCCGTATTTATGATGTTTGTAAGGCATTCTACCGTGCTGAGAAAGATGATAAGTCTCTCACGGCTTATTTTATGGATTTTAAACGGATATATGAGGAACTTAATGTATTGTTGCCTTTTAGTCCTGATGTGAAAGTTCAAAGAGCCCAACGAGCAATCGCTGTTATGAGTTTTCTTGCAGGCCTTTCTTGAGTATGAGGCGCTAAATCTCGATTCTCTCGATTGAGATTTCCTCTTTGCATGAAACGTTCACACGGGTCCTTCGTACAGAGAGTACTCAATCTTCACAGTCTGCCAGTAGTACTCTTATTAGCTGTAATCCAAATGGACAACAGGGTAATAGAAGAGGAAGTAGAGGAGAAATTACAGGCAACAGAAGTAATCAGCGTAATGGAGAGGCTAGTTCTAATCAGGACTCAAGAGGAGTCATTTGTTATTATTGCCATGAGCCTGGCCATACAAAATATAATTGTCCGCAACTTCAGAGAAAAAATCAGCGATCACAGATGGCAAATATGGCAGCAGAGAATTCTACAGTATCTTCCTCTGAGAAAACTATTTTGGTATCTGCAGAGGATTTTACACAATTTTCCCAGTATCAGGCATCTCTAAAGCCGACCAGTTCCCCTGTCACTGCGATCGCTGAGTCAAGTAAATCCACTACATGCCTTGTGTCTTCTTCATTCAAATGGGTTATTGATTCTGGTGCGACAGATCACATGACAGGTAATTCTAGTCTTCTATCTGCTTTTCAGTCTAATCTCACTTCCTATACTGTTACTTTAGCTGATAGTTCTACTTCTTGTGTCATGGATTCTGGAACTGCGAACCCGACTTCGTCAATTTCTTTGTCTTCTGTTTTTTGTCTACCAAAATTTTCTTTTAATCTACTTTCTGTTAGTAAACTTACTCGTACCTTAAATTGTTCTGTTTTCTTTTTTCCTGACCAGTGTTTGTTTCAGGATCTTACGACGAAACAGATTATTGGTAGAGGATGCGAGTCAAGTGGTCTCTACATTCTGGAAAAACATGTACCGCGGTCGCTTGTTTGCTCCAGTACCTTAACACCTCTTGAAGCTCATTGTAGATTGAGTCATCCTTCTTTGTCTACCATGAAGAAACTGTGTCCTCAATTTCAGTCTTTATCAGTACTAGAATGTGAGTCGTGTCAGTTTGCAAAACATCATCGTTTGCCTTCTATGTCTAGAGTTAATAAACGGGCTTAATCCCCTTTTGAGTTAGTTCATTCTGATGTTTGGGGTCCTTGTTCTGTTACATCTAAAACTGGATTTCGTTATTTTGTTACTTTTGTTGATGATTACTCTCGTGTTACCTGGTTATATTTAATGAAGAATCGTTCTGAGTTGTTTTCTATCTTTTGTGCCTTTTGTAATGAAATCAAAACTCAATTTAATATTTCTGTGCGCATATTAGGAAGTGACAATGCCAAAGAATACTTTTCAGCACAATTTCAGCCTTGTATGACACAAAATGACATTCTTCATCAGTCTTCCTGTGTGGATACCCCATCCCAAAATGGCGTGGCCGAAAGAAAAAATCGTCATCTTCTTGAGGTAACTCGTGCTATTCTTTTTCATATGAAAGTACCTAAACACTTTTGGGCAGATGCAGTTTCTACGACATGTTTTTTGATCAATCGTATACCGTCTTCTGTCCTTAATGGGGATATTCCTTATACTACTTTGTTTCCTCCAAATCTTTGTTCCCTATTGAACCCTGTATTTTTTGTTGTACCAGTTTTGTGCGTGATGTTCGTCCACAGGTTACTAAATTGGATCCAAAATCTCTCAAATGTTTCTTCCTTGGGTACTCCCGGCTCCAAAAAGAGTACCGTTGTTTCTCTCCTACTTTTAATCGTTATTTTGTTTCTGCAGAGTCACATTTTTTGAGTCCACTCTATTTTTTCCTCCATCATCTGTGTATGAGAGTCAGGGGGAGGAGGATAATCTCTTAATATATACTGTCCAACCAATGTCTAGTCCTCTCCCACACTGTTCATACGTCTCTAGACCTACTCGACCTCCCGTTGTTCATGTTTATTCCAGGAGATTGGAGATTCCTGACTCAGATCCTCCACCAGCTACTTCGTTGGGAGATCCTGTACTTCATACTGACCATGATTCTGATCTAGACTTACCCATTGCTCTTCGTAAAGGTAAACATTCATGTACTTACCCTATCTCTTCTTTTGTTTCTTATAATCAATTGTCTTCTTGTTCTCGGTGTTTTGTTACTTCTTTAGACTCTGTTCCTATCCCTAATACTGTTGATGAGGCACTGTCTCATCATGGCTGGTGTGATGCTATGAAAGAGGAAATTGAGGCTTTAGATGCTAATGGTACATCGGAACTATTGCCTTTGCCCACTGGTAAGAAAGCTATTGATTGCAAATGGGTATTCTGATGAGTAAATCCTGATGGTTCTGTGGCTAGGTTAAAAGCACGCCTTGTAGCAAAAGGATATACTCAGACATATGGGGTTGATTACTCTGATACTTTTTCTCCTGTAGCTAAACTTACTTCTATTCGCTTGTTTATCTCTTTAGCAGCTACATATGATTGGCCCTTGCATCAATTAGATATCAAGAATGCTTTCCTTCATGGTGATCTTCAGGAGGAGGTATATATGGAGCAACCACCTGGGTTTGTTGCTCAGGGGGAGTTGGATAAAGTTTGTAGGCTTCGGAAGTCTCTTTATGGCTTGAAACAAAGTCCTAGGGCATGGTTTGGGAGATTCAGTGAAGCAGTATAGGAATTTGGTATGCAAAAGAGTAAGTGCGATCACTCAGTATTTTATAGGCAATCTGAGGCTGGTCTAATTCTCTTGGTAGTCTATGTGGATGACATTGTCATCACTGGGAGTGACTCTGCAGGTATTTCATCTCTTAAAACCTTCCTCCAAACTTAGTTTCAGACCAAAGACTTAGGATTGTTAAAGTATTTCTTGAGTATCGAAGTAATGAGAAGTAAGAAGGGTATTTTCTTGTCTCAAAGAAAATATGTCCTCGATCTATTGACAGACAGAAAAATTAGGTGCTAAGCCTTGTAATGCACCAATGACTCCAACTTTACAACTGTTAGTAAGGGATAGTGAGTTGTTTGAAAATCCAGAGAGATACAGGAAATTGGTAGGAAAATTGAACTACCTTACAGTCACTCATCCTGACATTGCTTATGCCGTTAGTGTGGTAAGTCAGTTTATGTCTTCCCCAACTGTTGCTCATTGGGAAGCCTTGGAACAAATCTTGTGTTATCTGAAGGGCGCTCCAGGAAGAGGTTTGTTATATGGTAATCATGGGCATTTGAATGTTGAATGTTTTTCAGATGCCGACTGGGCTGGATCTAAGGTTGACAGGAGATCAACTACTGGATATTGCGTTTTTATTGGAGGAAAGTTGGTGTCTTGGAGAAGCAAGAAACAGGGTGTAATTTCTCAATCTAGTGCTGAATCCGAATACAGAGCCATGGCACAATCAGTATGTGAGGTAATGTGGATACTTCAATTACTAGATGAGACAGTTTTTAAGACCTTCCTGCCTGCGAAATTGTGGTGTGATAATCAAGCTGCTCTTCATATTGCTTCTAATCCAGTGTTTCATAAGCGGACCAAACATATTGAGATTGATTGTCACTTTATTCGTGAAAAGATTCAACAACGGATCATCTCAACAGGACACATCAAAACTAGAGAGCAGTTAGGAGATATTTTCACAAAAGCTCTGAATGGAGCTAGGATTGACTACATTTGTAACAAGTTGGGCATGATTAACATCTATGCTCCAACTTGAAGGGGAGTGTTATGGAAAGTCAATCACTATGTTATGGAAAGTCAATCACTATATTATTTCTCTGTATATTCTGTATTATGTATTCCTATTTAGGATTTCTTCCTAATTAGTAGAACACAATTGTAGGAATCAATTGTATATATATACCCATGTACA
This sequence comes from Hevea brasiliensis, assembly GCF_030052815.1. Lineage (NCBI taxonomy): Eukaryota > Viridiplantae > Streptophyta > Magnoliopsida > Malpighiales > Euphorbiaceae > Hevea > Hevea brasiliensis. The sequence goes on along the minus strand of NC_079509.1, from coordinate 11,272,313 downwards.
GATTAATTGAAATCAAGGAGAATCATCTCTTTCTACAGGACTGTTGGAAATTAAAATTAATTAAAAAAAAAACGTTCTGCCTAGTTGTCCAAGCCCCGCATCAATAATGCACGATTCAAAGATAATCTGGTCAATGGGGGCATCATATGCAGTCTACTATAATGTCTATTTACATCGTTTAAGCTTGGTTGGTCTCTAACAATTATTCTCAACTGCAGTTAACATTTCCAAGTAGCAATCTGAGCTTTTACTTTTGTTTTATATAGTTGGGTTGCCATTTAGCAGGTTCATGACATTAGTTTTCCTTGTTTTTTAAATAACAAAAACCTCCATTCACCGAAGAAAAAAAAATTGCAGTAGTATGAGCGTATCATTTTCAATATTAAAACTAAATTCAGAAAGTTATTTATTATGCTCCAGGGATGACATCCAATTCTTTAAACACTAGTTTCACATTTAAGTTTGACTCAGTTTCTCTTACTCGGGAACAAAGCTAAAACGGTAACATTAATCCATATAAGGCTTTAACTGGCAAATTTTTAACCCAACTAAATCAATAAAAAAAAAACTCCGAAATGAAAATATCGTTCTGGTTATTTAGAAATAGAGGTCAGAATAAAATATATTGAGTTGATGATTATAACCTTTGGATGGCAATGTATTGTTGCAGTGGCCCAGTGAGGAGGCTTTTAAAGGTTGAACTGAAGCAGTAATAGAATTGCATGATTGAGAAGGTTTCATAAACAAAATTCCACCGCTAGTCAGATTATTTTTAAACTGCAGGGAAAAAGCTGGAACAAAACTAGAGCGGTATTGTGTAAAAGTAGCATGAATCGGGTTGATTTGTGAACGCGCCAACCCTTCCATCAAATAATCTGCTGAAAAAAAAAAAGAAAAAAAGACAAAATGAACAAATGCAAAATAACTTGTGATACCATTACATTTCACCAGTCCAGCAAATGCTCTATCACAGCAATAGAGTGAATAATAATTACAAAGTTTTCTCCGCAAGCGAATCCAAATTACTATATTAACCCAGTCCCTATAATCAAGCTATTAAGATTATGATCCAAAAGAGCATGACATAAAACTGAAAAAAGCAGCATCTGTGATGCAGAGAAAACTTGTGAATTACAAAACAAGAATGAGATAAATTAATTTAAAGAAAACACTAGTAACTTGCAAAAATTAAAGAGTTATAGATCCACAAGCATTGACAATCCTCAATGAAAAGGCATACCCTCTGTTTGGTACGTGAGAAAACGCCAGGAAAATTAAGAGGACCAAAGGCAAACCACGTTACTTTTATAGCCAACAAAACAATTGCATACGAAAATTTAAGATTCCTTTTCCTTTATCCAATGATTTCCCGCGAACCAAACAGGGAAAACAACAGATAGAACAATAGCATTCCATTACAAAAAAAGCCTAAAAAGCAAGCAGATAAAATAAAATGAGGAAAGCAACAAATTTAGGGCACAGCAAAGCATGAACTCACAGTTAAAGTTGCCTTGCTTCTGCCTGAAATGTTGCGGAGCTAAATTTAGTTATATGCTTCTCTTCTCTGTGCACTTTCTTCTCCTCTCTCTTCTCAGATCCCTTTACTCTTTCCTAGCTCGATTTGCCTTGGTGCCTATTCCTTTACCTACCGATGGTTGGCGAGAATTTTAATAATAGAATTATACTTCTGGAAAAAAAAAAAAAGATTTAAATCATATTGATTTTCGCCCAAATTAATATATTAAAATAAGGAAATCAATTAATCAATATATTTAAAATTTAAAAATTAAATAATTATTTATTCATATAATTTTTTTTTGAGATTTATAATTAATATTAATTGATTGAATTCAATGGCATTGCATGGGATTTTTTTATTAATTAAAACAGTGGCATATATATATATATATATATATAACATTAATAGAATATGAAGTTTGATGTTATACTCAAATCGGCACATTTCCATGCATTAATCAATTTGTATAGTATTAAAATTATATGATTTGGTTCTACTCATAAAGAAATTGATATGATTGGATAAAATTTGTGTGATTTTACTAAATAATATACTATTTAAAATTAGTGAAATTTCTTAATTATTTAATGTTAGAAAATTATTCGATTTTTTTAAAATATCTTTAGAATTTTGTTCTTGAAAAATGTCATTCTCAGTGGAGAATTGAAAGAGTATGTAAGTAATATGTTAATATGTTTTCGGCCATTAGATAAGTTAGATTAAACATATTTTATTTTTTAAAAAGAAAAATGGTTTTTACACAAAGGATAACAGAAAAAATTACACAGGATCCACCTTCCTTCATTCTAGCAGAGAAAAAAGACCAATTCTGAATATCTTTTTATTTACTGCATGAAAATATTCAGAATGAAGGATATTTCTTAAAATGTATTTTTCATTATTTTTTTAAATATTAAATAATGTGAATTTTAAGTTGGCTGGCGCCAATCTTTTCACCCACTACTACTCTGCTGCCATAAAATTTCTCCATACATGCCAAATTTCTTACAGCAGCTCAGGCTTCCTGTGGTGCTACTAGTCTTTTTGCTAGTATAACGCACAGAAACTGTTCGATAAAATTCCAGTGAGATGTAACAATTTATTTTCCATCGCTTTATTGGACAGTATTATTTGATGTGTTTACACAGATCAGAATTTTTTTTTGTTATACATTGGAAGGTACAGATCAGAATGATGACAACTACAGAAAAACCAAGAAAATAAACCCTAAGCTTTCCCTTCTTTAGTTTAATTTGGAACGAGGTTCCATGTTGATCAACTCGCTTGCAATTTTATCAACTTCTTCTTTACCCAAACATTCAACCTTAAAGATACCCAATTCAATTATCATCGCAAACCCTTTATTCCCATTACGCTGGGCCAAAGAAATAGCAGCATCTGCGATCTTCGGCTTCAAGAAATTAAGCACATGGGTATCAAGATTTAAGGTCTTCAACACGTCCGGCAGATAAAGTTCGCGCCACATGGATAAAGGGAAGACGATAGGAACTCTGATCGAGCTACGTTGTTCTGGGGTCACAAGATCTTCAATCACGATTGCAGCGCCTTCTTCTGGTGGGAGTTTTAGTTGATATCTATATAGAATGCGAAATTCGATATTACAGGTTGGGAGGGAGGAGGATGCTGGGTTTGTAGCTCCCTTGGCCTCGTACACGTTGAAAAGGCAGCTTACTTTGCTCGTCATTGATGCTTATAACTTCCAACTGATTTTGGATAAATTGGACTTTCCGCTTGAATATTCATCAAGTCTCCAGCTGTTCAGCCTTCAAAACTATATATTAGCACTTGTATCGTAATAGAACTCAGCTGAGCTTTTATTTAAAAAATTTGAGATTGGTTATATAATTTTTTTTTTCTCTAAATTATTTTGGGTTCAAGGGTTAAATACTCGAAAATATATAATGCTGGTTTCGTAATACAAGTTCAGTTTTTATTTTTTTTAATCACTAACCCTTTCTCTTCTGAACAGTTGGGCAGCATTGCGTAGAATAGAACCCTTCGATTGCTTACTAGTTACTAGGCTCGCCCGAAAAGATGATAGCCTGCTCTACGTTTTCCAGCAAACAGGCACACAGCATTACCCGTCCGACCCTCCCCCTTGTACCCACCCACTTTCCCAATAAAAATGCACTTAATTGGGCGTAACACGATGCACTGGCATTCTTTTCTTTGTTGAGATTGATAGATGTGATTCAAGTTCATTTATCTGTAAAACACAACCCCAGGAGGCTAGCAGCGACTGAATTGAAAAGAGATGAGCATACAACTTATGAAGTATGTATGCATAATTACCAAGTCCCTCCTCCTATCTCTAATTTAAAGAGTGTAGTGTCACTGCCCGTGTTTTATGAACAACAGATATTCCTCCAAGTTTTTGACTTGCATATGCATCAAACATGAAATTTCTCTATTCATATGCCTCGATAGTTGTAAAGGAATCACGCTATGCATCAATGAAACACAATTTACAGGAACTATCACATTCCAAAATATAGTCATTTAGTTTCCATTTGAAGGTACATAGGTAGAAAAGTATATGAACCCAAAATCACTGGAAACCATCACAAATATGATTTTCAATTCCCTGAAATGAAGTACAATTGTAGGGGGATTATTGGAGTAGCTCAACAAAAACATCCTCAAAATATAGCCATAAAGTTCCAAGAAGGCCTTTGCTAAGACCTTATTTCGTCGCTATCAAGCACCCTAGGCATGAGATTTAATTAACCTTCTAGTGCTGATGCTCCCGATATAATCTCAATCAACTCAGTAGTAATTGATGCTTGACGAGTTCTGTTAGAAAATCATCAAACAAATTATTAAAATCACGAGGACAAGATAAAAGAATAGAAAGGACTAGCTCAACTCCAATCGCATTACATGTTCAACAACAAATATAGGTAGATTAGCTATAAATCCATTATGATTAACAGACTAACAGACCATCTTTTACTGGAAGGCCAATATTTTAGATCACAAAGATGGACCAAGTTGGATATTTAAAGGTTACAAAAAAAAGAAAGAGAGAGAGAGAGAGGATTTTTTATTCCCAGCTAAAGTGAAAGCAAACATTCAGTTTGCATGTATTGTTTCAGTAGACAGAGCAGGAGAGACCTGTTATAAGTAAGTGTCAGACGATCAAGCATCTCGCCAGCATTTCTGCTTGAGCTGTCCATAGCAGACATCCTTGCTCCTTGTTCACTGCAAGCATTCTCCAATATAGCATTGAACAGGACCTAGGGAAGTAAGAAACATGTTCAAGAAAAATTCCGGAAATTATCATAAAATAACATGTGCGAAACACCTCAAGTTATTAACAATTGATTTGTCATAGAAATATCAGGCCCCCATACAGCCAACAAAACAAATATTAAGATTAAGCATCAAACAAATTGGCAAAGCATCAATGCCCAAGAGGTAGCCAAAAGTAATATCACAAACTACGGACGTTTTTCGGCAGAATCAATTCCTTGTGTCTAGACCACAAAATTGCATTTAGCAGTGAAAGTTCTAGAGCATTAAGCTTCCAGATTTCAGTTTACATGGTAATTATTTCCAAAATGATTTATTCAGTCTCAAAACACCAAGAAATATAGCAAGAGTTTAGCAAGGCTTACACAAGAAAACTGGAACTCGGCAAGATTCTGAAGTATTTCACCCTTTGTTTCACCACCTTCAATCTCATAAGAGTCAAGTTCTCCAAGTTTTCCCCCAGATTCAGCCTCTTTCTCCACAACCTAAATCAACATATCATACAACACACATCAATTCAAAGTAAGACTAAATTATTAGGTGCAACCTTCGGAATCACCTCTGGAGATAAAACAGTTGACATGGTTGGAATAAATGAAACAACTGAATGGAACTTGTTGAAGACAATCCTCAAAGCATCATACTCCACATTCTTTAAGATGTCATCTGCCAGAACAGAGACCTGAAAGGCCAACAATTAAAATGGAAATAATAGAACAAAAAGAATCATAGACAGGAATCTTCAAATTCTATCAAATTTGCAGCAATTCAGTACAGCCCTCTTGAACATGTCAGGAATATAACTGGCATGCCAATATTCTTTTCATGAACAGCACTAAAGGAACCATCTGAGGGGGGAAAAATAACATAAATAAAATCAATGCAAAAGTGAACTTGATTCCTTGTTGACAAAATAGTAAAAAAACATTACCATGAGTCAAAATTCATGTGTATGCACATGTGAAAGTGTGATCAATAAAACCAGGAAACATAACCAACTGACCTGAGTATAGTTCAGAGGATTCTTCTGCAACTCAGTAATGGATAGTTCAATGTCCTTCCTCGAGTCACGAATCAACTGAGCCTTCGCCTTTTCTCCCAAGATGACATATTTTGTTTCTTTCTCAGGACCTGTAACAGTGGGGAAAAATATATTTAAATTGTTCAAAACATCCAGCCTTACTGCCAATAATCTAAGCAAGTTCAGTTATAAAAACGAAAAAAAAAATCTACCAGCAGTCAACTTGTGTATAGCCTTGCTTATCTTGACTGATGTGGAGTTAATTCCTCCACATAGACCTTTGTCTGAAGAAATAGTGACAATTACATTCTTCTTCACATCCACACCTGGCAGACACAATAACAAAATGCAAAAATGAATGCAAGAACAAAATGAAAAGTACTGAGAGAAAGGGAGAGAGTGAGGGTAGAAATATATATAAAAATATTTGGCACAATTGCCAAGAAAAATACAAAATTGAAGTGCGTAAATTTTCATACCAGTGTAGAATCAACTTTCCTAATCAAGCATTTACAAAAGAGGAAAAAAAAAACTTTATCAGATTAGTTTTCCTAAGTCTATGATTTATCTAGTCAGAACAGGAGATTGATATAGCAATTAGCATCAATTTCTATCAGAATTCTGCATGTGTCTTAATGAACTCCTCAGAATATTAGAGAATGATAATAGCTTGTGTTTCCCAAGGCTTAACATTTTCTAGAGTTTGAACAAATCTTTCTCCACAATAATACAAATGCTCTCATTTGTTACCACCACGATTTTTAAACTTCTAGTGGACCAGAGAAAATGAGAAAGATGCCAAGCACTGCTAGGTTAAATTCATAGCACCTAAGGTTTTCCTGATGAAGCATTTATTCTATCGTACCATCAATCTATGTGCATAGTATCATTTGAAGTAAAAAACTCTGCTTCAGGATATGTACAACACATATTCACTGGTGGTTAACAAACACCCAAAAGAATATCATATGCAGAATCCACAAAAGTTATTCACCTCAAAAGCATACAATACCATGAAGATGTCAAACACCATTGACACATTGCCACTTCTGAATAAATTTTGCAAAAGTTGCAAGCGGATGACCAAAAGAAAACAGTAACATATGATTAGTAAAAAATGCAGGCACAGTGAATACCATAAGAGGTGCAAAATAAACTCTTACAACTGCAAAAACAATATTGATAAATTTGATGGCCAATTTATTGTAAGACTGATTAAATTGGATAAGATAAACAAGTCAACTTGAATGCTTAGTAATGAACATACTAGGAACATCGCCAAGAAGAGCAGTAAATGGCTGCCATAGGCCACGGGAATTTTCTGCTCCAGTTTGAATTGCACGTAACTTTGAGGCTGCAACCATCTTCATAGCCTTTGTAATTTTCTGAATATTCTTGACACTCTTCATTCGATTTCTGACTGCACAATATACATCAACAAAAAGAATTATCCACATTTTTAGGGAATTTATTTACTAAAATACAGAAAAAAAAAAATTTAGGACTTAATGTCAAGCAAAAGAAAGGCATTAGCTACTGCATGAAAATGAAGCTTACCAACTTGAGTTGAGATAGAACGTAATCCAAGAGGGGTCTGCTCCCTATACACAAAACTAACTACTTTAGCTGCTCATAATGCTAACAGAACTATAAAATTTTCTAAAACAGAAAAAAGTGCATTCAGAAAATGGTAGGTGCAGCATGAAGAACATATTTTCACATGAGAAGATTAATGAAATGGCAATTCATTTTTTTAACTGATATTAGGTGATCTCTCATACTGTCTACAGAACTATATGCCTAAACAAGTCTTGTTTCGCCCCTTTTTTTGGCAACCTTTTGTAGGAAAGTTTTGGTATCATATACCAAAGCTACATAAAAACTAGAGACAAGTCCTTTACAAGGCTTAAAAGGTCATAACCTCTTTTTTAGCTAAACAGCCCATCCACCCTGAACAATGTCAAAAACATTTGATTTAAACAAACCAAATATAGAAGTGGAACATTAATAAATAGCATTTGAGGTCATTTGAGCTTCAAATGTAAACTCAAACATCACAAGCTATAAATAATAGACTTTCCTCATAGGACCCAAAAAACTGGGTGCCAATTGATTGCTTCAACAAAGCCACATCACTAAAAGTCTACAGCAGAACCCTCTCGTCTACATATAACCCCCACCCCCACAAAGGAACCAAATGGGGTATCTATGATTTAAATTGAAATCTTTTAATGCACATACAAACACTTAGTGACTGCTAATATCAAAACTGGTTAGAAAAAATATTATCATCAAATGAACAAATCCCAATATAATTATTGCATTAAATCATCATCCCCTAACCTTACAATCCATTCCACTCTATTCCTTGCTCAAAATATTCCATTCCCAAGAATTCAACATATAAAAATAAAGTCAAATACATAAAAAAAAAAAAAAAAAAAAAATCCTCCATTTGGTTATGAACAAACGGATAAAAGGTAATACAGAAACACATGTAGAATCGCGAAATAACAACACCGCTGTGTTCCATCCATTTGATTCTGTTGATCTAAAATCATCACATTTTCCCAAAATTAATAAAATCCCCCATTTTCTCACCAGTCGAACAGAGGGCCAAACCGAGAGAAACATGAATATAGTATAGAAAAAAGCAAGGTGAGAATAAAAGAGATGTGGGAGAAAAGGGAAGAGGAGAGCGCACTCAGCAATAAGAGAGGATCGGATGGCGGTCATCGGTTGGGAACTGATGAGGGGGGCAGCGAATCGCCTCCCTTCGCGTCTCAAAGCAGCCATCGCCATTGTTGAAAGAATCTATCAATGAAACCCTAGCGGCCTGCGTGCTGTAGATCCAAGCTGTTCGTTATAGCTTCGAGCTCTAGTGTTTTTTCCACTTTAATTCTCTTCTTTGTTAACAATGGAAAAATGGGAAATACCGATTTGCCATTTATAAGCGAAACGCTCTCGTCTTAATATTTTGTTATGAGCAGAAGCAGAGAAGTGCAGATGCTGCGCTGCAGTGACAAGTTTGTTAAGGGGAGGCTTAAAGGACGGGAGCTGAAGCGGTCAAGCAGCGCAGCGTGGATAATTGATTTCAGTTATTTTCTTATTTTGTTCTTATTTTTTTATTGTCTTAGTGGTTCCTACTTTGTAGCAGCAGTTATCTCTTTATTATTTCTCTTTGTTTATTTAAGTTGAACTGGGAATGAAATAAGGAATCAGAATTTTAATCTTTAATTTATCGTATTAAGAGATGGGAGTTTTAATGAGCTTTTTTTTTAAAATAATACATCATAAGTTTTTGAGAGAGAAAGTCTAAAAAATATTATTCGTTATATATTTTATAAGTTGAAGTTATCATTAATCGTCGTGTAACTTGATCACCATTACATATTTATTTTTTTATATAAATAAATTCTACATTTTGAATAATTACTATTTAATGAATTAATGAAATCTGATTTAATAGTTAATTCTAAAAAAGAATAAGATTTAATTGTTAAAAAAAATATGAACTAAATTAAAAATAAAGAAAATTCAAGAGATATCGTGAGAAAATGTAAAGAGTTTTTTTTTATGTATAATTGGTGAGATTATGAACGGAATAAATTATAATGTAAATTAATTGTTTGATATTTATCTTTAAATATTTTTAGCATTATTACTATTTGAAAATTTGATTAATATAAAATTAATGAGGGTAATAATTGAATAAAATATATGTTTAATTTATTTATTTTATTTTATTTGTAAATTAAAAAGTGCAGGAGGTTGAATTATGAGATCATTTTTTTTTTATTATGCTTTAATTTTAAATTTAAAAAATAGCCATGATAAGGTTAATGCGATAAAAATAATCATTAAGATGTAAATTAATGTAATCAGGGAATTAATTCAATAATAAGTATAAAATATCTAAAAATATAACTTATTTCATTTCAAACCAATATGGATATTAACAACCTCAACATCTATCTATCTTGATCTTTGGCGAGAATCATGGAAGTTCAAATTGCCACCCAAGATTTCTATCTTCTTATGGAAATTCTTGAAAGATCGTCTACCATCAAATGAGCTGATTAGCAAGAGTGCCGTCTCTTTCAAATGAATGTCCTTTTTGTGGTGAAAAAGAAACGGCAGTGCACATCTTCTTTAAATGTTCGAGAGTAGTGCCTATTTGGTTACGTTCTCCATTAATGCTTCGATCTTCTTCTCTTACCGGTGACTCTTTAGCTGAATGTGGGCTTCAACTTTTATCCATCTTGAGAGTTTACGGTCAATACAACAATTTTGTGGTTTCGATGGTCTTGTGTGTAATATTTGGAAAGCTAAAATCATTTGATTTTTTGAAACAATAGCTCAGCCCACCAAGAAATCATTTCGGATATTTATGAAGAATTCATTTCTCTCCAGGTTCCTTCTTTTATGCTTCAAACGGCACACCATCAGCCCCTGATAGATTGGTCCCTTCCCTTTTAAGAAGTAATCAAGATTAATTTTGACAGAGTAGTTCATACAGCAAATAACTGCGATTCTATAACAGCAATAGCTCAAGACTTAGCAGGGAAGACTATGGGTTGGAATTGCAAGCGCATACCGAGCATCGTTGATCCTTTAACGCTCCGTGCTCTTGCGTGTAAGGAAATTGTACTTTTTGCAGAATTCAAAGGCTACTCGAACACTAATCTTTTGATACAAGTTAACTTTGCAATTACTTATCTAGCCGACTAAAGCCTTTCAATGAATCATACATTTGAAAAAAAAAAAAAAATCTTATACAATTCCCTTCTATAATACAAAAAATAAATAATGTAAGTTAATGTGACTGAATCCTTTTATTTTTTTTAAATGACAATTATTGCTATTATTTAATAATTTCATTCGAGATGTTCATGGCTCGCATTAATTAATTATAAGAAATTTGTATAATTACATTGTTATCTTAGTTAATTAGTTTAATTAATTTTTTTATCATTCTCTCAATAATAAAAAATTTTTTTGTAGCAATTAATAATAAAATTCATAAATTGAAAAAAAAAAGTCACGTAGTTATTGTAGAATAACAACGGATAAATTATTTATAAAAATTACTCGATTGAAATTAAATTAATAATTTCAATATTTAAATTTAATATAAATTTTTTATACCAATCTCAAATTTAATTATTACTATTTAAACACTTGAACATGTTTAATTTTATTTATTTTAATTAATAACTTATATATATTTTATTTATAATATATTTAACATTTATTGATTATATAAGATATTTAATTTTTATTTATTTAAAATATAAATATTCTTATAGTATATTTTTATATAAATAAAAAATATAAAATCTAAATTCATTTGAAAAATAATATAAATATAATTTTCTATTTAAATTAATTTCAAATTCCAATATCGGGTACCAGAATACCCCACCCGCCGTCATTGCCCACCACCATCCAAACGCTCTGAAACCTGGTGCATGTATCTTGCAAGTCGTTTTCAAGGAAGCCAACAAAAGCCCGCCCTCTTCAAACCATAAACCCTAACCACAAAGAGAGCTCAATCAACTGAAAAATGGCGGTTCAGAGTCCAACTTCAAATGGAATTCAGCCTTCCACATCGCATTCAATCCCTTCTGCAACTGACCATCAGTTCTTTGGTGAGCTTGCAGCTTCATTTTTTTTTTTTTTTTGGTTCTCTAGTTTCAATTTCAATAACATTCTGCGTTTGATTTGATGCTTAGTGTGGAGAGAGTTCGTATGGGGAGCTATTGCTGGAGCTTTTGGGGAAGGAATGATGCATCCCGTTGATACCATCAAGACACGAATTCAGAGTCAAGCAATTCTTAGCGGAAGCCAGGTACGAATCACAAATTTCTGTCTCTGCTGGATATTCCTTTGTTTCAATTTGGTAAAGCTTGTTTTGTTTTATAGTATTTCTGCTTCTTTTTTTTTTTGGTCAATCTTCCAACACTAGCAGAGCCAAAAGAGCATACTGCAGATGGTCCGGACAGTCTGGGCTGCTGATAGAGTAAGAGGTACATCATCATAAATTCCATTTCTTCTTCTGATAACTGGTTCAATATTTTCAACTTCTTAGTAATTTAAATTTGGTATTTGAATTTTTACTACTGATTATTTATTTTATGTATTGTGGTACTAAGATGACAAATACATGATTTATGGTTATCTGCTGATATCTAACTGTTGCATTTTTCTCTTCGGTTGATGTTCTAGTGCCTACCTGATTATGGATTTGATCTGAACTGATTACTTTTAGGCTTTTATAGAGGTATAACTCCTGGAGTTACTGGGTCTCTGGCAACTGGAGCAACATATTTTGGTTTTATAGAGTCTAGCAAAAAGTGGATCGAAGAATCACATCCTAGCCTTGGAGGCCACTGGGCACATTTCATTGCTGGAGCTGTTGGTGAGTTGTCTGGTGCTTCCAAGTCTTATATTGTATTCTATATCTGTGTGTGCATCAAAAAGAACCACTGATATTTTGAAGTATTGTTTAAATTCGTCAGGACCGAGTATAAATAATATTGAGCTACGGTGGTAGAGAAGTATATCTGAACCCTTTAAAGTTCTTTGACAATTTCATTTTTCTGGAAAAAAGGGAACTTTTTGGATTGCTAGTTTATTGCATTTTTATCTTGGGGATAATATTTTGCATTCATTATGCAAAATTTCATTTATGTCATTTACAATCATGTGCATGCTCTTGGATTTCTGTATGTATTACGTTTCATACTTTAAATATAGCACGTTGTTTTGTCAGTGGGATTCTGCTATGGCATGAAGGTCTTATTCATTTAAAAGATCAGCACTTCCAATACTTATGGGTTCATCAGCCATTGGATTTTTCTGAGAACTCTTATTTTCCATCTTCTTGCTCAACATTTCAGGAGATACGCTTGGTTCTTTTGTATATGTTCCATGTGAAGTAATGAAGCAACGAATGCAGGTGCAAGGCACAAGAACATCTTGGACTAATGCCGTTGTGAAAGACAATATCTGTGTGAAATCTGGTGAGCAGATGTATGGCTATTACACTGGAATGTTTCAGGCTGGCAGTTCAATATTGAAGGAGCAGGGGCCAAGAGGATTGTATGCTGGGTAACTGTCTGAAACAATAACTCTAGTGTGTGGATGTTCTGGTTTTTCTTTTGAAGTATTTGGCTATTTAAAGTTTTAGATTAAGTTATCACTTTTGAGCTAGCACTCTGCTGCTTTCAGTAGTGGTATAAATTGGATGGAGTTCTTCCAACTATTAATCCGTGGTGTAAGTGTTACTAATGGAATTAAGGTACTTTAGTATATCAAAGAGCTAATCAAAATAATACTCAGCTCCTTTTGACTCTCATATGAATGTTTAGTTCTCTGGCCTATTGTTACCATAATGGACAAGTCTGATTGAGCACAAAGTGATCTGTGGGAGATGATATTTTGGCCAACTGTTCCGATACATTATATGAAGTTACTGTTTAAAATTTTTATGGCATCTTGCTTGATAAAATGCCCTAATTCAACAAAGATACAGGTTATGAAGGATCCATCATCCAAGTCTTCTGATACACCAAAACAGAGCCCACTATATGAAAAGGAAAAGAGATCATTCCATAACTGTACATTTGCTAAGATCCTTCTTCCAAGTGTTTGGCTTGTGATATGAGTTTTCTATATTTGTTTTTTTTTTCTTTACATATTGCTGGGCCTGATTGGTCAAAAGGTTTATTTTGACCAACTATTTTGATATGTGGCACTGGCTTATTGATTTAAATTTAATGCATGGGAAAATTTCTTCTTAAGATCAAACCTAATGGTTCCTTAGCCCATAATGTACCACAACATCTAAATCTAAATTCAACCAAGTAGCAGGCCATGAAGACTAGGGACGATGTGTTAGCTCTTTCAATATGCAAAAATTTTAACCCTTTTCTTGCAAGGTATATAAACTCAAGAATAATGTAATATTGCAAGCAAGATCATTTCTTCGAATGATCACTGATATTGTTGTTTCCAGCCAACTAAGATAGTACCACATTTTGAAAGAGTTATTTGTCTCAATGCATAATTTACTGCTCCCTTTGGCAGATACTGGTCTACACTTGCAAGGGATGTTCCATTCGCTGGCCTAATGGTTTGTCTTATCTTGACTCTTGAGAAATTTGGTTCTTACTTAATCCGCAAGAAGTGCCTTTTAATTTTTTTGTCCATGCTGGTTGACTCTACCTTGAAGCTTATTTAAGTTGATATTGTTTTTGTGATTTGCAGGTTATGTTTTATGAAGCCCTGAAAGATCTGACAGAGTATGGGAAGCAAAAATGGATGCCCAGTTTAGATGACTTCATTAATAGTTCTATGGAGGGACTGGTCCTGGGAGGATTGGCTGGTGGTATGTGCTGATCTGCCTAAAAGTAGAAAATCCAAGGTTCAGAAATAGATGCAACAGTTTTTGAATTAAAAATGTTCTCTATTAATGTTAGCAGAAAATCTACCACATCTTTTTAAATGTATAAAGTTGCTTATTAACTTGATTCTATAGGTTTCCAAATGCCACCTGACATTTGCAGTATTTAATTTTGTGGCGCAACTCAAACAAATAAGTCTTGCATGCATGGTGATTCATGGTTATTTGTGAATTTTGAGCAGGTTTCAGCGCATATCTGACCACTCCCTTGGATGTCATCAAAACAAGATTGCAAGTTCAGGGATCAACTGTAAGGTATTACTTCTGAATATTCAACTTGCAGGATCAGAGTTGTTGCTATATTTCTAAATTTTTTGATGAAATTATCATATGCCATGTTAGATAATTGTTTTTTTAATGCTTTTTAACATTGCTTTTCTGTGTTCAACTGTTAGTCATGATAAACTAAGGCTGCTGGGGATTTCTATGGAAAGGCATTGCGCTTATGAGATATCACCTCTTTTTTTTTTTTAACCACCATCTACAGCCCTTTATTGTTGCTTTTAATGCTGATTGACTCAGCTCTCTCTCTCTCTCTCTCTCTCTCTCTCTATTTGCCAACTTTTGTGAAATCTAGTAGTAATTTTATAAACCACAGTTTCAGATACTAGTCAATAAAATGCCAATCTACAGCGCTGCCCGAATTCATTAACAATAGCACATTAGTTTCTTACATTCCCTTGATGAGATAGAGCTTCTTACAAGTCCCTAACCAGCAAGGGGAAAAACAAAACAAAGCTTCGAGAGCTTTTTTGTTAGCTTTGCTAGGAAAATAAATCATTCTTGCTAGTACACCTCTGCTCAGACCTGTTTCAGATTGAAAGAAGATGCTTGAATGACAAAATATTTTGCAAATTATTGAAGGTACAAAGGCTGGTTGGACGCAATGCAAAGAATATGGATGGTTGAAGGTGTCAAAGGAATGTTCAGAGGAAGCATCCCCAGGATAACATGGTATATCCCAGCCTCTGCACTTACTTTCATGGCTGTGGAATTTCTCAGGGACCAATTCAATGAAAGAATGGATGGCGACAAGAAGCATGAAGTTGCCAACTTGTCAATAGAGAGAAAGGGACCATCTCTGCGAGAGGTAGCGTAGATTGGAGATAGACCACCATACCATATCAAAGATTTACAGATTCTGTGAAGCAACAATTGTAACAAGATGAAGCTACATTTTTAAAATTTTGATTGGTTTATATTTGAGATATTAGTCTTCCAATTCCTATAATTCTGTTTCTATGAATTGCTATCCATAAGAGTGTTATGCCCTGCATTCAGGGATTTTTCCTAGGGATTTTTCCTATTGAAGAATTAAGACTTCATTTTTCAAGTAGAAACTACAAATGCTACAGAGACCTTATTAATTATTCTTGTATCCTAACAGCGCTTTTGTTTAGCTCTTCTTCATCCCTAACCGCCCAAGCCAGCATAACCCATCTTCTGTAATGGCGTTGGAGAAGCGATGCCACTAGAAGGCGCACAGCCTTTCTCGGGATTCCATCGTTGAAGAAACACCCTGACAAACTCATTTAACTTGGCTTGAGCCAAGCTAAAGCCACCGCTTAATTTCAAGAGCTTACACTTACGAGGTCCTCTCCGAACCCAAGGAGCGTTGCTAGTATAATTCTTACCGCTCTTAAATCCTCCTCTGATCCTAATTTCGCCAATTCGGTTCCTGGCCCTGTTATCCGCAAATTTTCTTCTCTAACATCGACCATGTGGGTTACAAGGTTACAGGAAAAGGGTTTTATAAGGTGTATCCTGACATTTTTAACAAAATTTATGCGAACGAGGTTAGTTTTTGCAAATTAGAGTTGAAGTAGGATAGTGTGAGGGAGGCTCTGGTAGTAATGGGGAATTTGGAGAGCACAGGCAGATTGCAGTGTTCTATAATTACTGGTTTGGGTTTTGTATAGTAATGGATTTTGTTGGGTGGATCCGTAGGATGTGATGGTTGTGCCGAATGGAAATCAAGGAGTGTGACGGAAAGAGGAGAACAAGAAGTTGAGGAAGAAGTCCAGGAGGGAGAAGGCGGAGTTTGTGAACAAGGGGATAAAGAGAGATTGATATGATAAGAAAAATGCAGAGTTGGAGAGGAAGAAAGCGGAGGAGAGGGATAGGAGGAAGAAGTTGGAGAGTGCCAAAGCTTATGACTATGAGGAGCCAGAGTGGGCAAGAGTGAATGAAGGGGAGGTGAGTTTGAGGAGGAAAAAAACGACAAGAAGGAAAATGGAGGGAAATGGTTGTATTGCTTTGTACGTGGGAAAAAGTTTAGTGAGAAACAATGGAAGAATCACGAGCAGACGAAGAAACATAAGGAGAAGGTGGCTGAATTTAGGGAGTCATTTGGACATGAAGAAGAGGAAGACACAATAAAAGATATTGAGGGAGATGAACAAGAAAATAATGAAGAAATGGTTAATAATATGGATAAGGTAGAAGAGAGGTTTAAATAGGGTTTTAGGATAAGGGAGGAAGATAATGAGGTTGAGAATCCAGAATTGAATGGCAAGATAGTTTCTTTGACGCTGAGGATGTGGGAGGTTTTGGTGTGAGGGATGGTAATGCTGATGATGATAAGGCTGAGGATGAGGATGAGGATGGTGATGGGGAAATGAGTGTAGGTTTATGTTTTATATTATATCCTTAAAATGTAAGGATGAATTTATAATTAATAAAAATATAAGAATTTTAAAGTAATTAATTTATATTTTAATAATTATAATTATTTATAAATTAATCTTTATATATTTTTAAAAAAAAAAAAAAAAAAGATATTATTATTATATATATATATATTATATTATATAAATATATATGATGATGATTTTTAATTAAAAAAAAAAAAAAAAAAAAAAAAATTAATATATAATTTTTATAATTTATATAATTATATATATATATATATATATTTTTCAAATTTTTTTTTTTAATTTATTTAAATATAAAAAAATAAAAAAAAGTTTTTTTTTTATTTTTATTTTATTTTTTAATTTTTAAAATTTGAAAATAAGACTATTTTATAATTTTATTAATTATATATATATTATAAAATAATTTTAAAAAAAAAAAAAAATAAAAAAAAATTTTTTTAAATTAATAATAAATTTTTAATTTAATTTTTTATATATATTAGTCGTAGATGTGGAATTACAGGTTGATGCCATGCAAATGGCTGCTATTTTTACATTACCAGCACTATAGATAGGATAAACATTATTATTATTATTATTATTTATTTTATTTATATTATATTATAGGGATTATTTTTATTATTATATTTTTTTTTTTTTAATTTAAACATAATTTTAATAATATATCTATATTTTTTTTTTAAATTATAATATTTAAATATATAAAAATTAATAATATATTATTATACAAGTGAATCATGAAGATCCTCATTCACAGAACATCAAAATCGAAAAAAATTAATCAAGTGTCGCATCAAATTCGAGAACAATTGCCATCCTTAAGCTTGGCAAACCGTTGTCCATGTTCCCAAGAAAACAAATGATAAAAATTTATCGAGGGGAAATAGGAAAGTAATCTTTGTTTACGTATCATGCTAGGCAGCGATATTACTTCAATTTCAAAATGTCTTGAAAATTCTTAGCTTTAGATGCTGCTCCTGCTACTTGGGAACTTTGTCCTCTCACAGCTTCGGTTTTGCAGTGCTTGCCCTGCACCGAGGTGTTCTGTTGCAAATTGCAACCTGTATGTCAAAATTTTGGACAGTGACTAAACTATCTATAAATGAATTCTTTCCCAATTTGAAGTATTGGAGCCTGATTTTTTTTTTATTTTAAATATCAGAATATATGCACCATCAATTGTAGATTAAAATAATAATAATAAAAACAAAACCATCTCATGGGATCGCAGGCTTTAGCAAATACAAATCCATGTTAGTTCTGAAAACGATGCGATATATTGTATGTAAATTTGCACTCACTGCTGCACCCTCAACACTTGATTGCAATACAAATGGACCTTAATTTGCCACAACCTTTTGGTTTCTGAAGCTATCGGATGAGCAAGATTTGCTTTTAATGTGCAATCAAAGCTACTAGTTTGAAACATTTACGAGAATAAATGTGAAAACTAGACAGTTGCCATCATAGTGGTCTAGAAGAGGCTTCTTCTAAGTAGGCAATGGCCTCCTCTTCTGAGAGCTGTCCTTCCATCAGCCCTTGGACTAAGATGTTGGCGTATTCTTTGCAAGGACCACGCAGGGGAAGTTTCCCTGATTTAAAGCTCACAAAAGTTGAAAGTGAGCAGCTGAATCATCACAAAGATGTAAAAACAGGTTAGGCAGAGAGCGAGAGAGATGAAGGAAAAGAAAGAGTATTTTATGCATACGTCATGGTCAGAATAGGAATATCCTGCTCCTTTCCCAAGTAAACTACATTATGGTACCAACCACTCTGCATGAAAAGCCAAAAAAACATCCATTTAGTAAGTGGAAAGCTTGGAACGTATGATAATAAATCAAACTGATAGCCTCTCCCAGCCCAGAATATACCTTAAAAACCTCCAAAGAAATGGACCCTTGGTTTGTGACTGTCTGTAGATCTGCCAAATCAAATGCCGGAGAACCCATCTCATAACTTGAACCATTTTCTTGAAACAAAACATCATTGAACTGCTCCAGCCTGTTAAAGAAGAGAGCGAAGGATGAAATGATGAATTCAATGTCGATGAGTAAATTTCAAAGCCAGTTAGAGATTGTCACAACTACGTTAGAAGCTTTTATTGTTCTATTATACTAGAAATACTGATAAATTCATTTCAAAATATTAAATGGAAGGCATTTTGGTTGCAAATGAAAACAATCACAAGAAACAACATACGTTATTCTATACAAGCACATGTAAGCTTTTTCACCGACACTACTTTCAGGATGAAGGAAAGCAACGCCGCCAGGACCCCATGTACGTGAAGATTCACGGCCAAAGAACAATCTGTGGGAGAAAATTTTCCACAAAATATCTTTTGGAGGGTTTCTATCCATTGAACCAGAGCATGGCTCCTTCATACCATCGACCTGCAACATTTCTCAATATTACAAATTCAAAAATAAATAAATAAACAAGAAGAATTGGCATCTTATGCTTACTTTAAGAGCTTAGACTGTTTATAAACCCAGAATGCCTGCCTTTGGATGATTAAAGCATAAGGAATGATTAATTCTATTGAAAATTATCTTTATCTTTTTTCTTTTTTTGCCTAAACGAAAATTATCTTTATCTTAATATTCAGGATAACATTGTAATACTTATTATGTTACCTGACCACCTTGAATATAGCAAAGGAACCTTCGTTTCAACATATTTGATCCAAAAGTAGCATACCAAATGTCTATCTTTGAAAGCTCTGATCTCCAGGGAATAGGCTTTGCTACCGCTTGATCTACACTCATTATGGAGTCGTAAAATGAAACAAGATCTAGAGAATAAATTTCCGAAATTTGACATATTTTGACTGTCAAGTAGTGTTATTCCCTTACCATGACCATCTTCAACTTTCAGCCTTGAAAGAGGTTCAATAATATCCTGAACAACTGCCACCGTATTTTCTGACACAGTATTTGGAGTTTTGTCACCCTCATCTTCGTAATCAAAGCTTGAGATCAAAAGATGCTGGAATGCAAAACTTCAATATTAGTGCTGTACTTGTGTAGAGAAAATGGCATCGTATGTGAAGGACAAGTAATATTTAAACATAGCTAAATTAGAATGAGCTAAGATTAAGCCAAAATTCTTTTCCTTCAGAACCTAGTCAATACCCATGTCCAGTAACTAGAAGTGTTTCTGCAATCATTAGCTGAATAAGGTGCTTGTGGAAATAATTTTAAGGATTTTCAGTGAGAAAATCAATTTGGAAATAACAAGGGGATAATATTCATGCAAGGCAAATCTCTCTGTCTCTCTCTCTGTCTCTCTCTCTCTCTCTCTCTCTCTCACACACACACACACACTCATTCGTATGCACAAATATAAAATTCAGGTAGGTTTGATCTTAGTATATATTTTGCTTATGTGTGTGCGTGTGCATGATTCTTTTTCAAGTTTGTCTGCCTACTAATCAACTGACTAACATCATATTTGATGAGACAAAGACATGATTTTATGTTTGTAAAAGACAAGGACTCACTGGAAGAGGGGAGGCTATCGGATTGGTTACCTCCAGGGGTATTTCTTCTGCAAGTGCAGGCCAGTAAGCACTTAATTTCTTACGAACCTGGAAAACAGATACTATCTGGCTAAGCTAAAACATAAACATCTTGCTATGGAATGCTTATAATCAACAAAGAAACAATAACACAAATAAAAAAGTGGATAACCAAGCAAAGAATGTAATCACAAATTTATTTTACCGCCTGTATCACACGCCATGTGGACTCAAATGGCTTGGCCTCTGAAGATCCAGCGAAAGGCTTGCTTTCAAGCAAAACTTCCATGCAAGCAAGGAATGAATTTGCTATGGAGTCAAGATTGTAACCTCCTTCTAATGCCAACACAATCTTACCATGGGCAAAATCCATTAACTGAAAGGAAGGGAGGAAAAAAGAATACATAAGAAATATGAAAAACATGAAACACTCTGCTAATAGTTCTCGAAAGAATTACAAAGTAAAAGGTGCTAAACAAATCAAAAGTCAGCAACCAACTTTAAAAGGGAACTCAAGAAAAAAGAGATCAAACAACAAAGTAGGAAATTTCAGATTAAGCCTTTCATGCAAGATAACACCTGTATGTTCCTAGTACAAGCAACCTAACAAACTCTCTGTTTCACAGTTAAGGTGACAACATTATGAAAATACCACCAAAAATACGATTAAATAGAATGCTAACCTTTTTCAACAATACTGAATATCCATATGGTGTGACACAACAACCGCCAAGAGGATCACCGACGGCTGTTTCAAGAATTATAACAGGAAAATTTACCCTAGTAAAATTGAATGTATATTGGCAATTTTAAAAAGTACATTGGAAATTACAAGATTAGCATGTCACATACGAATAGAAACAAACAATGCATCCTACAATATATTGCTTTGTAGAACTAGCTATTTTCAAGAGATCTTGTCATTTAAAACACCTCCAAACATAACTGCTACTGTTATAGGTGCACTACCACACCTAGCCTACTTTTTAAGGCCACAAATACCTAGGCTAGGTGGTTTCTCAAATCTCAACGTTTGAGGCACATGTTTTAGCTTACTTTTGCATTGGCCATTAATTCGAGATTAGTTGGAGTAACAAGTAAGCACCAAGCCCATAAATAAAAAGATAATTTTCCTCTCCATTTCTCACAAGTTGTCTGTTCCTGCAGTCTTCATTTTTAGACACTATTTTGATTAATTGCTCATTTGGATTGACCAAATTTGCGGACAAACTCCTAAAATAAGTTATGATATGTAGTTACATATGTATCAACACTATTAATCTTTCTTTTTCTAGTGAAAAATAGATTTTCATATGAAAATTCTCAATGCAATCATTACTTTCCCAAATGCTTGTAATGGAAACTCTATCAAGTTGAAATAGCTTGTTAGAATTCTTCTGATATAACCATGATTCAGTGTGAGTACGTCCAAAATGCACGATGAGGTAAAAGTAAAACTAGGAATATGTATTTTTGTGCATTGAATATATTGACATGACTATCAGCTTGCTAAGGCTACTGGGTTTATTCAAACGTCTTGGAAGTTGGAACAAATCATAAACCTCCATAAACAGGGAGAATAGGCAATCTCAAGTAGATAACATTACAACCATCAAACCTGCATCAAATCCTGCAGACACTATAATCATGTCAGGATCAAAGTCCTTAGCAACAGGTATCAATATATGGTCCCAAACAGCAAGATAGTCTGCATCCCCACATCTTCCATTCTCCCAAGGAACATTTATGTTATATCCCGCACCTGGTCCTTCCCCAATCATAGTATAAAAACCATCATCGTTAGCAGGGTAAAAGCACCCAAACTCATGCCTGCATAAATTTACAGCTGTGAGTTCAAATAATAATAATAATGAAATTTTACAACTGTGACTAGGAACCTGTGATCAAATTATTCATTGTGACCTTACATTAAACAAAAAGAACTATGAACTCAAAGCCTCCATAAAAAGAAGAACATAGATAACCATTACTACAAGCCAAAGCTTGTTATATCACAATGAAAATCCTTGACAAACAAAAACTCCGCACATATAAATACTTAAAAAAAAAAAAAAAAGGAAAACTAAGGTTCCCGAGTTTAAGGATAATATTTACAATGGTTTGAGATGTGATAGAAGGTAGCCTGAAGTGATTACACAAGAGAAAGTTGAGAAGTAGAATTCGTACTGTACCTATGAACAGAGAAGAACAGGACACGAGGGTCCTTCCAAAACATCTTTTGCGTACCATTACCATGATGAACATCCCAGTCAACAATCAGAATCTTTTTAATACCCAATTCTGGCTGTAACATAGAAATAACAGTTAATGAAGTGACACCTTACTAAAAGTTAAAAACAAAATAAAATTTGAAAATAAAATAAAACCAAGCTCTCACTCTTTCATCTAATAGAAAACTTGTTGCAACAGCCACATTATTGAATAGACAAAATCCCATCGCCTCATCATGTTCAGCATGATGTCCAGGAGGCCTAACTATAGCAGCAGCAGAATGCAATTCCCCTTTGGCTACTTTCTCAGCAACCTAATTGAAAACACATCTATGATTAGATTTTTAAATTGAAAAATTGATTGAAAAAAAAATAAACAATAGAATTTCGCCAAGATTTCTGAATGATACTCATCAACAAAGAAAGCTTTAAAATTTAATGGCATCAAAACCCATCAAGTCCACTTATATTCACTCATTAAATGTGTTTCAGATAACATATCACAGTTGAAAATCCATCTCTAAAATTGTCAACAAAACCACTGCAGTCATGGCATTAAGATATAGGCAGAACATCGAAAAATAAATGGACAGAATACTAAAAAGTAGGCACATTTGTCCATACAGTAACCTGCACACAATACCTCTATGACAGAACCAGCAGCAAGGTAAGCAGCTTCTGATGATCCTTCATTAAAGTATATGGAATTGAATTTTGAAGCAATTCTATTTCTTCGAGAATCAAATTTTTTGGAGCTTATATTTCTAATCAAATTAACATGATTCTTGGAGTGAACAGCTTGTAGATTTTGATCTGCTGCTTCTTTGGCATTCAAAACAACACACCTGCAAGAGTCAAAGCCACCTCTACCACATTAAAAACAGCATCCAATTGAGCGAGAGAGAGAGAGAGAGAGAGAGAGAGAGAGAGATAACAATATTAAAAGAATGAGCGGAAAAAATGAAAAGCATTATCTAGGCACAAGCAAGATGACGTGTCACCATGAACATTTGCATTTTAAGTAGTTCAAACTAGACTGAAAGTAATTGAACAAATAATCATTTACAAAACAAGCAAAAGAGAACAAGCCAAACTCAAATGAAATTTAAAATCCAAACAGACGTTACCAATTACAAAATTTAAACAGCGAACAGCTCATTTAATGCATTTAAACCCGTTTATTCTGAAAAAAAATATATATATTTTTCATATTTTCTCAGTGAAAGGAAAAACTAAAAAAATAGATTTTTAAGAAACTCATTTTTCGGACTTTAATAATCTTTAAAACAAACAATTATACATGCATATGCAATTATGCATAACACATACCACCGTTAATTTAATATTTTCATAAAAAAATATTTTATTAAAAAATATTTTCCATAAAAAAATTTTTTCATATATACAGATAACAGGAATTTTAACTCATCACTCACCCATAGACATGATAAGCGCTCGAATTCAAACGAAAATGAAGCCAAAATTAAGCTCTACAGCTCTGGAGACGCTAATTCTTTTTTCTATAAAGTCAAAAATGAGTATTCACTTGTTTGCATAATGAGAAAATTCAGTAAAACAAAGAGACATCAAGATTGACAATTGAAAAAAAAAAATTACGCCACCTATGGCAAAAGAAGAAATAGAGGTCACTCAGCCAAAACCTATGACAATAATTTTCTCTGTAGCCAAACAATCAGCAGAGTGGAAATTATAACTTTCTAAGAGAAAATTAAAGAACATATAACCTTTGAGGAATGTTGTTGGCAACGAGTTTGCTCCAAATGGCCTTGATGCGATTGGGGTTCTCGGGATGATAATCATCATCAGGAGTGTGATGCTTACACATCCGCTCATCGTACAAAATCCCCACGAGCCGTTGACTGCTCCTACTCTCACCAGGTTCTAGCTCCCCCATGCTCTCGATTCTGGATCTCTAGTCGCAGTGGTCAAGGGAAAGTGAGAAATGCCAGAGATGAAGTGTGGCACTGTCACAACGTTTTTTTATTGGTGGAAGTTTTTTGTCTTTTCGGCCTTTTTCTTTTTTCAACCTTTTCTTGGTCTTGGAGGGAAGGTACTAATTTCTACTAAGGCTCCGTTTGGAATATGAATTTTAAAAAAAATAACTTTTAAAAGAAATATTATTTTATTTTAAAATATTTGTAGCTAAAATATATCAATTTTAATTCTTAAAACTCTTTAATTAATATATTTAAAAAATTAAATATACATCCAAAAATATTATTTTAAAATTCTCTATTTCTATATATATGCATCCATACTAATTGGCATTGAGCTGTGCAATGCATTAGAGGGCTAAGTAAGAAATATATATGTGTGTGTGCAGGAACGTATTTTCAAGAGTTTATCACGTGATTTTTTTGTTATGATATTGCTACATGACTAATATGTGGTAAAGTCTAGCATGCGACATTATCTTTTATATTATTGTCATATAATTAATATGTGATATTTTTTTTTCATAATATTATCATGTAACATTTTTTTACTATATGTAAATTATAAATTATTTAATAATGATTCTATCAATATTATAATAAGTAGACATTATTATAAGATAAATAATATATTAATATATATTATTTACATATATATATTTATTATTTTAATTATAAAATCTTTATTAAAAAATTTAAGAGATAAAAATAATAACAATAAAATTTAAAATAATTAATGAAAAATTTATAATATTATATTATTTTTATATATTAAAATTAAAAAAATATATATAAATTAACATTATTAATAAACACATGTATTAGTACGTGTAATTTTTTAGTTGTATAATATAATTATAATTTTATATGGGCAATCCTATATAAAATGAGTAGAGGTTGATCCTACAGTTATAGATAAGAAAATGAATCTAAAAAATAATAACTACTAAGCCTTTTTTTTATAAAAATATTCATCTACATGTTAATTTATAGTGATTTACCATTCCAAATATGTATTATTTATAGAATCACAAAATCTACCAATTAATACATGGGTTTTACATATTTCCTGGATTCACAGTGAATTGGATGTTGGCAAAAATTCCCTACTCTCTCAATCGATGAGGAGGGGGGCAAGGAATCCTCATAGAATCATCCTGCAATATAGGAATCAAACTACCAGGTGGTCTCTCAAAAATTGTCAATCCCAATTGATGGTCTTCAAAACGAGCGGCTAGCCAATTAGCACATGAGGAATTTGGCAATGCCAATCATGCTTCATTAGATTCACGCAACAGTCAGTAAGAGCACTATTAGGATCCAGAGCAGTTGTGGCTCCTCAGATACTCTTCTCCTACAGAAGACTCAAACTCCACCAGGATTATTTTCCTAAATCCTTTATTCCAGGCTAGCATTGAGCCCTGAAATAGAGCCCACAAATTACCCAAGTTGAGGGTATAGTCCCCTGCAACCCATTTGCCAATTCGTCTCGTAGAGTTCCACCTGCTCCAGCAACACCTGATTTTTCCTTTGACCTCCCAGTCACATTCAAATTGACCCAATCTGTTCGGGGAGGGCTCCAACATGCTGCTCTGTATGGCTCACCTGGTAACTTGGTAGTCAATTCATTGCTGAAATTCTGTTGATCAAATTCAAAGTTTTTGTGCTTCAGTTTTAGCCTCCACTGGGCAAGATTGAGAACATCCATCTACTGTCACCCTCTGAAGAGTGAAACCAAAGTTTCCCATTTGGGATTCATACGTAAATCTGGCCTTAAATGATGGGTTTCTAAATTTATGCTTCGACAGCTCTTCAAAACCGAGGAGAATATCAGCATTATCTCCACATACATCACAAGTTTTTACCTGCTTTAAAAGCTTCTTCACTAGAAATAAATTTTACTTTCCCAGTCCCAAGAGGGGTTTTCCTTTGAAGATGTACCAGCCTACTTGAATTCCCAGGAAGCCTGCCAGCAGACTAAGATTGCATATTATCAATGTGGACCATCTCTGAGTTGTGTGGCATTAAAACCTTAGGAAACTGTTCTGTAAAAGATTGTTGCGACTCCTTGTCTTCACTAGATCGACATACTTCACAGATCCAAATTTTTGGGATAGTCAAGAGGAGGACTGGCATGCAATAGCTGGAGATGAAGAGGAATAGCAAAATTATAGTAAAGAATCAGAAAATGACCCATGCATAGGAACTGATTATTTAATGTATAACCAACTACACAAAGAAACAAGAGATCGATGTACCATCAATATAACTAATTCAGAACCCTTTCTTATCTTGTAACAAATGATTTGATCATAAAAGATTTAGTTACAGATCAAATGGTAAGTTATGCAAACAAATAGTAGGGAACAACCACAGCAGACCAAGCCATGTAACCAACATGGTTGGGCTGCTATAAAGGAAACAAAGGACTGAAACCAAGTCAATCTAGTAATGATCATCTGGCTAATTAAATAATAATTAAAGATAACAGATTTCAAAACAACTATGGCTCTGTAATTGCTGATGTTCAGAAGTCATATAATTATATTATATTAGTGGATAGTGATAAAAGAACCAAAAAGAGAAACAAAAATAAAAAGAGGAGGGGAAAGGAAAGGGAGCAAGATGGTAAGAAGACAAGCTTATATATAAAAAAATAAAAATAAATTAAAAAAAAAAAAACAAAACAAATACTTTTGCTCCAGTCAGCTTCATTTAGAGATGACCTTTCTTAAAATGCAACAGACATGCAAAGAGAAAATTGGGAGAAGGTAAACATACATATGTTCCCGAGTTATTTTGCATCGAAAGCACGTTACAATCTTCTCCAGAAAACCAACATCTCCACATACATGACAAGTTTTGACCTACAAAGTAAAATAATATTGGCAACAAATGAGAAACTATCAAGTCAGTTTTCCCTTCGTAGAGATGTTTCTATCTTGAGACAAAAAATAATCATTTGGCATTGTTCAACCAATAGTTCTTATTGTAACGGCATGCTGGGTAGCAGGTTCTAAATGAACATATTTTGTTATGTTAAGGTTAATGTAGAAGAATCTGATTTTCGTATATTGTTAAAAGAATTGAATACATATTTATATACACTTGATCCTATAATCATGCTATCTAAATAGGAATATAAATCCCATGATTATGCTAACTAAATAAGAATATATAATAGACTAAATAGGAATATACAATAGTTGATTTCCTATTCTATAACAGTTAAGAAGCATAAATTGACAAATGCAAACAAAACTACAGGCACATTGCAAGATCAACAAGCAGTCTGCTGTAATATTCCAAGCAGGTTACTAAAAAGGATAATGGTAAAGTTGGAAGTTGAGTTTCATGTAAAAACGGCAATTTAAATATTTTAATGGTGAGCAGTTTTAAGAATACAACATTTCATGTACTTAATTATCAAATATTTAAGAGAATACAACATCATTCACTTTGGCATTCCATATTATAGTGAATGATTCATGAAAGTTAAAACCTGATACTGGAATAACATAAAAAAAATAAAAATAAAAATAAAAAATCCTTCTTCATCAAGTTTGGAGTACAACGAATATTTTGCGGATGAACCTCGTAGCAACAGAAGCAAACAAGAAAAAAAAAAAACACAGGCTATTGCAAATTCACAGGTGAAATCTTTTACCTGCCACACTGAAACGCTAGAACTAGAGCACAAGCAATTTCGTTTCCTTTATTTTTTTTTTTCTTGTCTTTCTAGAAACCAGATAGGGAGACAGACCATGATCAAGAATCATGTACAAATTACAAAATCATTTAAACCAATTATTTTAATAAACTTTTTGAAAAATAACAAGCAACAATGCTAAGGTTATAATCATATCTATACACATTTAGGCAAATGAATTAGATAACATTTGCTTACAGGCAAAAACATTAAACACCACATATAAATGCCCACTAAAACTAAATCCTCTACTGTTGATATCTCGATGCTCATAATCATAGCTAATAACTATTATATATTAACTATACATTAATCTTTTTTTTTTTTTTTGCCCATTCAATAAAATGGAAGAAATGGCAGCATTCATGATAAAAAGATTGAAACAGAAGAAATAATAGTGTTAAAAGAATACCAAATGCTAATAAAACAAAGCGTTCTCATAGGGATTTTACCGGTTGGGAATTTCTTGAATCTCCCATAGGTTGCTTTCTACATAAATAAGCATATATAAGTAATGCAACAAAGAGAACCGAAACGATCTCTTTTCTTGCTTTGGCGGGAGTGAACGGATGGGTGGGGGTCCCTAATGTCGCCCACAATTGAAGTATGAGGGGAACTGTGTTGTAAAAGGTCGAAAGGACCCACAATTCACAAAGACCGAGAGAGAATGCCCGAAAGGGGAGAGGAGAGGAACGATAAAGTAAACCAAAGGAAATGTTATTTCGTCGGTGTGGCAACCAAAACTCTATAACTGAGATTGCAGGTGGGTGGAACTGGGAGGGATTAGGCTTAAGGGGCGGGATATTGCCTAGTAAAATTCAGAAGCAAAATTATAATAAATAATAATATTTTGAAAAAGCCAACCTTGGGCTTGGGTCTTTTTCATTTCGGCCGAGTTTGGACCCAGCCCACCTTGCTGTGCCGATGCCCACCCTCTCTGTAATTCGTTCTTCAAATTCTTCTCATTTTTTTTTTTTGCAATTTATTTTGTTCTTT
Source organism: Hevea brasiliensis (assembly GCF_030052815.1). Taxonomy (NCBI): domain Eukaryota; kingdom Viridiplantae; phylum Streptophyta; class Magnoliopsida; order Malpighiales; family Euphorbiaceae; genus Hevea; species Hevea brasiliensis. Next base: position 11,242,965 of record NC_079509.1, on the reverse strand, counting down.
ATTCCGCTTTGATAGTTATAATCCCACAAGCCTTTGGCTCCCACATCGGTCGTAGATGGTGCGTGCGTGTTATTTATATGAATTAGTATGTCTTGTTAAAATTATTATAATTTTACCAAGAAATGTGTCTTATCTCTGAACCACGTGTGTATCTACCTTTAAAAAAAAAAAACACTTGAAGTTAAGAGGGATTAGCCAGTGTGTGTAGATGTTACCCAACTTGCATAAACCTCCTAGTGAGACTGAGCATTCAGACTCTCATGTCTTAGTAAAATTGCCAAGAATTTGTTAAGAGGTGTATCCTATCTATAAATTATGTGCGTGAATATCCATCTTTGAGAGAAAAAAAGAAGTCATAATCCCACACCTTCCTCTTTTGCAGCAAGTTTACACTTCATACGTGTTCTGTTTAGTAGATTACAAAAAAATTGACCGTTTAAATTTTAAAAGAGGGAATTGATGAGCAGGTTCAATCCTCTGCTACCCTCTGCCTCCATTTAATCATGGACAATTGAGCCGTAAGAAGTATGCATTTGAGAACACCACAGAATGTGCATTTGAGAACACCACAGAATGTGCAGTCATGGAGCACTTGAACTAATTAAAATAACTAATGGACCCGACATAGATGATCCAAATTGGCTGGTGAGCTCAGAACCTGAAAAATCGTTGCTGAACATAGAAAATGAACTCCAACCTTAATACCATCAACAAAAGGAAAATAAGCCAAGTTTAACAAATTTGGTGAGTGGTCACAAAGGGCACAACCAAAAAAGGCAAGATGGTCCTACAGTTTTCCACACGAAATCGGTTACTCAAAAACCAGTCTGCGGTACAAGTATCTGGTTAACTTATTCAGTTGACAACTAGAGATGATGGTTATTCTTCATTGACAACATCTCCTGTTGGCCACCCTCCCTGATATGCGCAACTCATGGTGTTTTGTTGGGCTTGCCAGGTCTCCTACGACGAGCAACCCGAGCCCAATGGGCTGCGCTACGAGAAACAGCCTGTAATTTTGAAGACACAAGTAACTGTGAAGTAGAAATTAAATTACCAAGCAAATTTAATTTGAGTATCAAGAATGTACTTGGCCTTTCAAATTGCCTAACCAAAGACTTATAAAGCCCCCAAGGCCCAAGCTAAATCACTAACTGACATGATCGAGTCCAATTCTCACATTGCCTGATATTACCGCCAGACTAGTACAATTGCATACAAGCATGCTAATAAAACATTAATTAATTGCCAGAAGATTTTCTCATTTTATTTTCCAATTTTGTAAAGCATATCCTCTTTTAATTTTGATATCTAAGACCATACACAGTGATAATTCTCTCATCTAAATAAGTCAGTATACTGCATGTCATATAACTGAAATATGGACAAAGAAAATTACCGGATGACTTCTCACTGGAACTTCCACTAGATTAGAGGCATCAAAGCTTTCCTCAAGAGCATCCTCACTAGCAGATTTCCTAAAGAACCCAGGAGGAACTTCAAGGCTGTTGAACCTTTTAGTTTTCTTCCTTGGGAGCTGTTTACTTGCAGTTCCAACTCCAGAGGCATGAGCTTCAGATATCTTATTGTTGGATACGCTAGCAGAGACATGTTCTTTTTTTGCAAAACGGAACACTCCCCATAGGAAGGATATCCATTTTAACTCTGCAACAACAATAATATGAACTAAACTGTCATGTTAAACTAGCATAAATACATTTAAAAGTCTAAACAAGAAAATAAGCATGTTTCACAGGTTTGCATATCTGACCATTGGGCTAGTAACCTAGCGGTCAAATGCTTGTCTCATAGCATAGGAGATCAAGAATTATAAAATTAAAATAAAAAAAAACCTTTCACACCTTTCACATATAGTAATATAATGATATAGATGGAAAATTAATTTGCATATTACTATATTTTTATGAAATAAAATCATTCAAAAGTAGCAACAAAATTATAATTAATGAAAATAAGTTCACTCGAGGGAAAGGGAAAAAATAAAAAAGAAAGAAAGAGAAGAAAGAAAACTCACCATCAGCATAGCGCAATCGCTTAGATGAGAATACTAATAACTCAAATCCATTCATGCAAGTCCTCATCACTAGATCTTCTTTATCAATGAATGACCACAGGTGACCAAATTGCTGTATAGACCTACAGTTTGTACCAGCATTTACATAAATAAGAGTCCATCTTCTTCAGTATAGAAAATTAATCTTAGATCTGAAACGAACCTCTCTGAATTTCCAGGAAAAAAATAAAGTGAAATGTCACAACCAAAAGCAAAATCATTCTTAAAGATCTCAGCCCAAATGTTGCAACGAGGTCGCAGCTCAAACTGTAGTACTTTGGGCATTTGCTTGGCAACCTGATACGCTCTACTATCAATAATCCATGGACACTGAGGAAGATGAGCCCTAAAACAACCATTTCCAGGGAACACCGTATCAAGAACCCCAAAGCTTCCACTACATGATAAAAGGAAGGAAAATTAATGGCTCGGACTTTTTGATTACATAGATGATATTACTGTTAATTTTTTTGGCAATCTGTCAGTAAATACTATATAAAACCATGCTGTAAATATGTATATTATTATCAATTCAATAATTATCCAATCAGATTGCCTAGTATCTCAGCATAACTCATCTAGCAGTGGACAAAATGGATTGGAATCATAAAAATGGTAACAATGATTCCATTTACAAAGTAAAGTTGTTGGGTGTAATTAATAAGAGAAATTAATCCATTGATAGGCTATTGAAACACATACATCTAGAGCTCGCATCTCATACTATGGAAAACCTTTAAGGCAATCAGATGGGTATCTGATCAACAATATGAGGAAAGAGATTACTTACTTCCATACAGCTTCAAGCTTAGGATGGTTTGAAGGGTATTTCTCAAACTGAAGCAGATTATACTTGACAGGCTTTGCTTGGATGTCAGAAGTTTTGGGTTCATCATCAAGGTAGTGTTTTTCACCTGTACAAATACACTTTAGAGTTAGTAATACAGTAGTCAATCCAAGTGTCATGAGACTGGATAACTAGTCGGGAACAACATTATCAAAATGGGAAGCTTCAAGATATCATTAAAGGTGTCATACTAATATTCTTTTCTCCAAGTAATTCTGACAATTCTAAATCATTTATTCAATTCATAAGCATCAGCAAATTAACAAATTAGATTATCGTTACTAGGTTTCTGATTACAGGCTATTGCACAATCTTTATTTTATAGATCATGAGGTGTCTAAATCAATAAGCCTATATATAAAAAGAAACAATGTTGGACCCAATCGATTTAATCAGATTACGTCAAGTGATATATGTGATGTTTTTGCACTGTTACATACAGTAGTATTTGAGATGTCGTTATTAGTTATTGCATTGGATGATACAATTATGACTACGATATAATTTAATATAAAGGAATGAAATCAATATAGGCATATTAATGAGACAAAGAAGTCAGATTTGGCAAACTTAATTCCAATATCATAACTAATTAAGGTGCAACTATCACAAAGATTGATAGCCCAATCCCCGACTTAAGTGCATGCTCCTTCTTGTTTCCTTGAAACTCTAGCTTCTTTTGGTGTAAGAAGTGCTCTATTTTTCTCCTTCAAATCAACATTCATACAACTCTATGAAACTCATTTTTTGGAGTGAAGATAATTAGAGGCAGTTTACTGAGCAAGCCATCAGATTTAAATAACAGAAGTGTGGTTGAGGTAGACTACACGGCAAACCAAATGTTTATTTGGAATAGACAGATGATTAACTCAAAAACAAGAGTGAGTAAAACATAGGGTCAAGAACTATATTACAAAAAGGATTGAGTGACCACAAAGAGGTAAGCCAGTTGATGTGGATCCCTGGACAGAAGTTTAGGATTAGACATTTAGACTTTGTTATGTTCTCATGCCCACGATCTCGTCACAGGCCTGTTAACAATGAAATCTCACTCAAAAGCTAAAGCTTTTGCTTTAGCTCGATTATTTCCTCGACCTATTGTTGCTAAGAACGTGAGCTCGTTAAAAGGGAGCCCTAACCTTAGACTCGTTGGAGAAGAGAGAGTTCAGATCTCAATTTAATTGAAAATAATTCTACTTAATTTTATTAATTCAAGTGATCCCCTTTTGATAAAAAGAGGTTTTTACAAGATTTATTGGAATCCTACTAGTAATAGGAATTCCAAACCAGCAGAGTTATACTAGAAAGGGAATATTAAAACATAACTAGAAAGGGAAAATAATAATTAAAATATAGTTAATAAGGATGTTGTCAACGAAAGTCCATCTAAGTGTGATTTCCACGCCTTCTGTTTCCTAATGAATGTGTTCATAACATCACTCCCCTCCTAGAGAAAGAACTTGTCCTCAAGCTCAACAATAGAATAAGACTATGAATCATTCATAGTCCTTTTTTCCCGTTGCTTCCTCTAAATCATCCATCACCAACCAAAACTACTTCTTAAATTGATGCTTGAAGGAATATGGTTCATCACAACTATAACAAGGCCCTTTGCTCTTTGCTCAGCCATCTCTATACGGCTCAATCTTTTAAGAAAGGGAGACAAAACACTTCATGAACTAGAATTCTGTGATGTGCTAATGGTCTGATTGACGGTAGCCATGGGTACAGGCAAAATTGATGAAGTAGGTGTTTGTCTTGTATTGGGTAGGTGTTTATCTTGTATTGGACCATGAATTTGTCCAATTTTCTCCCTATAAGTCTCGCCTCAACAAATGTTTTCTTTCAAAGGCTGTTGCCAAGTTCATAGCTGTCACCAAACTCAAAGAATTTTGCATCTCTACATCAATCCGGAGAATCTATTAGGCTTGCCGTGAACAAATCAACTTGTTGATATACTGAACTGTTGTTGCACGGGCTAGAAGGTTCTAGAACTGACATTGGTATTCTTCCACCATCTCTATATGCTTCAAATTAACCAATTCGCTCAAAGGATTGCTAGTGACTAGAGGTCCGAATCTCAAATTGCAATGTTCTTTAAATGCGTTTCATGATATTCGGGGTTCTTCTTGTTCTAATCTATAAAACCAGAGTTATACCTCTCTCATCATATGAAACGTTGCAAGTCCTACTTTATCCCCCTTAGGTGTTCGTTGATTGGATAAGAATTGCTCACATCTGCGTAACCAACTCAATGAGCTTCCATCATACATTGGAAAATCTAACTTATTATATTGTGGCACCATTCTAGTTCTTGGGCCGTGCCTCTGTTCTTCCTTTAGTCATATTGCCGAAATTTATGTTACTGCTACCATTGCTCGTTCCTTTGTTTGATTCCCTTCATTGGTTCCCACTGATTCCAAGAAAGAATTCCTATAATTACTTAGATAAATTCTCCAGTTGTGCTTCTAATCTTGCCTTTGATTGCGCCACTCATGCCTTCATCTTGGATTCTACTTGAACTACTCTAGCTTAGGTCAGTGCTTGTATTTCTTGGAAAATTATCTTCAATTCTTCTTGTGGGTTTGAATTGCCCATGACATTAGGCTACCAATTTGTTATGTTCTCGTGTCTAAGATCTCGTCACCGGCTTGTTAACGATAAAATCTAATTCAAAAGCTAAAACTTTTGTTTTACCTCAATTCTTTGCTCAACCTATTGTTGCTGAAAGCATGAGCTCGTTAAAAGGAAGCTCAAAGCTTAGACTCATTAGAGAAGAGAGAATCCATATCTCAATTTAATTGAAAATAGTTCTGCTTAATTTTGTTAATTCAAATGACCTCTGTTATGGAAAGTCAATCACTATATTATTTCTCTGTATATTCTGTATTCTATATTCCTATTTATGATTTCTTATTTAGGATTTCTTCTTAATTAGTAGAACACAATTATAGGAATCAATTGTATATATATACCCATGTATAGATTAATTGAAATTAAGGAGAATCATCTCTTTCTACATGGTATCAGATCAGGTCATCTATCTAGGGTGACTATTTATTCTCACCACCCAGCTCAGGAGAGACCTTGGCCGCCGACCGGCCGTTTCGACTCCGATCAACGTCGCCGGCGTCGCCTCATCCCCCTCATTCCACCACTGTGTGCTGTTGCCTGATCCAGTATACCATTAAAGGACTCTTGAGGTTTGGCTCTCAGATCCTATTTCGGTATTTGCTTGATTTGTGATTTTGGATTATTTTGCTGCTGTAAGCACTTTAGATTAGCGTTTCGGTTAGTTTTCTTTGTCTCAATAAATAGCAGACAATAAAAATGTTATTTATGATATGATTCCGGTGATGACTAAGATCACGGAACACAAACTTAATGGTTCAAATTACCTGGAGTGGAGTAAGACTATTAAAGTCTATTTGCGTAGCATTGATAAAGATGATCACCTTACTAAAGATCCACCTACGGATGATACACGACAAACTTGGCTAAGGGAGGATGCTCGGTTGTTTTTACAGCTTCGGAACTCGATTCACAGTGAGGTAATTAGTTTAATTAATCACTATGAATTTGTTAAGGAATTAATGGATTACTTAGATTTTTTGTATTTTGGTAAAGGAAATATCTCCCGTATTTATGATGTTTGTAAGGCATTCTACCGTGCTGAGAAAGAGAATAAGTCTCTCACGGCTTATTTTATGGATTTTAAACGGGTATATGAGGAACTTAATACATTGTTGCCTTTTAATCCTGATGTGAAAGTTCAGTAGGCCCAACGGGAGCAACTGACTGTTATGAGTTTTCTTGTAGGCCTTCCTTCAGAGTATGAGAATGCTAAATCTCAGATTCTCTAGTTCTGAGATTTCCTCTTTGCATGAAATGTTCACACGGGTCCTTCGTACAGAGAGTACCCAATCTTCACAGGCTGCCAGTAGTACTCTTATTAGCCGTAATCCAAATGGACAATAGGGTAATAGAAGCGGAAGTAGAGGAGCAACAGAAGTATCAGTGTAATGGAGAGGCTAGTTCTAATCAGGATTCAAAAGGAGTCATTTGTTATTATTGCCATGAGCCTGGTCATACAAAATATAATTGTCCGCAACTTCAGAGGAAAAATCAGCCATCACAGATGGCAAATATGGCAACAGAGGATTCTACAGTATCTTCCTCTGAAAAAACTATTTTGGTATCTGCAGAGGATTTTGCACAGTTTTTTCAGTATCAGGCATCTCTAAAGCCTACCAGTTCCCCTGTCACTGCGATCGCTGAGTCAGGTAAATCCACTACATGCCTTGTGTCTTCCTCATCCAAATGGGTTATTGATTCTGGTGCGACAGATCACATGACAGGTAATTCTAGTCTTCTATCTGCTTTTCAGTCTAATCTCACTTCCTCTACTGTTACTTTAGCTGATGGTTCTACTTCTTGTGTCATGAGTTCTAGGACTGCGAACCCGACTTCGTCAATTTCTTTGTCATCTGTTTTGTGTCTACAAAAATTCTCTTTTAATCTACTTTCTGTTAGTAAACTTACTCGTACCTTAAATTGTTCTGCTTCCTTTTTTTCTGACTAGTGTTTGTTTCAGGATCTTACGACGAAGCAGATTATTGGTAGAACACATGAGTCAGGTAGTCTCTATATTCTAGAAAATCATGTACCGCGGTCGCTTGTTTGCTCAGTACCTTAACACCTCTTGAAGTTCATTGTAGATTGGGCCATCCTTCTTTGTCTACCATGAAGAAGCTATGTCCTCAGTTTCAATCTTTATCAGTACTAGAATGTGAGTCGTGTCAGTTTGCAAAATATCATTGTTTGCCTTCTGTGTCTAGAGTCAATAAACGGGCTTCATCCCCTTTTGAGTTAGTTCATTCTGATGTTTGGGGTCCTTGTTCTGTTACTTCTAAAACTGTATTTTGTTATTTTGTTACTTTTGTTGATGATTACTCTCGTGTTACCTAGTTATATGTAATGAAGAATCGTTCTGAGTTGTTTTTTATCTTTTGTGCCTTTTGTAATGAAATCAAAACTCAATTTAATATTTCTGTGCGCATATTAAGAAGTGACAATGCCAAAGAATACTATTCAACACAATTTCAGTCTTATATGACACAAAATGACATTCTTCATCAGTCTTCCTGTGTGGATACCTCATCCCAAAATGGCGTGGCCGAAAGAAAAAATTGACATCTTCTTGAGGTAAATCGTGCTCTTCTTTTTTAAATGAAAGTTCCTAAACACTTTTAGGCGGATACAGTTTCTACGACATGTTTTTTGATCAATCGTATGCCGTCTTCTGTCCTTAATGGGGATATTCTTTATACTGCTTTGTTTTCTACAAAATCTTTGTTCCCTGTTGAACCCCGTATTTTTTGTTGTATCTGTTTTGTTGGTGATGTTCGTCCACAAGTTACTAAATTGGATCCAAAGTCTCTCAAATGTGTTTTCCTTGGGTACTCTCGGCTGCAAAAAGGGTACCGCTGTTTCTCTCATACTCTTAATCGTTATCTTATTTCTGCAGATGTCATATTTTTTTAGTCCACTCCATTTTTTTCTCAATCATCTGTGTATGAGAGTCAAGGGGAGGAGGATGATCTCTTAATATATACTGTCCAACCAATGTCTAGTCCTCTCCCACAGCCTATTCCTTCTGTCTATAGACCTACTCGACCTCCCGTTGTTCATGTTTATTCCAGGAGATTAGAGATTCCTGACTCAGATCTTCCACCAGCTACTTCGTTGGGAGATCCTGTACCTCATACTGATCATGATTCTGATCTGGACTTGCCCATTGCTCTTCGTAAAGGTAAACGTTCATGTACTTGCCCTATCTCTTCTTTTGTTTCTTATAATCAATTGTCTTCTTGTTCTCGGTGTTTTGTTACTTCTTTAGACTCTATTCCTATCCCTAATACTGTTGGTGAGGCACTGTCTCATCCTGGCTGGTGTGCTGCTATGAAAGAAGAAATAGAGGCTTTAGATGCTAATGGTACATGGGAACTGTTGCCTTTGCCCACTGGTAAGAAAGCTATTGGTTACAAATGGGTATTTACAGTAAAGGTAAATTCTGATGATTCTGTGGCTAGGTTAAAAGCACGCCTTGTAGCAAAAGGATATGCTCAGACATATGGGGTTGATTACCCTGACACTTTTTCTCCTGTAGCTAAACTTACTTCTGTTTGTTTGTTTATCTCTTTAGCAGCTACATATGATTGGCCCCTGCACCAATTGGATATCAAGAATGCTTTCCTTCATAGTGATCTTCAGGAGGAGGTGTACATGGAGCAACCACCTGGATTTGTTGCTCAAGGGGAGTTGGGTAAAGTTTGTAGGCTTCGGAAGTCTCTTTACGGTTTAAAACAAAGTCCTAGGGCCTGGTTTGGAAGATTCAATGAAGCAGTACAGGAATTTAGTATGCAAAAGAGTAAGTGTGATCACTCAGTATTTTATAAGCAATCTGAGGCTGGTCTAATTCTCCTTGTAGTCTATGTGGATGACATTGTCATCACTGGGAGTGACTCTGCAAGTATTTCATCTCTTAAAACCTTCCTCCAAACCCAATTTCAGACCAAAGACTTGGGATTGTTAAAGTATTTCTTGGGTATTGAAGTTATGAGAAATAAGAAGGGTATTTTCTTGTCTAAAAGAAAATATGTCCTTGATTTATTGACAGAGACAGGAAAATTAGGTGCTAAGCTTTGTAGTGCACCAATGACTCCAAATTTACAACCGTTAGCAGGGGATAGTGAGTTGTTTAAAGATCCAGAGAGACACAGGAGATTGGTAGGAAAATTGAACTACCTTACAGTCACTCGTCCTAACATTGCTTATGCCATTAGTGTGGTAAGTCAGTTTATGTCTTCCCCAACTGTTGCTCATTGGGAAGCCTTGGGACAAATCTTGTGTTATCTGAAGAGTACTCCAGGAAGAGATTTGTTATATGGTAATCATGAACATTTGAATGTTGAATGTTTTTCAGATGCTGACTGGGCTGGATCTAAGGTTGACAGGAGGTCAACTACTGGATATTGCGTTTTTGTTGGAGAAAATTTGGTGTCTTGGAGAAGCAAGAAGCAGAGTGTAGTTTCTTGATCTAGTGCTGAATCCAAATACAGAGCCATGGCACAATCAGTATGTGAGGTAATGTGGATACTTCAATTACTAGATAAGACAGGTTTTAAGACCTCCCTGCCTGCGAAATTGTGATGTGATAATCAAACTACTCTCCATATTGCTTATAATTCGATGTTTCCGAACATATTGAGATTGATTGTCACTTTGTTCGTGAAAAGATTCAATAACAGATCATCTCAACAGGACACATCAAAACTGGAGAGCAGTTAGGAGATATTTTCACAACAGCTCTGAATGGAGCTAGGATTGACTACATTTGTAACAAGTTGGGCATGATTAACATCTATGCTCCAACTTGAGGGGGAGTGTTATGGAAAGTCAATCACTATATTATTTCTCTGTATATTCTGTATTCTGTATTCCTATTTAGGATTTCTTATTTAAGATTTCTTCCTAATTAGTAGAACACAATTACACGAATCAATTGTATATATATACCCATGTACAGATTAATTGAAATTAAGGAGAATCATCTCTTTCTACAACCTCTCTTATAAGAGAGGTTTACACAAGATTTATTACCAAAAATGAATATTAATTAAAACATAACTAGGAAGTGAAAAATAATAATTAAAATATAACTAATAAGGATGCTGCCAGTAAAAGTCCATCTAGGTGTGAACTCCACGCATTTTGTTTCCCAATGAATGGGTCCATGACAGACTTTTTCACGGACCTAGGGATTTGCTTAATGCAGCCCCATCAAGGCCCAACTACAAAGTGGTCTAGGTTTATGATTTATATTTCTTTAAGGCTCAACCTAGCCTAACCTAATAAATCACATGTAATTTTGACGTATTTTATCAATTTTTTGCACTTGGTCTGAGCTTGAACAATGAATTAGGCAACCTTTGGAGCTAGTTCAAACCTAGGTCAACATGGCCACAATAACAGTCAAGCCATGTGAACAAATGAGGTTGTCATTGTCACCGCCAAAACATGACGCAATGGCCTACCTCGACACAAATTTTTAAAACAAAATTTGAAACTAATAGATATTAATAAAATCGAGTAGCATTAAAATATTCAACTAATTAATAAGTATAAATAGATCAAATAAATACCTTGAATACGTGGTTTATATCATCTATTAACAATAAAGCTAACTGACTAGTGCAAATTATGAAGAATACTCCTTTCCATATGATTTTTCTCTTGATCCTCAATAAAATGTGAAATTAACTTTGAATTGGTTGAAGAAATCAAAGTCAGGAGCTCAAAAGGTTATTTGTAGACAGGGAAGTGTCAGCAGCTTAGGGAAGAGGGGCTGCTGTCTCAAAGAAAGCAGGTTTTGTAACTTAATGGCCATAAAGACCATAATGACCAGTAGCAGCCATTACCAATATGTAACAATGGGAATGGCTTTTATGTTAACCAAAAAAAAAGGTGCATCAAATAATGGGGGGTAACAGTCCACGAGGGAAAGCGGTGAAAATCCTAGACTTGATTGGACCTGGTGCAACTCAAAAAATGAACATGTCTAATAAGGATATAACCCAAATACAAATGATTATCAATGCCGTAGGCCAAATTTTTTAAGAGGGAGGGAAAAGAGATGTTTCAAGAAAAAAAAAAAAAAAAAACATCAAGGTTAATGTTTATTTTAGTTTCAATGGCAGTGTATAGCTATGTGAAGATGGTGTGATGAGGTCATGAAAAGCAATTGGTTTACACAACATTGCAAGTTATCGTCGTTCTCTTGACCATGCTATGTAGCAAACGCTCATGATCCTGTGTATGACAAGATTGACTGCTGAACTTTTTGTTTTACAGCAAGCTGAAGTATACATAATCTAATCCAACACTATGAGCCTGTTGGAATATATAGGTTTCAGTTAACATTTCATGACCCATTAAAAACTAGCAAACTGAAGTCAAACTATATAAATAAACAAGTTTGTATTGAGTTTTTTTTTTTTTAACTCAAAAACTCAACGTTACACTTTTTTAATTCAGTCACGGGAATAGAAGAATAAATTGAAAAAAAAAATCATAAACCCAAAGAAAGGTATTTAATTTCTTTTTGGAAGTTTTTCAACTCCAGTCTGTTCAAGCTCAGTAATCTGCGTTACTTAAAAACAAATCAGTCATTATTCATTTCTCTTTGTGTATATATCTGGTTTAGTCTTTTGTGGTTGATTTACTTACAATTTCTCATTTACCAATCCGTTTTTATTAAGTGTTCAAGGGAGATAACAAAAACAACAGCCCACATATAATGGAAGATATTGAATAAACCAAGTATGTTGATTGTCTGAATTTCTCTTGAGGTACAACATTAACAATAACCTTTTTTTCCTCTCACGTACCTCTTTAAAAGTGCATCATGTCAAATTTTTCTTACCAAAGGGTAAAATTATTCCATTCTTTTTTTTTTTAATTAGCAGATAATTTATTCTAAATTGAACTTTCATTCTAGTGATGCAAGTCAAAGAGAAATACATTTCTCTAGAGAATAATATCAGGGAAAAGCAAGTGGATAACATATGATATAGGATAGGAATAAAGATAGAGATGTTCAAAACCAAATCTGGTTTTAATTATCATCAACTGCCTATTTGAGCTCAATCAATTATGAGAGAAAAAGTTTTGCAAGAGAAGAACCTAAAGCTAGCTAACAAAAGTAATTCATTGCTGTTTTGATCTATGATTTCTTTATGGCAGATCATAGTTGTCTGATATAACAGTTCTGTTCATTAATTTATATACTTGATGTTCTCTACTAAGTATTGCACCAAAGAGAGTGGGAAATATAAAAATAACCATCTTGCATTTAATGAAGGTAGATTTTAGAAAAGAAAATGAAAAGTATATAATTACAACAAATGAATAACTCATGCAGGACAATTCAATAATTTCTTGCCTGAAAGCTTCTTCCTTGAATGCCTAGGGGGTGGTGGGGGTTTCGTCGTTAAAGAAGATAGAGAAACCCCGTCCTTGATTGCTTCCTCTGCCTTCTTACCATCATGCGTGAAGGACAGAGGTTCTGGTGGTAAGAAAAATGACCACAATCCTTCATAAGTTGCTTGTTCTGCCTTCATGCCTGAAGACTTAGGCAGCTGTGTAGGTTTATCTGTTAGAGAATTCAGAGACAGTCTGCCATCAGTAGTTTTTTCAGCCTCGTTGCCTGAATGGTTCAGAGAAAATGAAGGTGTCTTTATTGAGAAAGATGGGCATGATGTTTCATTAGATGCTTGCTCTGCCTTCTTGCCAGAAAACTTTGTAGGGCAGTGAGATTTCACTGTAGAGATTCCATTGATTACTTGCTTTGCCTTCCCATATGAAAATGCATCATCTCCAGCATGAGTTGGTTCTTCCTGACCTGAAGGAATCTCTTTGTTCCCATGGATAGCCACCCCAATGGGGCTTGAACACAAAGAATCAAAAGAAGTTCCCCTTGGACTGAATTCTGGTAAACCTAAGTGATCGCTATTGCAACATTTTTCACAAAACCAAATTTCTGGAATTGCCAAGCTGTTGTAATGTGTGCAATATCTGAAGAGAAGATAAATAAAATAAATTTGAAAATAAAAAGAATGCCAACAACCAGAATATCAGAACACATGCGGGGTTATGGTCAATTTGACATTGCTTTTCAGAAAAGCACTATTTTATATCATTTTAAAAGCAAGTTCCACCCTTTTTTTAATGTTGTTTTAGAATTTTTAATAGTTTCATATAATTTTAATCAACATATTTTAAAAAAAAATGCTTTTATGATCTGTAGTTGCAACATTAATATCAAACACCCTCAAAGATCACCAAGAAGAAGGCACAAGCAAAAATTTGTTCACAAAATCGATTTGGTATGCATGGTTTATGAAGCGCATATAATTAATGCACAATTTTATCCAACATTTTAAGGAAACAATAATTGCTTTTTGGATAGGTCCCTTTAATTCTTTCCCTCTCACTTTTTTTCATCAAGGAGAACCAAGGGGAAAGAGCAATACATAAAACATCAAGAAACTCAAAAGAAAAAAAGAGAATATATATAAATATACTTACTCATTTTCACGAGCATTGAAGCAATCACAGGTCACAGCAACTTCCTGAAAGCCAACATCACCACATGCAGCACAGTGTTCAACCTGCTACACATACCATAAAATAAAGTACACACCTTATAGTTGCCGAAATCTTGAAGCGCATTTTTCCCGTTAGTTTCAAGCTATAATTCTCAATGCAGCATTTTTGTTTTCCAGACATATATGGTTTAGGGAAATTGTAAGATAACATATACTTGATTCGAGAGTGGGTAGCGTCCGTTTAAGGAAAAGACTCTGTCAAAAATCGAAAATGGAAAGCTCAAAAAATGAAAATTTGAGTTTTACCCATGAGCATAAGCTCGGTCATTTCATCTTTAGCCTGTGCCTCTTACAGAATGATGGTTCATTCAGAACCCGAAACAAAAGCCTCGACAAGTCAATTTCGAGAGCGAGACGGAGCAAGAGACAGAGAGGAAGATGCGCTAGTGGCCTCATAAATCGTTTCTCCACCCTCTCAGCCTCCCTCATAAATCTTTGTTGGCCTCACCCAGACCCAATCTCTACTCCTCAGTCTCACGGCATCCCCTACACATTTAGTCGCACGCCCACGCTCGTGATCCTTCATGCTTCACCTTCACCTAGTTTCTTCCTCTTTCAAGGCATTACATGTCGCCCCATGCCATCGGCTATCCTCCCTCTTCCTCGTGGTCGTCTCATCTCGATGCCTTCACTCCCTTTTATGCGCCCTTCACTTATTTGCTGTGGTCCAGTGGTAGAGGTAAATTGAGAGGTAATTCGTGTTGGAGGACCTTGCCAGGGTCCACAGGCTAAGGTTATGTATCATTTGCGCGATTTGAGTCGGTAGATGGAGAGCCTCGAATGCGGTTTGAGTTTTACCCATAAAATAGTTTTAATAATAATAGTTGTTTGACTATTATTTTCTTATTGATCTGTAACTTCATGT